>NC_066583.1:558223700-558534950 GCF_024323335.1 Lathyrus oleraceus | reverse complement strand
CAAAGAGATGGAACCCCAGGTTGGAAGGATGTCCAATGCCAGAAGTATGAAGAACATGGGCCTTATATATGAAATAACAAGCAACCTTGCTGAAGTTTCAAAGGAAGTTATCTCCATCAGAAGGATCCCTGTAGAAGACTTTCCAATGTCCATAATGCATGATCATATGAATGTTCTGATAGATTACCTTGATAGTTGTCAAGCAGATGCCCCAAATAGAGCTTCTGAACTTCCGAGGAAGAGAAATAAGTCTAAGAAACATTCTGATGGAACTGCTAAGAAGGCTAATACTTCTAGTTCTGCTAGGAGACTTCTGGATACTTCTATTGAAGAACCCAAAACTGCTGGTGCTACTTCTTTTGCTGGAATTGTCTTAAGTAAGTTTGTTCCTTTTGAAACTCATTGTCAATCTGTTGATAACAATTAATCTTTTCTATCTACCATTATCCCTTCACCTACCAACAATCCAAATACTTTTGGTTTTATAACCAATCCTCGTCAAACAACTTTCATAACTATTAATCCATATGTTTCTACTCCACAAAATATTAATCCAAATATTACCATTCCACTACCCACACCATCACCTTCTGAACCCTTTACATCCACTATCATACCAACACCTTAACCACAACTTCCACTCTCCATTATATCCAAACTTGGTCAAACAGGAAACCCTTATTCACCAATTCCATTTGAAAACCATCAACCAAAAAACACCACTCACTATGAACCATATGACTTTGACTCTAACGCTCTCATTATAGAATCAGAACATAATGATTTTGATCTTGAGTCAAATGTTGAGATCATGGCCATCCCTAAAAGAAGTCCTCGTCTCTATTCTAACCAAACCCCCTTTCAAACTAACATTTTTCCCACACCCTTGGATGAATTGTTAATACAGTTTAAAAGTGAGGATATTGCCAGAATGAACATTATCACTGAAGTTTGCACCTCTAATGCAAACCTCTATGAAGTGTGTACTATGTGTAACTACTTCAGAAGATGGATTGATTTCAGATCTAGGGAGTTGGAATTTTTGTGCTTAAAGGATACTCAATGGAACCTTCAATCCAGATTCTATGGTATTGTTGAATCTTTGCTTCATAAGGTTCATCCAACACTTCTTCTCCATAAGTGATTACTCCTTCTCAAGAAACTCAATCTGAACAACTTACTTTTGTTATTCTTGAGAAGACTTTTGAGATTAATAGTGTATCTGGAGTAGCTAAGACTCTGGTTTCTGAAGAAGTCATTCTGAATACTTTAGAAGATCTCAAGGATGAGAATGTTGTTGTTAGAGAACGGTTGGATAAGCGTGAGGATATGTTCAAGGAACAAGCTGGAACAAACAATAAGATTAAAGGGATATTTCATGCTATATTATCAAGACTTCCACCCCCTTCTTAAACCTTAGTTTTCAAAACTTATTGTTTTCTTAGTTTCTAAGTTTTTTATTTTCATTTTTGATTTTGTATCTTGCATTTTTTTCAATGAAATGAATTTCTACTTTGGTTTTTACTTTGCCTATTTATTTATTTTTATTTGATGACAAGGGAGGAAAAGAGTGATACGATTTTGATATACCTATTTCTGATTCTGACACCCAAACAATTGTCTTTAATATTCTTATTTCTGACTCTGGGAACTTTGAATAAGTTCATCATGTTACAAGTTAACCAAGTTTTTCAGGAGTTAAGAATTTTTCAGAAGGAATTAACAAGATGAAGACATTAATCAAGTTGATTTGAGTTCAAGTTAACCAGGAATATACAAGTTTTAAATCAGACATATACAAGCTCTGACAATAACCAGACATATACAAGTTCTGACGAATCAAGCTCTAATACATGACTGATAACCAGACTATCTGATACTCAAAGAAAAGTCAATTCTGAATTGAAATACTTATGTAACCATGCCTCTGCGTTTTGAGAAGTTATTTCTTTCATGTTAATTGAGATATTTTAGATGTTAAGATTATTTTAAGTCTTAAATTCAGGGGGAACTTACAAACCTAACTCTAAAATTCTAAGATGAAAGATAATTTTAATAGTATAAACTTCAGAGGAAGCTTACAAACTTCACTCTGATGTTTTTATGTGATTTAAACCAAGTAAAAATTATTCATCAAAATACATGGTTTTTTCATCATCGAAAAGGGAGAGATTTTAATTCTAAAATTCTTTAGTTTAATTACATTTTAATTCTAATTTTTCGTCTAATTAGGATTATTTTTGTTAATCATGTTTGCTTAGGTTAATCAAATTTTTAGGATTTAATTAGATTCTTAGGATTTAAATAGAATTTAGGATTAATTAGTATACAATTTTAATTAGACTAAAGTGAAATCCCTATCAGTTGACCTTTGCGCCATTTTCTAACATGATGACAGAAGTGAAATCCCTATCAGTTGAGCTAACAGCAACTATAAGCATCCACGGAGCAAGATTAGTAGCAGAACTCAGAATTCCTTCGTTTCCAGCAGGCGAAACAACAAGCACTCCGCGGTTAGTAGCCGCTGCTCCTCAAAACAGTAGCATTGTACTTTATTAAGGTAAGCTCCAGCCTGAGTTTCTAGAAGAAAGCAGGTTTTAGATTTTTTTTTCAGTTTTTGTGGCATCTCCCTCCTGTCCTTAGATCCGGCTGTGTTCTTCAAAAGTGAATCTGCATGCAACAACTCCTTTTGATTTTCTTAGTTTTTTGGGGTATCGACTGTTATGATTTGGTTTGATCTTTGCAGGGTCACAATTGTGTTTGCTGTAATGACAATGCCGACATTCACTTACGGTAATTTGAGTGATTCCATTTGGCTTAATTGACTTGAAATCCAGGAGAAGGAGTGAAGCTAAAGGTACAAGGATCGCAGGTATGACAGAAGAGTCGAAAAGCTTGTCGGAAGCGTCGAATATTTTGACAGTGTCGCCGCCAAAGGCAGCCAATAACGACATTGATGGATCCAAGAGATTTGTCACTGATGTAACCGAATTGAAAATTTCAAAAGACGATGGGATATTGCTGTAGTGTGGGAATCCCAGCTAAAAGTATGCCGAATGCTCTCCTTTGAATGGTCCTCTGGCGAATTCTCTTTTCCTCATCACTACTAATCAACCAGCAGTGAAGATTCCTTCAGTGCAGCAGCAATGAATAAGTGGTCCCGTGTGAGCATCTTTGCTTTTTGCAGTGAGGTGAAGGTCTCCTCCATTAAGAGCAATTCATGTGTTTTGCTAACACTAGAGAAACTTTAAGCAGCATATGATGTCCCCCAATTAGAGATGTAGTTTATCAGTGTGTTTTGTCTATTTGTTTTCAATGTTGCTGCTTGAAGCACATCTATTGATACTGTAATTTCCCATGTTCTTTCATGTATACAAACAACCTAGCCTTATTGGTGTCTTGCTTCACAGGAAGACTTCTGAATTGGCAATTCAAATAGTCCTTAAATTTCTGGAAGTCTCTCATTAGCTTCTGTAAAAGACTACTTATGTCGCCAAAGTGACAGGATAAACAAATCTGCCCAATCCGTCAATTCCATAAAATGATACCGCCGTAGTGCTAAAAGATGCTCTTGCAACTTAAATGCCTCCTTAAGCACATTGATGATTAATTTGCGGACATAATTGTATTCAACCATGATTTCCTGAATTAAGCATTTGTCAATTATAATATCAAGTGGCATCTCAAATGTTGACAACAAATTCTGCTTTTGAGTAGCATCACAATCAACAATTTTCTTAAAACTGCCCAGCAGTCTTTCCCGGCTGCTCCCATCAGATGCATCAGTTGAAACATATTTCTTATGGTCTACCACATCCAGTGAAGCATCAAAACAATATTTGGAAACATCAACCAAACCATCCTCATTCTTATGGCCAATTTCTTCATATTCATTATTCTGATTACCATGAGTAGATGCACAACTATCCAAAGGATATGAAGATGTGCTTAAACAGATTGAATTGGGAAAATTTTCAGGGCCAAAATCGGGGTATGACAGTTGCCCCTATTTAAACATCCTCCGCCAGAGGAAAATGAAACAGCATTTTTTCATCGGATCGCAGTGGGGGGTGGTTAAATACCATGGAGATCCAGATTTTGAGCCTGAAAAATGAAAATGCTATGATATGATATGCATGGATGCATGATTCTTTATTTTTTTTGATTTTATCTGTTAGGGACACAGTGAATCCTTAACAGGAGATGCTACTGGACAGACCGATCTGTGGGGAACTGATGGTCCACAGGGAGACAGACAAATGGTAAAAAAAACAAACTTGCTGGGGAGGACAATCATGTTGGAGAAACAGACACACACTAGAGAGTACTCAAAGTGAAATTCGATGAACGACATTTAGAATACAAGAGATTTTGGCAGTAAGTTCACACATGACTTACTAAACCCGTACATTTTTTGAGAAAATTTCCACAACAAGTTCATACATGACTTGACAACATTGGAACAAAAGGTTCAGCAACAGGTTCATACGTGACCTGACAATACTGGAATAATCAAAGAAAAAGATTCTTCAAAATAGGTTCAGACGTGACCTGGTAATACTGGAATAAAAGCTCAACAGCAACGGGTTCATACATGACCTGACAATGCTGGGGAATACCAAGAAGTTTTGACAGTAAGTTCAAACATGACTTGTCAGAAAAATTCAAAAAAAGTGTATCAATAAGTTCATACATGACCTGATGACAAATTTGAATACTTTGAGAAAATTTCCACTACAAGTTCATACATGACTTGCCGACACTGGAATAAAAGGTTCTGCCACAGGTTCATACATGACCTGGTAAAACTGAAATAAAGGCTCAACAACAACGGGTTCATACATGACCTGACAATGCTGGAGAAAATCAGGAATTTTTGACTGTAGGTTCAGACATGATCTAACAAACTCAAAAAAATTCAAAAAGAATATATCAACAGGTTCATACATGACCTGATGACAAACTTGAATATTTTGAGAAAATTTCCAGAACAAGTTCATACATGACTTGACAACATTGGAAATATTCTTCAAAAACAGGTTCAGACATGACCTGAGAGTATTGGAATAAAAGCTCAACAGCAATAGGTTCATACATGACCTAACAATGCTGGAACATCCAAAGAATTTTCAACAGCAGGTTCATACATGACCTGTCAACACTTGATTATTCAAAGAATTTTTAACAGGCAGGTTCATACATGACCTGACGACACTTGGAAAAAATCGAAGGGAGTTTTACCAATAGGTTCATACATGACCTGAGAACATTGGAAAACATACAAAGCAAGTTTCATCGATAGGTTCATACATGACCTGACATCACTTGGGAAAAAACAAAGGGAGTTTTACCAATAGGTTCATACATGACCTGAGAATATTGGAAAACATACAAAGGAATTTCAACAACAGATTCATACATGACCCGCTGATATTGGAAAACATACAAAGCGACATCATTGGAGTTTTCTAACACAAAAAACCTCCAAGATTTTGGGAATTCCTCAAAATGATGAGTCATACATGACTCTCACGGAACCATCAGGAAAGACAGGGTAATTAAACTCTCTGTACGTGCCAACAACAATTGGACTTTGAAAATGACTGCGAAAACCGGGTGTCGGTTTAGGGGCACCAAAGACAAACCAGAATTAGAGGTCAAAGGATATAGGATCAACAACAAGACCTGGGTCAATGCAAAATGAGCACGAAGTACATTTCGGCTATGCACGATTTGGATTTTGCTTATATGCATGATGTATGAATGATCATGAAATGCAAATGCTGACAATATACAGACTGGAAATTAGGGAAAGTTTTATGGAGGTACTGAATCTTCAACACCAATAACTAAACCAAAGGAGTGAGTAAGTTCAATAAAGGAGGACCTATCGAGCTGAACAGTTACAACTGGCCCAATAATCCTTCCAGAGAATGATAAATTTGTGCTCTCTGGAGATTGATGTTGATCATCCAAGGGGAGTCTTGCAACTTGAGACTTGCGGGGAAAGACGAAAGATTTCCTTTTAATATTTCCACATGTCAAAGCAAAATTGTGTTTCTCATTATGTTGAAAAAAATCTTTTTGAGTTCAAAATTTCATTATTAACCAATAAATGACACTTTGCATAACAAAGAAAATCAGAGAAAAACAACAAATGATAGAATTTGATAGGCAAACTTGTATTTATTCAAGAATGGTAGCACACAAATGGTGTAGCTCCATGGAATTTTACAAATTTGAAAATGGCAATAGGGAAAGGTTTACATTGAATCACAATGACTACTACTATCCCTAATAACAATGACTCCATGAGACCTCGCTTCTGAAGGGAGTAACTAGATTGATCTTTCATTTTTAGCTCTTCTGTGTTGATCAGTGACGAACCGATGCAGTCTATGCCTCATGTCCCTAATTTCTGCCTGGATCGCCCTTTCGGGTTTTCAATCCACTGGGACGCTCCTTTTTGCCTAAGTCGCCCTTTCAGGTTTTCGACTTAGCGAGCTATCATTTTTTTTATCCCTAACTTTTGCCTGGACCGCCCTTTCGGGTTTTCAATCCACCGGGATTTGTTAGGCATAGTATCTTTTGACTGCATCAGAGTTCACAGGGTGAATGAGCTCTTCGCCATCCATAGTTGTGAGAAATAGAGCACCTCCAGAGTATGCTCTCTTTACAACGTATGGGCCTTCATAGTTGGGAGTCCATTTCCCACGTGAATCCTTGTGTACTGGCAAGATCTTCTTGAGCACGAGATCTCCTTCCTTGAACTCTTGAGGACGGACCTTTTTGTCAAAAGCTTTCTTGATTCGTTGTTGGTATAATTGTCCATGGCACAGAGCGGTCATACGCTTCTCATCAATGAGGTTAAGTTGATCATAGTTGTTTTGGATCCATTCAGCTTCATCCAGCTTGGCCTCCATCAATATTCTTGTGGAAGGTATCTCTACTTCGACTGGGAGAACTGCGTCCATCCCATACACTAAGGAGAATGGGGTTGCCCCTGTT
Source organism: Lathyrus oleraceus (assembly GCF_024323335.1). Lineage (NCBI taxonomy): Eukaryota > Viridiplantae > Streptophyta > Magnoliopsida > Fabales > Fabaceae > Lathyrus > Lathyrus oleraceus. The sequence continues at coordinate 558,527,942 of NC_066583.1, read as the reverse complement.
GAAGTGCGGACTGATGTCCGGTATCCATGCAAAGCGAAGGGCAGCATCTCGTGCCAATCCTTATAAGTTTTCACCATTTTTTGCAGGATCTTCTTGATATTTTTGTTGGCAGCTTCAACAGCATCGTTCATCTTTGGACGATATGGAGAGGAATTATGGTGGTCAATCTTGAAACTCTCACATAATTCTGTCATTGTCTTGTTGTTCAAGTTTGAACCGTTGTCAGTGATGATCTTGCTAGGGATTCCATAGCGGCAGATAATCTCCTTCTTGATAAAGCAGGCAACCACATGTCTCGTCACATTGGTGTAGGAAGCAGCCTCTACCCATTTAGTAAAGTAATCGATGGTAACCAGGATGAAGCGATGACCATTGGAAGCCTTCGGCTCTATAGCACCAATCATGTCGATGCCCCACATTGAGAAAGGCCAAGGTGATGTCAAAACATTCAGTAGTGTTGGCGATACATGCACCTTATCAGCATAAATTTGGCATTTATGACATTTTCTTGCATAGCTGAAACAATCAGACTCCATGGTCAACCAGTAATAGCCAGCTCTCAAAATTTTCTTGGCCATGGCATGTCCATTGGCATGGGTTCCAAAGGATCCTTCATGAATTTCCTTGATTAACATGTCCGCTTCGTGTCTATCCACGCATCTGAGCAGAACCATGTCATGGTTTCTCTTGTAAAGCACATCATTGCTCAAAAAGAATTTGGACGATAACCTCCTCAGAGTTTTCTTATCCAACAATGTAGCATCTTCTGGATACTCTTGATTTAGAAGATATCGCTTGATGTCATGAAACCATGGTTTACCATCAGTTTCTTCTTCAATCGGCTGACAGTAGGCAGGCTCATCTCTTCGCTCGATTCGAATAAGTGGAGCTTCATTATGGAATCTGACTTGGTACATTGATGCTAATGTTGCCAAAGCGTCAGCCACTTGATTTTCTACTCTTGGGATGTGATGGAAAGTGATATCATCGAAATATTCTATCATCTTTACAACATGAGCGCGATACGGGATCAGCTTCGCATCGCGAGTTTCCCATTCTCCTTTGACTTGATAGATCACTAAGGCTGAATCTCCATACACCTCAAGGATCTTGATTCGGAGATCAATTGCGGCTTCAAGACCAAGGATACAAGCTTCATATTCAGTGACATTGTTCGCACAATCAAAGCACAACCTTGCTGTGAAAGGGGTAAAGCCACCATTGGGATTCATCAAAACAGCTCCCACACCATGACCACTGTAATTGGAAGAACCATCAAACGCGAGCTTCCATCGAGATCCTGGTTCTGGTCCTTCATCTGGGCCTGGGGTCTCACAATCTTTTATCACCATTATATCCTCATCGGGGAAATCAAACTTCAATGGTTGATAGTCTTCAACTGGTTGGTGAGCAAGATACTCTGCTAACACACTTCCCTTGATTGCCTTCTGGGTTACGTATTGGATGTCGTACTCTGACAAGAGCATCTGCCAACGGGCAAGTCTTCCAGTCAAGGCAGGTTTCTCAAAGATATACTTTATTGAATCCATCTTTGAGATCAACAAAGTAGTATGGCAAATCATGTACTGCCTTAAACGACGAGCGGCCCATGCTAGCGCACAACAAGTTTTCTCCAAAAGTGAATATCGACTTTCACAATCGGTAAACTTTTTACTCAGATAGTAAATAGCATGTTCTTTCCGACCAGTTTCGTCATGTTGCCCCAGCACGCATCCCATTGATCCTTCAAGCACAGTCATATACATGATTAATGGCTTTCCTGGGACAGGTGGAATCAAAATAGGAGGCTCTTGCAAGTATTGACGGATCTTCTCAAAAGCATTTTGACAATCAGAATTCCATTCAACATCTTGGTCTTTTCGAAGCAATTTGAAGATAGGCTCACACGTGGCCGTCATGTGTGAGATAAACCTTGAGATGTAATTCAAACGTCCAAGGAAACCTCTGACTTCTCGCTCGGTGCGTGGAGCAGGCATTTCTTGTATAGCTCGGACCTTGTCAGGGTCCACCTCAATTCCTCGTTGACTAACGATGAAACCAAGCAACTTCCCTGAACGGACCCCAAATGTGCATTTTGCAGGGTTTAATCGTAATCTAAACTTTCTGAGGCGTTCAAACAGCTTCTTCAGATGACTCATATGATCTTCTTCGTTCTGAGATTTAGCGATCATGTCGTCAACATAGACCTCTATCTCCTTGTGCATCATATCATGGAAGAGAGTGACCATAGCTCTTTGGTAAGTTTCCCCAGCATTTTTAAGACCGAAAGGCATTACCTTGTAGCAAAACGTGCCCCAAGGGGTAATAAAAGTGGTCTTCTCCATGTCATCTGAAGCCATCTTGATTTGATTGTATCCTGAAAAACCGTCCATAAAGGAGAAGACAACAAATCTTGCAGTGTTATCTACCAGAGTATCAATGTGTGGTAGGGGGAAATCGTCTTTTGGACTAGCTCTGTTCAGATCCCTATAGTCAACACACATCCTCACTTTTCCATCCTTTTTGGGCACCGGTACAATATTAGCTACCCATTGTGGGTATTTCGCCACTGCGAGAAAACCAACGTCAAATTGTCGTTTGACTTCTTCACGAATCTTCAGAGCCATATCCGGTCTTGTTCTTTGGAGTTTTTGTTTTACTGGCGGGCATTCTGGCTGAAGCGGGAGCTTGTGCTCAACGATGTCGGTGTCTAGACCTGGCATATCCTGGTATGACCATGCAAATACATCCACATATTCTTGTAGCAGCTTAACCAATCTCTCTTTGATGCTTGCTTCAAGTGTGGTGCCGATTTTGACTTCTTTCTTCTCTTCCTCTGTGCCGAGGTTGATTGTTTCCACCGGTTCTTCATGTGGCTGAAGGGCTTTGGACTCGTGCTCGAGCAGCCTTGCCAATTCGTCGGGGATGTAACAATGTTCTTCACCCTCTTCTTCCTCTTGGTAGATAGGGGAGTCAAAGTTATGAGAGGTAGGAAAGTCATTGGATTCAACGGGGTTATCATTTATTCTGCATGTTTGAATGATTGATTTCTTTTAGAAAAGTAAAAATAAAAGAGGTGCAAAAATGAAAAGTTTTTTTTTGTTTTTGAAAAGATTGCCATTTTCTTAAGAGAAAGCTGAGTAAATGAATAAGGATTTAACAAAATGTCTTTTATTCACTGATAATGATTATTTGAAAATGAAAAGGGGCCCTACAACATGATCCATTAGCCTTGGGCAGAGCTAAGGATTTGGAAGGAAAAAAAACAACAATTATTACTTTGACAAAGGAAAAATTTCGGGGATCTCAACCGCCTTCCAGTTGTTCAAAGCTGTCTCACACCGGTAAACCAAACATGGCTCATCTTCAATTGCATTGACTTGATCTCCATGGATGAATCCTGTGCTGAGGAATACTTCCTGGATGCTTCGAGTGTTGTCCTTTGTAGGGACTCAGGCTCCTTTCACAGCGGAAGGCACATATCCCAGACCAAAGCGATCATGTTTCTCACGAATATCAATAAGTTGACCCCAACCTTCAGGGTTTCCTCCTTCAATACTAGACTTTGCGCTTTTCAGAGACGCGAAAGATGAACAAGCTTTCCCAACAGGGTCCTTCATCCCCACAAAAGTGGCATTGGCTATTTCAAGAGCTTGGAAAGAAGTTTCCAAAGCGTCCTCATCAGCCTCAATATACCTGAAGGATGAAAGGTGACTAACCACAAAGTCTTCCTCTCCAGAAATGATGATTAGTTGATTGTCCACTACAAACTTCATTTTCTGATGTAAGATGGAGGTAACTGCCCCTGCAGCATGAATCCAGGGACGTCCCAGCAAGCAGCTATATGCTGGATTAATATCCATGACTTGGAAATTAATCAGGAATACATGAGGGCCAATCAATATGGGCAGTTCCACCTCTCCAATCACGGTTCTCCTGGAACCATCAAAAGCTTTCACTACCAAGGCACTAGGCTTCATAGCTGGTCCTTGATAAGATAACTTGGCGAGTGTTCTCTTTTGCATAACATTCAGAGAAGATCCGGTATCGACCAACACTCTTGCCAAAGCATCATCTTTGCATTTCACCGAGATATGGAGAGCACGGTTGTGATTTTGTCCATCCTCAGGTAATTCCTCTCCACTGAAGCTCAAAGTATTACAAGCTGTGATGTTTGCCACTACCCCATCAAATTGGTCTATTGTTATGCTTTGTGTTACATGAGCTTGAGCAAGCACCTTTAACAAAGCCTCCCTATGGGCTTGGGAGTTCAGTAGCAGAGACAGAATAGAGATCTTAGATGGTGTTTGATGCAACTGATCCACCACTTTGTAGTCACTTCTTTTGATTAACTTCAAGAATTCAACAGCATCTTCGGATTGGACCACTTCGGGTTCTTTGGCAGGAGTTACAACTGTTGATTCCTTATTTGGCCCTTGAGGAGTCACATTGAATTCAGGCGTATAGATTCGACCACTACGGGTCATTCTGCTCATCCCTGCAATATTGGTGACGTTTTCACTTACAGTTTCTGTCACCTTAGCGTCTGAACTTCCTTCAACTACCTTATCCACAGCGGTAATCTCATATTTCCAAGGCACAGCCTTGGTGCTCTCGTAAGGAAAAGGTGTGGGCGTGCATATCTCAACAGGCAACGGCTTACTGTTCACCGGGACCACACCACCACTATAATATGGGATTTCAACTGGTTCAGGTAAATTAAAACAAGGTTCAATCACCAACACATCTTCGTTCTTCACAACACTGGATATTTGAAGCACTCCTTTATCCATCAGATCTTGAATGTTGTCTCGTACCACCTGACATCCCTTCGGGTATGTGGCACACTTTTCATAGTTGTCATGATCAACATTAACCAGGCCGGCTTCCACCAATCGGGCATGGAATGCTGCCAAAGGGGTCTTAACATCCTCCACCTTCTCAACCATAACAACAGTAGATGCATCTTCAATGGCGTTCACCGCAGGATCTCCATGGGGAGGAAGAGGATTGTTCTTCACATTCGGTCCCATGTCCTTAAAAGACAAGATCTTGCTTTCAATTAGCTCACGAACCCTATGCTTCAGAGCGTAACAACCCTCTAAGTCATGCCCGGGGGCACCTTCATGAAAAGGGCAGTGTGCATTAGGGTTGTACCACGGAGGAAGACGATCAGAGGGAGGTCCCATAGGTCTGGGAACTACCAACCCCTTTTGCAACAAGGAGGGATAAAGCTCAGTGTAGGACATTGGGATTGGATTGAAGGTCGCCCTTTCCCTTTGTCTCCTATTTTGGTTCTGAGCGTTCTGCCTCGGCGCTTGCGCTCTCGGTTGTTGATAAACAGGAGCTGCTGGTGCTTGTTGATAAGCTGGCGGAGCCACAGCACGTTGTTGAACTGGAGCTGGTCGATAAGCTGGAGGCGCTTGATAAGCCTGAGCAGGCTGTTGATTGAACGCAGGCGTCACAGCAGCTATGTACGGTTGAGGAGCGTACTGGACGGGATACATGGGTTGCGGATAGGGAATTGGTTGTTGAACATACTGCTGAGGTGGATATTATTGTGGTCTCCTTCTTAGAGGAGCTCTTCCTTGACCAACAGTCACAACATTTGTTTCCCCTTCCTTCTTTCTAGGAAACCCTCCAGAGAACTTCTTTGGATTAGCATTTGAAGTTCCAGCTACAGCCGCCAGTTTTCCGTTCCTTACACCATATTCAACACGAGCTCCTATAGCAACAAGCTCGGAGAATCCCAAAGAAGCACTTACAACCATCTTCTCGTAGAACTGGGGTTGGACAGTGTCGATAAACAGTTCGGCCAATTCTTTCTCAGCAAGAGGTGGTTCAACCTGAGAAGTCAATTCCCTCCATCTCTGAGCGTACTCTTTGAAGGACTCATTGTCATGCTGAAACATGCTCTGCAACTGTCTTTTGTCAGGTGCCATGTCCATATTGTATTTGTAGTGTTTTATGAACGCATCCGACAGGTCTTGGAAACACCTGATCCTGTTCTGATCCAAACTCAAATACCACTTGGAAGGAGCCCCACTCAAGCTGTCCTGAAAACAGTGGATCATCAGCTTGTCATCCTCCACGTGTGCAGCCATTTTGCGGTAATACATGATGAGATGGCTTTTTGGACAAGTGTGCCCCTTGTATTTGTCAAAGTCCAGAGTTTTGAATTTTGCTGGAATCACCAATCCGGATACAAGACAAATTTCTTTGGCAGCAGATCCAAAGACGTGGTCTCCTTCTAGATCTCGGAACTTCTTCTCAAGGAGCTGCATGTTCTCCTTTACCTCCCTGAAGTCCTCAAACCTTACTTCGTCACCAGCAACAGTTGAGTCAACAGTCTGATACATGTGGTTTTGATCTTCATAATGAGGAACATGCCTAGCATAGGCGGTTGGTGGAACCACAGTATCGATGACTGGACGTGCGTCAGTGTAAATTGGTAATGGCACAGCTTGTTGGACAGATTGCCCCATTTCGTGCACCACCTCCGCTCGGGGGACAAAGCCATAGGGTAGCCCATATGGAGGAAGGGTTAAGGGTAATGTCCTCTGAGGTGGGACTTCCACTGCTGGGCCCGTGGTCTCTGAAATCACGGTCGCTTGCGGAATCTCAAACCTGAAGGTTAAAGCTTGCAGCATCTCTCGCATCTGGGACATGCCTCCTTTGATTTCGTCTAGTTCAGCTCTAACTCGGGCGCTCTCTTGTTCTTATTCAGCCATTCTCTGTCTTGCTCTGGCGCGAGTATTATACTGGTGTTGAAAATTCAGTGTGAAACTGATGGAAGAAAGGGCGGAGTGAGACTCTTTTTTTTTTAAAATGTATGAATGCATGTATGGATTCATTTGTTTGCAAAACTCTTAGTTATCTTTATCATTTATTCAAGCAATGTTAGAATATAAGAACAACATGTAATAATTGAGACCCAAAATGACAACTTCCATTAATTAAAATCAGATTCGAATACAAAGGGATTTAACTTCAAGTACACATGATTCGAATACAAAAAGATTTAAACACCAATAATTCAAATTCAAGTACAAGTAAACTTAAGTTCTGTCTCAGCTCTTAAGATCGTAGCCAGATCTGTGGTGAGCTCATTCATCATCTTCTTGATAAACTTGACGAAGTTGAAAACTTGAGGAGGCGTGTTTTCTGGACACATACACCAATCCGCTTCCTGGAGTTTTTCTGGGAGTTCCAACATGTTGAGGTTAACAAACCTAGCCAAGTTGCGGAACTTGCCATTCCATTCAACATAGAGCTCTTGGAGTTCCTTGATGACCTTTTGATCTTCATCTAAGGTTGCTCTAGCTTCTCTGTACAACCTCTTCCAGTACACACAATCATTTTTTAGGAGTAAGTAAGCTGCATCACCTTCTTGGCTCTCCAAAACTGCAAACCTCCTAGTAGCTTCTTCCAACTGGTACCTGAGATGGTGACAGTTTCTTTCAGCTTCTTCCTTTTGGAGGATCTCGCGAGACAACCTTTCCTCGCATTTCTTCAGAGTGTCCCTCAAGTCACGGATTTGTGCCTCAAAGTCGAGCTTAATTTCTTTTTTATCCATAAGAGATTTATCCAACAGTCTCCCTAACTCACAGATCCTATACTCAGCTTTCTTGAGCTCTTCCTTCCTGGTTCGGATCACTGATGTGGAACCTAATAGGATATGATCAAGATCATCTTTCTGGTCTTCCAATAGCCTAGCTCTCTTGTTGCTATCCTCAAGTTCTTGGGCTTTTCCCTTACGTTCCTCTTTCAAATTCTGATTTTCCAAGATAACTCGGTTCATCTGAATTCGTAATTTAGCATTCTCCACTTCGAGCTCCTTAACCTTAGTAGCGAGTTTCTCCATGTCCTCAGGGAGTATGGGCTCGGGCTCAGGATTTTTAGGAAAAACTGGAGCCTTTAAGATAAATGGCAACTGGATTTTTTCAACTCTTTCTTTCACCCATTGCATGTAAGGTTCTTTGGCAAGAATGTTTCTTTTTCCAAACTCTTTACCCTTTCTTACAACTTTTAACCAAGCCTTTCGTACTGCTCTTACATCAGGATTGCTTGCTTGGATGTCAGAGAGCACAAATGGCTGTAAGTCCTTTGCGTCAGGAGGACCATCCATGGAGTAACCGTGTTGTAATCGAGATAACATAGGGTTATAGTTGATGCAACCCTTGGTACCCAACAACGGTACGTTAGGAAATTCCCCACAGCTGACTATAATGTCTGGGGTTTCCCACTCTCGGATATACCATCTGATGGAACTTGCGGTGAGAGAAGCTAATTTCTGAGGAGACTTAAGTTCTTTTGCCACAAAAGGACCTTCTTCGGGCATGTGTTGCATGAACCAAGTGTAAAGCAACGGAGCACAACACAACAACATTCCACCCCTCTTTTCATGTCGAGCGTGAAGGGCATAGTAAATATCAGCTAAGAGAAATGGTACTGGATTGCCAGAGAGAAAGACTTCTATGGCCACTTGATCCATAAATTTTTCAACATTTGGGAATAACACAATCCCATGGATCAATAAAGCCACCACAGCATAGAATGCATTCCAATTTCCATTTTTCTTGAACTTTAGAGCTAAATCCTCCAAAAACATCGCGGCAAAACCTTTGCAACCCCCTTTTTCAGCCCAATTGTCTCGAACAGTCAGGACATTGATACTTAGGGCCGAAGCAATCTTCTTCGGTCCCATATCCTCTTCGAGCTTTGGAAATGGATTAAAATCTTTCAACTTGAGACCCACGATTCTCTCAACTTCTTCCAAAGTAGGAGCTAGCTGGAAATCAGCGAATGTGAAACAACGTAGAGGTGGATCATAATATTGTGCCAGAGAGCCGATAATTCCATAGTCAACTTTCTTATTTAGAAGGCTCAAAATTTTCCCATAGTTTTTTCCGAACTCATCACGTCTGCTGAGAGACAAATCAGAGATCAAACCCTTCAGATTGTCCAACTTAGGTTCCTTGTACTTAAGCGTGAAAGTGTGTCTTATTGAAGTTGTCATTTTCAAGTTCTCAATTCCTGAAACAAATAAGAGGTAACTAAGAGCTTGCTTTTTATGATGTTGATGCAATGTATGAATGTAATGCATTTTTTGTATAGGTTCAATAGGCTTAAGGCATGGATAAGTCTGATTGCTTTGTATAGAACATGGTTCTCACCAGGTATGGTCTAAGTTTTTTTTAAAAAAAAAGGTTCCTAGAGTCATGGATCCATTAGACTGTTTGCTACCTGCGGCAACTTACTTGCCAGAAATCAACTCCATCTAAAGAATCTACTCTAAGTGAGGTTCTCGCATCGATCCAACGAGAAATACATCTCGCAGACCCACACTACGCAACCATCTTTCCTAGTTGGGCAAAGAACTAAGGTTCTACAAATGGTTCTCAGAGTCATGGATCCTAAAGAAAATATCGAAGCTTACGGCAACTTACTTGCCGAGCGACAACATCCTCTCAAGAATCTACTCTAAGTAAGGTTCTCGTACCGACCCAACGAGAAATACATCTCGCGGACCCGCACTACTCAACCTCGTCCTATCTTATGTTTTTACTCGAGACTCGGGTAAAAAGTCTTTCCCACAAGGTTTGCAATCAGAGTATCCAAGTACCAAACCATAATCGAACCAATACAACAGATTCATATCAATATGACAATAGAGATAGTAAAAACAATAAAAAAAAGCCACATAGGTAAACAAACAAAGGCACACAAACGACCTAACTAGGCTTGACTCACTTAGGGGTTTGGCAGTCCCCAGCAGAGTCGCCATCTGTCGCACCTCGAAAAAATGGGGATACGACTTCAAAGCGAAGCACGATCGCACGCTCGCAATGATGGACTGAACAGAGTCGCCACCGAACTTTATTTATTCCTAAAAAGGAAAGGGAAAATATCGATAAAACCCAAGACAAAAGAAAGGATAAGATATGGTCATCGCAACCAATATCAGGGTTCGGGAGTCGATTACGCAAGGGGAAGGTATTAGCACCCCTCACGTCCGTTGTACTCAACGGGAACCATTAGGTTAGTTGTGTGCGTTAGTGTTAGTTAAAATATTAGGCTTTTCGAATTATTAGGTGGGAAAGAAAGAAAGGATGAGAAGAGAATGTTTTTGGATTTTTGACGAAGGACTAAACCTAAGTTTTTTATTAGTGGGCCTGACAAGATTTACAAATCCTGCTCCTACGTATCTCAATAGAGAAGTCAAGGCTTACGTAGTTCTGGGTAGAAAAATGTTTGTTTGTTAGTCGATTTTAGCGAAAGCTACTTTGTGTCAAATCGACGAAAACATTGTTGGACTACCCAAAACAGGTGGAAAAACATTGCCTTGCATTGTTTTGAAACAAAGTACCTTTCGTTTGTGAAAAGGTTTAAGAGGTCAATCGCACGGCGGCGAGGAAAGAAATTGATTGGTTTGATGTGTTTTGAGTGATGGCGAGAACTTGGATGAGCGAGATATACATCTCGAATCCTAGTCTCAGGAGTGCGTGGTATACACCACGTTCCATTTCCATCTTATTTGAAAAAAGTATTAAGGTAGGAATTAGGTATTTTGAAGTTTGAAAGATGAGTACTTGTGACTTACAAGCTCTTACAGCTTGGGTCTAATACTCGGGACTACGTCTGGACATTCCACCCAGGCAGTATGTTTCTTTCCAATATTGCTAAGAAAATGATTCGAATATTTATGAATGTTTTGGAGGGAAGACGAACATTTATGGCTTGCAAGCTCTTACAGCTTGAGCCTAATATTCGGGATTACGACTGGACATTCCATCCAGGTAACCTTTTTCTTCACGTTTTATTTAGAAAATGATTTGAATATTAGAGTGTTAAAGAGAAGACGAATATTAACGGCTTACAAGCTCTTACAGCTTGAGCCTAATATTCGGGATTACGACTGGACATTCCATTCAGGTAATCTTTTTCTTCACGTTTTATTAAGAAGATGTTTTGAATATTGGAGTGTGGAAGAGAAGACGAATATTAGTGGCTTGCGAGCTCTTACAGCTTGAGCCTAATATTCGGGATTACGACTGGACATTCCATCCAGGTAATCTTTTTCTTCATGCTTTATTAAGAAAATGATTTGAATATTAAATTAAAACAATTAAAGTACCGAGGTTTGAAATTATTGACAGTTAAGTTGATGTTGCTTAAGGGCTCATTGTAAGAAGCCCCAAGAGTAAGCCATGTGAGGTTGATGGCGATGCTTAAAAGCAATCGACTTACAAGGGTATGAAAATGGGCTCGACATTGAATCGAGAAACAGGTAATTTATATTCTTAAAACGGTTTTGAATGGATGATGAATTTAAAGGATACCAAATTTATGTTATTAAGTGATAATGAAAATATGAGTGCAGGAGAAATCAATAATAAAACCTAAACATGAAAAAAAGAAAAAAAAGAAAAAAAGAAAAAATGAATGCTAAAGAACAAAATGCTATATATGGGTATTGAACCCACTACCCCAAGGAAGGCAAGATAAACCTTCCTCCACTTGGCCACGGACGACCCATTGTTATTATAACAGTCCCTTAAATACATAAACACATAAATAAATAAATGACCAAATTAAAGAAAGAAAGAAAGAAAAAAGCTCTGCATACCCCTAAGGCCCATCAGGGCCCAGCAAACCAAAAAGAAACGGAGGTGGTCGCCCCACAAAGCCCAAAAGGGGGCCGGGTCCAAACCGGGTTATCCGGATCCACAAGCTCGATCCGGTTAACCCTCCACCTCAAACTTCCTCTCCTCATTCTGATACTTTCACACAAAACATCTCCATCAAAGAAGGAAAACACTTCTCCTCACCCTAACCGAAACTCAACCTCACAAAAAAACACCGATTCACAATTATAAAAAAAAACACTGATTCACAGTTATGAAAGAAAAAGGAAGATATACACACATTTACGAGACCGAAAACGAGATGAAGAAAGAGCCAGAAATCTACTGTCGGTATGCCTTGGAAGCGAATAGACAAGTATGCGGTTCTCTCTCTTTTTTCTCTTTCGGAATCGACGCCTTAGCTACTTTGCTTGAGCTCCCAAGAATCACCTGAATCGATTTCGTTGCCTCTCCTAAGGTTCGTCGCCTCCTGGATTTTTATGGATTCGCCGTTTTTTCTTACCCCCAAAATTCCTTAGGGTTTCGTGAATAGTAACCCCTTTTATATATGACCTCTCTGATGTGTTCCCTGTGGTGTAGTGGAGCGCTGTCCGTACGGAGGATGCTGGAGGTTTTTGTCTTCACTCAAGCTGGTGGTCCCTCTCGTCTGCTTTTCTGTACCGTTGGTAGTGACCAGGAGCTAAGGCACCTGTCCATGTAGTGGAGCGTGAGTTCTGAAATTGTCTGCTCAAGCTTGGTGGTCCCTCCTCAATTCTCATCCTATTTTTTTACCACAGGTAAATCACTGCTGTGAAACCACTTGAGTATACGTTTTTGAATTAATGGTACATTGGTTGTGTTAATTTCATCTATTGCTGATACTTGCAGAACATACGCCACGCCGGATGGAATTTCAGCTGAGGTTTGCAAGCGACATGATTCGTTCGTGGATTAAATTGGTGTCGGCGAGATATCGCATAACTATCTTGACACGGTTCTGGTGTGGCTTCGTCGAGAGCAAGGACATCTGGAAGCTCTTTGCCTTCCAATAACTCCAAACTCGCACCACCACCAGTGGAGGTGTGGCTCATGACTTTAGCGACTCCTACTTCCTCCACAGCAGCGACGGAATCTCCTCCTTCAATAATAGTTGTCACCCCTTTTTCACTGAGGTCTGCCAGCTTCTTTGCAATAGCCTTTGTCCCAGTAGCAAACTTGTCAAACTCGAACACTCCCATTCCATATGACGGTTTTGGTGGTGTTCAATGCTTCGATGAATGTTTTAATAGAATCGGGACCAATATCCAATCCCATCTGACCATCGGGAATGGCAGATGCTGGCACAATCTAGCTGTTCGCATCAAGAGCGAATTTGTCTGCAGTCATGACATCAACGGTAACAAGAGCGACACCCCATTTGCCTTGGCTTAAGTAGTGTTGTAGCAAGATCCAACTTATCTTCCTCTACAAGGGATGAACCAACTAAAAGACTTTTTGCCTCGTGAAATGTGAAGATCATCCCTCCACCGAGAAGAAGCATGTCAACTTTTTCTAGAAGCGACTCAATCACACCAATTTTAGATGAGACTTTGGAACCACCCACAATTGCAGCAAATGGCCTTTGAAGGATTTCTATCTAAATCAGTTGACTTTCGAAGGAAAAAGCCATTGAAAAAGTAAAACCTCTTCTGCTCATCAGGTTAGTACTGGTCTGAATTTCGACTCGCTTTAATAGCCCGAATACGCATATGGTCGGATCAAAATCTTCATGGCTTATATCTTATATCGCAAACTTGCTTTTTATGAGTTTAAAACTTGAATCCCTTTACTGATTTCAGGTGTTTGGCAGAAGTTAGCATTTGTTACTGAAACTCCAGACGTTGCGGCTGAACTTCCATGTATCACCATGAGAATACTCCATTTTTATTGGATTTAGAGAAAAACCCTTCAAAACTTTTGAGTTGCCAAGGTAGATATTTGAACTGAATTCTCCATCTAACGTGCTAGCGGCAACAGTGAGGGTCCAAGGAGCAACGTTGCAAGCCGTTCGAGGAAAAACCGAGTTTCCAGCAAAAGCGGAAACAAGAATTCCTTTTTGAAATACATGGAATGCTCCAACACTGACAGCGTCCTCAAAGTAATTCGGCTGTGGAGGATTAGGACCAAGGGAGAGAGAAAGTATGTCAACACCATCATGAATGGCATCATCCATAGCAGAAAGAACATCAGCACCACTGCAAAATCCAAACCAACAGGCCTTGTAGATAGAAAGTCATGCACTTGTGTCCTTTGAAGTGCAATAGCCGGCATGGAATGGTTTAACCTTAAACTCTTAAGGTTAGGTGATCTTGCCACAAGTCCCTCAAGTGCTTCCACGTTAATCTCTCCTTTAAGGTAAGCAGAATTTAGAGCGACGAGTGATGTACGGTTTCAGACTAGTCTAGGAATCCCAAGGAAACAAATGGTAAGCCTTTTTCCATCCTTGTTTACACCTTTCATGTGTCGTAGACTTGGTGAATTTACGCAGAACTTATTGTGTTTGATGCTGTGCAGGATCCTGGGTCATGGTGCAGTCTGTTGAGCTACCATAAGTGTGACGGTTCGCATCACCACATAAACACGACAACGTATTACTGCAATATTACCCTTTCTGCTTATATCAAGTTCTGTTGGTCGGAATTTTGACTTGCTTCGATGGATTGATACGGCGTGAAGTATCCCGCAAATGCTTGAAGAGCAGAAATTATCCTCGACGATGTGTTCATTTCAAACAGACTCAGACTTTCACCAGTGACCTTTGCGCCATTTTCTAACATGATGACAGTAGTGAAATCCCTATCAGTTGAGCTAACAGCAACTATAAGCATCCACGGAGCAAGATTAGTAGCAGAACTCAGAATTCCTTCGTTTCCAGCAGGCGAAACAACAAGCACTCCGCGGTTAGTAGCCGCTGCTCCTCAAAACAGTAGCATTGTACTTTATTAAGGTAAGCTCCAGCCTGAGTTTCTAGAAGAAAGCAGGTTTTAGATTTTTTTTCAGTTTTTGTGGCATCTCCCTCCTGTCCTTAGATCCGGCTGTGTTCTTCAAAAGTGAATCTGCATGCAACAACTCCTTTTGATTTTCTTAGTTTTTTGGGGTATCGACTGTTATGATTTGGTTTGATCTTTGCAGGGTCACAGTTGTGTTTGCTGTAATGACAATGCCGACATTCACTTACGGTAATTTGAGTGATTCCATTTGGCTTAATTGACTTGAAATCCAGGAGAAGGAGTGAAGCTAAAGGTACAAGGATCGCAGGTATGACAGAAGAGTCGAAAAGCTTGTCGGAAGCGTCGAATATTTTGACAGTGTCGCCGCCAAAGGCAGCCAATAACGACATTGATGGATCCAAGAGATTTGTCACTGATGTAACCGAATTGAAAATTTCAAAAGATGATGGGATATTGCTGTAGTGTGGGAATCCCAGCTAAAAGTATGCCGAATGCTCTCCTTTGAATGGTCCTCTGGTGAATTCTCTTTTCCTCATCACTACTAATCAACCAGCAGTGAAGATTCCTTCAGTGCAGCAGCAATGAATAAGTGGTCCCGTGTGAGCATCTTTGCTTTTTGCAGTGAGGTGAAGGTCTCCTCCATTAAGAGCAATTCATGTGTTTTGCTAACACTAGAGAAACTTTAAGCAGCATATGATGTCCCCCAATTAGAGATGTAGTTTATCAGTGTGTTTTGTCTATTTGTTTTCAATGTTGCTGCTTGAAGCACATCTATTGATACTGTAATTTCCCATGTTCTTTCATGTATACAAACAACCTAGCCTTATTGGTGTCTTGCTTCACAGGAAGACTTCTGAATTGACAATTCAAATAGTCCTTAAATTTCTGGAAGTCTCTCATTAGCTTCTGTAAAAGACTACTTATGTCGCCAAAGTGACAGGATAAACAAATCTGCCCAATCCGTCAATTCCATAAAATGATACCGCCGCAGTGCTAAAAGATGCTCTTGCAACTTAAATGCCTCCTTAAGCACATTGATGATTAATTTGCGGACATAATTGTATTCAACCATGATTTCCTGAATTAAGCATTTGTCAATTATAATATCAAGTGGCATCTCAAATGTTGACAACAAATTCTGCTTTTGAGTAGCATCACAATCAACAATTTTCTTAAAACTGCCCAGCAGTCTTTCCCGGCTGCTCCCATCAGATGCATCAGTTGAAACATATTTCTTATGGTCTACCACATCCAGTGAAGCATCAAAACAATATTTGGAAACATCAACCAAACCATCCTCATTCCTATGGCCAATTTCTTCATATTCATTATTCTGATTACCATGAGTAGATGCACAACTATCCAAAGGATATGAAGATGTGCTTAAACAGATTGAATTGGGAAAATTTTCAGGGCCAAAATCGGGGTATGACACCACTTAACAGTTTTTAAGATGATCTTCAGGTATCTGAAAGGTACTATTAACCTTGGCTCATGTTATAGAAAATTAAAAGAGTACAAGCTAGTGGGTTATTATGATATTGATTATGCTGGATATAAACTTGAAAGAAAAGTCACATATGGAAGGTTTTAGTTTCTGGGAGACAACTTAATATCATAGTCCAGCAAAAGGCAATAAACCATAACACTATCTACTACTGAAGCTGGATACATTGCATCTTCTAGATGGAACACTCAAATTCTCTGGATGAAAAGTCAGCTAGAAGATTTTCAAATATATGAGAGTAACATTCCTATTCTCGGTGAAAATACTTTTGATATTTAATTATCTAAGAATCCCATTTTACATTCTAGAGCTAAACATATTGAGATTAAATGTCACTTTATATGTGACTATGTTCAGAAGGGAATTTTAAACTTAAAATTTATTGATACAGACTATCAATGGGTTGATATCTTTACAAAGCCCCTTATTGAAGATAAATTTGTTTTCATTCTGAAGAATTTAAAAATGGATTTATGTCCAGAATAAAAAAGATGATTATCGCAAAATGTTTAATTTCTCATAATGGTTTAATGAGAATCTGAGATATTTTGACTCTGAACATTTGAGTCTTCTAAAGTGACAAGGTTCCATAAGTCCATAAGTATCCAGTCAGAACTTGTTTGGATGAATGTTCTCTCTTCTGGATATTGAACAGTTTTTGCATTAATTAGTTGTCAATCAGTCTTGGATTGTGGAACACTTTTGAAGACAGTTGTCTTAGAAAATTGAACTGCTTCTAGATGGCTGAGTGACACATTGGGTGAATAAATTTATTGGGATTATGTAAAATCTTCACGCTTTACCCCTTGTCAGCTTTTATGCATTATTCAAGATTTTATTCATGATTTCAAAACCCTTATATAAACCCATTTTACATACTTTCGCTACATTCACTTCCTACACTTTCTCTCTTTTAAGCCTAAAAACTCTCTGCAACCCAAGCCTTTGTTCCTCATCAACAACGGCACAATCTTAAGAACAAGCTCAACAACAACTTATTTCAATTACTCAAAGAGTTGTTTGTGGTTCAACTTCGTCGTCACAACAACAACAATAAACTCCTTATCTCCTTCAAACCATTTCTTCAAATATGATTTAGGATCTGCTCAAGATGTATTCTCTGAAGAACCTTATGAGACTCCTGAACTCATATTAACTACTCATGCAAATGAATTGGAAGTTCTTTGTGAACTCATGGTTGATTTTGAGAATCTAAAAGACAATAGTTTTTACCTCTTGAGAGATGTAAAGATTCAAGGATGGGAAAAGTATTTTGACTGTCTCCAAGGTCCAGTTTTCTTTCACCTAGTTAAAGAATTTTGGATTTAGTTTTTCAAGATACATCCTTTGCTATGGGAAAGAAGAATGTCATAATTGAGAAACTGGTTGTCAAACTCATTGGACATGATGGGTCTGGAACAAGATGTAATTAGATGGTGGAGAAAAGGTATGATCTCATTGAAATTTCAAAAGTAATTTTCACTTATGGAGTTCACTCCAACAAGATGAAGGATCTTATACCTCATATGAGGATCTAGGCCAGAATTCTTCTGGGATGTATTCATCACACAACGAACTTTGGAGACTACATTAATGGTGATCAACAATATATTCTCTATAATATTGCTTTTGGGAAAAAGGTGAACCCCCATTCACCCCTCTTTCAATATCTAAGGGGCATGGTAAAAGAAACCAGAGATGGAAACAAAAAGATGAGGAACTAGATTCCCCTTTGAAGACTAATATTATATATTTTGATGGAGAGTAAGTTGATAGACTCTCTAACAGAAGCTCAGATCACCAAAGAGATGGAACCCTAGGTTGGAAGGATGTCCAATGCCAGAAGTATGAAGAACATGGGCCTTATATATGAAATAACAAGCAACCTTGCTGAAGTTTCAAAGGAAGTTATCTCCATCAGAAGGATCCCTGTAGAAGACTTTCCAATGTCCATAATGCATGATCATATGAATGTTCTGATAGATTACCTTGATAGTTGTCAAGCAGATGCCCCAAATAGAGCTTCTGAACTTCCGAGGAAGAGAAATAAGTCTAAGAAACATTCTGATGGAACTGCTAAGAAGGCTAATACTTCTAGTTCTGCTAGGAGACTTCTGGATACTTCTATTGAAGAACCCAAAACTGCTGGTGCTACTTCTTTTGCTGGAATTGTCTTAAGTAAGTTTGTTCCTTTTGAAACTCATTGTCAATCTGTTGATAACAATTAATCTTTTCTATCTACCACTATCCCTTCACCTACCAACAATCCAAATACTTTTGGTTTTATAACCAATCCTCTTCAAACAACTTTCATAACTATTAATCCATATGTTTCTACTCCACAAAATATTAATCCAAATATTACCATTCCACTACCCACACCATCACCTTCTGAACCCTTTACATCCACTATCATACCAACACCTTAACCACAACTTCCACTCTCCATTATATCCAAACTTGGTCAAACAGGAAACCCTTATTCACCAATTCCATTTGAAAACCATCAACCAAAAAACACCACTCACTATGAACCATATGACTTTGACTCTAAGGCTCTCATTATAGAATCAGAACATAATGATTTTGATCTTGAGTCAAATGTTGAGATCATGGCCATCCCTAAAAGAAGTCCTCGTCTCTATTCTAACCAAACCCCCTTTCAAACTAACATTTTTCCCACACCCTTGGATGAATTGTTAATACAGTTTAAAAGTGAGGATATTGCCAGAATGAACATTATCACTGAAGTTTGCACCTCTAATGCAAACCTCTATGAAGTGTGTACTATGTGTAACTACTTCAGAAGATGGATTGATTTCAGATCTAGGGAGTTGGAATTTTTGTGCTTAAAGGATACTCAATGGAACCTTCAATCCAGATTCTATGGTATTGTTGAATCTTTGCTTCATAAGGTTCATCCAACACTTCTTCTCCATAAGTGATTACTCCTTCTCAAGAAACTCAATCTGAACAACTTACTTTTGTTATTCTTGAGAAGACTTTTGAGATTAATAGTGTATCTGGAGTAGCTAAGACTCTGGTTTCTGAAGAAGTCATTCTGAATACTTTAGAAGATCTCAAGGATGAGAATGTTGTTGTTAGAGAACGGTTGGATAAGCGTGAGGATATGTTCAAGGAACAAGCTGGAACAAACAATAAGATTAAAGGGATATTTCATGCTATATTATCAAGACTTCCACCCCCTTCTTAAACCTTAGTTTTCAAAACTTATTGTTTTCTTAGTTTCTAAGTTTTTTATTTTCATTTTTGATTTTGTATCTTGCATTTTTTTCAATGAAATGAATTTCTACTTTGGTTTTTACTTTGCCTATTTATTTATTTTTATTTGATGACAAGGGAGGAAAAGAGTGATACGATTTTGACATACCTATTTCTGATTCTGACACCCAAACAATTGTCTTTAATATTCTTATTTCTGACTTTGGGAACTTTGAATAAGTTCATCATGTTACAAGTTAACCAAGTTTTTCAGGAGTTAAGAATTTTTCAGAAGGAATTAACAAGATGAAGACATTAATCAAGCTGATTTGAGTTCAAGTTAACCAGGCATATACAAGTTTTAAATCAGACATATACAAGCTCTGACAATAACCAGACATATACAAGTTCTGACGAATCAAGCTCTAATACATGGCTGATAACCAGACTATCTGATACTCAAAGAAAAGTCAATTCTGAATTGAAATACTTATGTAACCATGCCTCTGCGTTTTGAGAAGTTATTTCTTTCATGTTAATTGAGATATTTTAGATGTTAAGATTATTTTAAGTCTTAAATTCAGGGGGAACTTACAAACCTAACTCTAAAATTCTAAGATGAAAGATAATTTTAATAGTATAAACTTCAGAGGAAGCTTACAAACTTCACTCTGATGTTTTTATGTGATTTAAACCAAGTAAAAATTATTCATCAAAATACATGGTTTTTTCATCATCGAAAAGGGAGAGATTTTAATTCTAAAATTCTTTAGTTTAATTACATTTTAATTCTAATTTTTCGTCTAATTAGGATTATTTTTGTTAATCATGTTTGCTTAGGTTAATCAAATTTTTAGGATTTAATTAGATTCTTAGGATTTAAATAGAATTTAGGATTAATTAGTATACAACTTTAATTAGACTAAAGTTAGGAGTTAGTTTTTAATTGATTTTTAGAATTTAGTTTAGTTTCTAAACAATTGGATTAAAATAGATTTTAGAACTTGATCAATTTTAGGATCTAGTTAGAATTTTTATTAGAATTTAAATTTTGTTCCTAATTGATATTTCATGTAAAAAGACCATTTTACCCTTAGGGGAGGTTTTGTTGTTTTAGCCATAGAAATGCATGTTCTTTTAGGATAAAAATTTGACTTGGAATATTAGCTAGTTTAATCAAGTTCTTCAAGGAATATCTGATTAGTATGAGTTTAATTGTGGCATGATCCCTTAAGAATAGCTTGTGAAT
Source organism: Lathyrus oleraceus (assembly GCF_024323335.1). Lineage (NCBI taxonomy): Eukaryota > Viridiplantae > Streptophyta > Magnoliopsida > Fabales > Fabaceae > Lathyrus > Lathyrus oleraceus. The sequence continues at coordinate 558,507,347 of NC_066583.1, read as the reverse complement.
AATCTTAACCCTTAAACTAGGTTAATCACAGTTCTCAAATTAATTCAAACCCTCTGATTTAAGTTGATAAAAAGCAATTTTGATTAACTAAATTCTTTGATCATGTATAGCTCTAATATCCATTCAAGTGATCAAAAGTCCCTTGATTACTTGATAGGGCTACATTTAATGCTGAGGATCTCGAAGCTTCAAGTCCAGACTTTCATGCAAGGCATCCTAGTCAAATCAAGCAGCGGATTATACAAGATATATCAAAGGTCGACACTTGGTAACTATGATTCAATTTGTCTTCCACAAGCCTTAAGTAATGAGGAATGATAAGACGAAGTTTCTCATACCCTTGTCTGCCTACGTATTGGGCGTAGGCCCTAGCTATTCAAAGCATTCACCCTCATTCATAGACTTTAGTGTGATTCACATCAAATAATTGTCAAGCACTCTTCATATTCCATTATTAATCAATCACTTCTCTTGCCTTAATCATCTTGTTGTCAGCCTTAGTGGGTTGAACTACGAAAGTTATGACTTTCTCATTGCACGGTGATAATACGTAGGCAGGTGAATTCAGATTCTCTGTGAGCTACCTTATTTATCAATACTTCATTCTCCATTCATCAATCAATACCATCTTTTGAGATCAAATATATTTCTCCTTGGACTCCATGTACATCCTTTTAGGACGATATAGCAGTAGTCCATCTTGTGAACCCATAGTTGTTTGGCTCGTACCCAAACATTTAATTCCTTCTTTTTGGCTAAGACACTTGTTTATTCTTCGGTTCACAGTCTATTTCCTTCATGGATCGAACATACCATTTTTCTTTGATCTCAAATTGTTTGTTCCCTAGCAAGTGATACAATATTCTATGTACTACATTACTGCAATCAATCTTTGAAGTAGCGTTTGTCTTGTGAGTCCCCATTGCTTAGACAAATATCTCTCTCTTTGTTTTCATTGCAGTTAACCTTTGAAATTGTTTGTCTTGTGAGTCCCTGTTGCTTATACAAATACCTTTTTCTACCATTCTGTTGGTATAAGTTATACTTTTCATCACTTTCATTCCTCCTCTATTGTCGTGGTTCCATAAACTACGAATGCTCTGACTTTCTCATTGCACAGTGAGAATACGTAGGCACGAGGATGCGAATCCTTTGCGAGCATATTTCTAATTATTCCTTTAGCCTTAGGTCATTTTCCATTCATATCCATGATTAATATTCTACCTTCAATCACTCCATGTTATATAACCTATTCTTTGAGGCAAGTACATTGCCTCTTTGAGCTCCGTATTGTGTCAGCTTTTGAACCAAGAGTTATTTGTCTCGTACATAAGCACTTAATTCTCCATGTTTTCGGCTATACCATATAGTGGCAGACTCTTCCGGATATCCCACATATTGGTCAACGTAAATTTTACTCTTGGGTTCAGATTTCTTCCCTCGTTGGAGTTCAAATAACATAATCCTTTGGTTTAAACCATATTTGTTATCACAACTTCTTTCATCTCCCACCACTAGTTTTATGACCTACAGAGCTCTGAATTCCTTATTGCAATATAAGGATATGTAGGCATGAGGGCCCCAATCCTCGTCGAGCACTTTATTTATTCTCTTTCTTTTTTCCCTTTTGCGAGTAATGTTTATATCACACCCATCCGAGCAAGAACAATCAAAACAGTTTATGTTGATTACAACGGATGTAAGGGGTGCTAATACCTTCTCTTTGCATAACCGACTTCCTTACCCAGTATATCTCTTTTCCCGGGTCTTATCAATGTTTTCCCTTTCCTTCGGGAATAAATAAAGTTCGATGGCGACTTTGTTATATGTTCGAGCGTACGATGCGTTTGGGGATATTTTCACTAGCTTCAATCTCCATATGTTGTTCCAATTGCAAAACTCCATCTAACATGTTAGATCCCTTATTTAGCATTCTTACAGTTTTTGTCATGTTGTTAAGTTCGAAGTCAATAGTATCACCTTATTTTGTAGATTAGAGATGGTGAATTGAAATCCTTCTTTTTCACCCTACATTTGAGATATAATTTCTTCTGTTTTTTCCTAGCTGGCATACTTCTTCACTTCTGATGCAGAGCTCTTTATAGGAAGTAGCCAGTTCCTCATAAGATAGTTCTTCATCACATGAATCTTCATCAGATTCATATCTTCCAATTAGAGTAGTAACATGTTTATTAGCTTCATTCTCAGGTTCACTTTCAGAATTATCCTCATCAGAGCAAGAGACAGATAGTCCATTTTTTGTTTCTTGAGATAGGTAGGACATTCACCTCTAATGTGTCTAAAACCTTCACACCCATGACACTGGATTCCTTTACCTTGATTGGATCTCTCTTCAGTTCTTATTCTTTTCTGGAAGTCATTAGTATTCCTGATGTCAAAAGGGATGTTCTTGACATTTAGTCTTGACTTCCTGTAAATTCTCTTAAGAACCTTGTTGAATTGTCTTCCTAGAAGAACTATAGCATTGGTCATTCCTTCATCAATATCTAAGTCACATTAGTTTTGTTCATCTTCAGTGTTGGATAAAAATGATATGCTCTTGGTTTTATTTTCAATTTTGTCACTAATACACAATTCAAAGGTTTGGAGAGACGCAATAAGTTCATCTACTCTCATGGAGCTGATGTCTTGAGCTTCCACAATAGTTTTACCTTCATGTCAAAAAATTTAGGTAGAGACCTTAAAAATTTTCTCACCAATTTTTCTTCTGGCATCTTTTCTCCCAAGACACTAGATAAGTTAGCTATTTCAAGAATACTCATGTGAAAATCATGAATATTCTTATCATCTTTCATCTTTAGATTCTCAAATCTGGTAGTGAGAAGTTGAAGTCTATACATCTTCACTTTGGATGTGCTTTCATGAGTAGTTCTAAGGATTTCCCAAGCTTCTTTAGCTACACTACATGTATTAATCAGCCTGAATATATTTTTGTCCACCCCATTGAATAGGGCATTCAAGGCTTTGGAGTTTCCAAGAGCCAATTCATCTTCCTCCTTGGATCAGTCCTTTTTAGGTTTCAGTTTAGTAGTAGCCTTCCCATTGTTGTCATTCATAATAGGATGTTCCCATCCTCTAGTGACAGCTTTCCATGTACTATTATCCATGGATTTTAAGAAAGCCATCATCCTTGCCTTCCAATAGTAAATGTTGGATCCATCTAAGATGGGGGGTCTATTGATAAATCCTCTTTCCTTGTCCATGGAGCCAGAAAGTATCTTCCCTGAATCTTACCCAGAAACATAGCAGATCGGGATGCTTTCTCTAATACCAATTGAGATTGTGGCGAACAGATCCCTAATGTCGTACATGATGTCACGACCTTAGGGTCTGCATATTAACACACTACAAACAATAGCAGGATAAATATAATAGTATAACAGTAAATAACACAATCAATTGTTATCTTAGTTCAGTGCAACGTCACCTACATATGGGGGCTATCAAGACAGGAAGGAAATCCATTATCACAGAATTAGTTTGAAGTCCTGAACCTCCGGTTTTACAAACTTCTCACCTAATCTCTACTTGTGGACGTTTCTATCTAGGACACTCTTAGATATGAGACCCCTCTCACTTCCCTCAACCACACGACAACTAACAACTGAAAAACGCAATCCACTCTTGCTTTAAAGCTTCTGAGGAATTGTGAGTTACAAATCAATACACCCGGTCAGATTCAAGTATCAAGGTGATACTCGAATTGGATCACAAAAAGAATACACACGAAACCCTAATGATAACAAAATACTGCACAACTTCGATATTATCTTAGGTTTAGAACTCTTCTATAAATAGCAGCGAAAGGTATGGGCTTCAGTCTTGATTTGCAACAGATCTATAATCTCTGCACAATCGTCTAAAGATATGATTTCAATCAAATTAGATGTTTCCTAAAATATATTGACATCATTACTTTGTAAATAAGCCAGGATACAATATTCTTAAGATACAAGGAAAACACTCAATAATATACGAGAGCTAAATCTTCAGAGAATCTTTAGATAAATCATTAAAGAGACTAAATCTTACAAACAGCTTAAGCTCGGGTACGCTGAATATTGAAACAACATGTTAGGATATCTTGTCCAACATCTGTCAAATATACTTGTTTTTCCAAAATGAAGTTCTCACACCTCGAAAAATGAGAGCATGAATTTTGCGGAGTGTAATCGCACGCTCGTGGGATAGACTGAACAGAGTCGCCATCGAACTTTATTTTTCCCAAAGAGGGAAATGGAAAATATCGATAAAACCCTTAGAAGAAAGGATAAGATAAGGTCATCGCAACCAATATCAAGATTCAGGAGTTGGTTATGCAAGGGGAAGGTATTAACACCCCTCACGTCCGTTGTACTCAACGGGAACCGTTTAGTTAGTGTCAAATTAATGTTAGCTTATTGTTAGTTTCTAATCTTCTACTTATTTGGGATAGAAAAACAGAGAATAAATGTTTTTGAATTTTATTAATGAGAGGGGACCTAAAAGGGTTTTTATTATTAGGGGGCAGAAAGGAACTAAACCTTTTTTTTAATTATTGATGGGTCTGACAAGATTTTTCAATCCTGCTGTTGTACCCCAAAATTTGCCATCCCCTTTTCTTAATTATTCATCCAACCACTTGATCAGGAGATCACTTGCATACATTCATAGTTCATCCACATGCATAAATCATCATGGATTCAAAGACTTGGGCTTATGAAGCTAGGGTTTATGCGGATAACAAGGCTCAAAAGCATGGTCTAACCATATCATCAGCATGGGGAAGGTGAAACCCTAATTGTGGTGGTAAAAGTTTGAATTCAACAAAGATGTGACCAGGCAATCTTCAAGGATCTTCAAAACCCTAATTTCTCAAGGCATGATCTCATGGAGCTTCCTTAGGCCTTGTCTTGGCCTTCAAAACCCTAATGCAGGTTCACACACTGGAAGACTGATGGCTGAAGCTTATGGCTTGATTTAAAAGACTTGCTTGAGGGGTAAGCCTCAGGGAAACCCTAATCAGGGAGATGGTGAATCAAATGAATTTGGTGGTCTGACTGTGCAACCATGATCCTCAATCTTCACCTATTATCAATGCATTTGGCCTAACCCTACTTTGGTCTTTTATGGGCATTGGTCTTGGTCCAAAGTCATGGTGTTGTTCATGTGATTGTGGATACATCTACGGTCTTGGTCATCCAAACAACCAAATTTCTTGTGTCACAAGCCAATTGCTAATCATTCCCATTGATTCATGAATATTACAATAAAACCCTAATCTTATGCCCTTATTTCATGGCCTTGTTAACATATATTATCAGTCAAGTCATTTTCTTTTCAAAGTCAAGCATTCAAGTCATGAAATAAACCAATTGTAAAACCAATTTCAAACCATTTCAATCCATTCCATGTCATTTTAAACCATTACATTTGATTCCATATAAGAAAATACAAGTCTTGACATCTTTGACCAATTGTTGACTTTGGTCAACAGTTGACTTTTTGGTCAACTTTGACCAAAGTCAACCCAAAATCCAAAAACCCTAAACTTCACCCTAACTTCATTGTTCATTTACAAAGAAAATACAATCTTGACAATTTTGTTGACTTTGGTCAACAGTTGACTTTTTGGTCAACTTTGACCAAAGTCAACCCTCACTTGCCCTTGATCATCCAAACTTTGTCTAGCCTTTTGTTGTGATGAGCATCCATTTTCCATGCTTGATGATGTCTTTTTCTTGGTTGCTTCCATTACAAGTAATACATTTTGTGCACCATGTCATTTTGGCATTTTTGGAACCATTGGCCATTGGCTTTAGTTTGTCCCTAATCAATTCCCAAAGAGGTCTAATAAAGCAAAATACTTGTTCATTGCTTATCACCCTTGGCTTGAACCCAAAACAACTCATAAAACCATGGAAACACATGATTTGCTAGCCCTGCTGCACAGTACCTTGCCTTGCTGCTATTGAACAAAGGCATGAGGAGTTTGTGTGAGACCCTACAGTGGACATCATTACCAAGACTTACTTGAGCTAAGACCTGCAGTGGAGACATGCTGTAAATGTTCCTGTTACCAGATGAAACCATTTCCAAGCAATAAGGTTGCCAAAGACAAACCTGTTACCAGCTGTAGCACAACATTGCCTTGCCTAATACCCTACAGCAGCACCATAACCTTTACCTGACCATTGGACATACTCACACTTGCAGTTTATGATGGTAATGGCTCATGGAAGCTGCAACCTGGAAACCCATGCAGAAACAATTCAACAGGACCAAATTCAGTCATGACCATCAAGAAATATCATATCCGGACCAGTTGGCATTATGCCAGCAAGTTGTATCAAGAAGCATCATGCAGTCGAAACATGCTACAAAGGCATAATTACCATGATCCTCATACTCCATTCCACACTATGTCTACTCTTGCCATCATCACTAAACACCATGGCCAAAACAACCTGTAAAAAGTAATATAACAGATGAATGACATAAACCTAAACCAGGCTACATCAATTTGAATGATTAACAAGGCTGCAAATCCAGTTGCATACCTGAGTGTAAAACAACCTTGCAAGCATTCTGCATCAAGTCACCAAGGTCTGTCCCAAGAAACATCAGTTAACAGACTGAATTTGTGTCAACACCAAGACCACAAGTAAGCCACAACATCACTACATGTATGTGGTAGCTCATGACATGGCTCACATGACCACAAAAGTTGCATCAAAACTACACCTTGTTCAAGAAGAATCAAAGCAACAAACATATGGCAATGGAAACCTAAGCATGTTGACCTGCCTTCAAGCCACAGGAGACCATGATAAATTGTTAGCAAGCTATCAGCATTGGGCTGTCAAGCTATATGCATACTAGATCCTAAGCCTACCTAACTGTGTTACACCAATAAAACCGGTTTACAAGACATAAATATCATGACCATTGACAAATACAACTTATCCACCAACTAGACTCATGGCTGCTACAACCAAGTCACAATAATGAGACATACCTCAAGGTCTGCAACAAGCCAAATAGAGCTACCAACATATTGAGTTTACTTGAATCATGAATCAAAGTGCATTGACCCTCTATCCTGTAGTAGCCAAAATCAACATGAGCTTTGCACAGAAAACCCATACTTAGATACTGAACTGAAAAAGGAACTTACATGGCATTGCAAGACCAAGCCAACTTCATGTTGCAGCAAGAGAACCCAATGAGAGTAGGAAATTGAACACAAATAATGAAAATTAAACTCATGAAGCATTTAACCAAAGCATGAACCAAGGATCACATTCATCTTTCAAAATACAAGCACAAACACACTTGTATTTAACAATTACTAGTTCAGCAAGTTACATTTGATCCAATCACTTAATCATAATTCTAAATCTACCTGCTACAGCCAGTTTATGCATCAAAGCCATTAACATTCATATACCAAAGCCTATCATCATTTCAAGCCAAACCAAGGTCACTTAAGTTCAACCTGCATAAGAGGTCACCAAAACCATTTCAACATAACCTTAATAATTCTAACCTGCAACTGCCAGTTGAATTTCATTTCACTCACTCATTAATTAACTCAAGCTAACCTAACTAACTGAGTTTCTATCTCATTAACCAACTGAGTTTTCAGTTAACTCAGTGAGTCGTGTCCAACTAACTCCTAACCACACTTAACTAACTCCTAACCTCATTCCAAAGCTAACAAGTCCAAGCCTATCCTCTATTTAAGAAACTCACCACTCACATTTTCATCATCCTGGGAAATTTGCTGGAATCTGTGCATTCTCTCTCTTGCAATCTCTTCCCTCACCCTACTCAGAGCTCAGCTTTCTCCTAGAAGCCATCGAAGCTTCACATCGAAGCTTCAATTTTGCTTGAGCTAAACCATAACATCCTTACTTTTCACTGTTCTAGTTCAGAAGAAGAAGAAAGAGACGAAAGGAGAATAAGAAGAAAGAATCAAGCTCAGGGAACTTGCTGGTGGATTTTCCGATCATCTTCTCCGGTATTCATTTCCTATTCAGTGGCATTTTCTTGCTTTGAGCACACCAATATGTAGTACCTAGGTTAGGGAGTAGAAGCCCCATAGTAGTAGGGATTGATTTGCGCCAAGCACCATCTAATTTAACTTGTAGATGGCTAGGGTTCCTCCATTTAGTTGTTCGATTCGACCAACACAGAGACGGTTTCACAATTTCATCCCCATATTCCTGCTTAGCTTGTTGTTATGCTTCTAATGGTGGTGGTAGTTAGACTGTAAGCCAACACCGGCACCGGCGAAGGACGCCGGCGCAGGGAGTCACGGTGGAAGGACGGTGAAAGGGAGCGAAGGGTGAGCGCGCGCATGAAGTTTCATTTGAACTTTGTTGACCTAGACATGTCAACAGAGGTGTGAGTTTTGGACTTAGTTCAGTTAGGCCCATGGAATGTTCTTTTGATACACCATGTATTGCATACACCTCCCTAGTGATTTGAGAAAGAAATAGAATTGGGCTTAATCAAGCCCATTGATATTTTGCTGGTTTCACCACACATTTGCAATGCGCACCCCCCCCCCCTCCCTTGAGCACTTGAAGTTTCGTTTGGGCTCAGACGCGGCCTAGACTTAGTTTTACTTCACACACCACCACTTTTTGGAATTAGCTTGTTGTACAAAAAACAGCAATGGGCTCATCCTGCAGCCCAATAACCAGAATCCATTTCACACCTCCTTTTCCATTTCCAATTTTTTTCTTTTTTCTTTTATTTTTATTTTTACAATTTAATTAGGTTAATTAGCACAATGTTAGTTTAATTAGGTTAGTAATTGTTGATTAGGAATAAAACCTCCATTAGAATTTAACTAGAATTTCCTTTAGAATTTAATTAGGACTTTTTCTTAGAATTTTAATTAGGAATTTTGATTAGGTTCAATTAGAAACAATTAGGATTTGATTGAATTTAGAATTACACCATTTCTCAACATTAGGATTTAAGCAAGCTTGGACCATAAAAATTGACATATTTTGCAAATGATCATTTTGCCCTTATGGACTTTATTTTGTTATTTTAGTGATAGAATGACATGATCCCGTTAGAATTAGAATTTGATATTAGGAATTAATCATTTCCTCACAATTGTAGATCCCTCTAGGACTTATACATAGGGTTTTAATCAACATTTTGACTAATATGTACATGCTCCCTTAGGATTTCTAACTTAGAATTTTCAATCAATTTCTAATGCATGATCCCTTAGGGTAGTTTCTAACAATTACTAACTTTGATTAGATCCAAACCTAGTTCCCTAAAACCAAAACAAAACCCATGGTTAAATTGATCAAAAGAAATTTTGATCAATTAAATCCTTTGAACTTGTATAATCCCATGGTCTAAATTGAGTGACCAAAAGACCCTTGGTCACTTAATAAGACTTTTCTTCCAAGCTGGGGAGCTAAAGGCCTCAAGACAAGATCTTCGATCAAGGCATCCTCAGTCATACCAAGCAGCGGATTATACAAGCAATCAAAGGTGGCATCTTTAACAGCTTGTTAAATCAAAGTTAGAAGCGTGTGGCACGAGCCTTAAGCAATGGAGAAGGAGTGGGACTGGAGTATTCCTACCCCCATTCTGAGTGTCGTTGGGTATGAGACGTATGACCCAGCACTCATCGTATTTACCTCTATTCATAGACTTTAGCGCGATTCTAAGCACACGATTGACAAGTCTCTCTCTCTTCACAAAGCAAAAACAACAAAATCAAGGACTACGCCAACAACTAATCAATCATGAATCAAGTTGTACGATACGAGCCTTAAGTAATGGAGAAGGAGTAGGACTGGAGTATTCCTACCCCCATTCTGAGTATCTTTGGGTATGGGACGTATGACCCAGTGCTCATTGTATTCACCTATATTCATAGACTTTAGTGCAATTCGAATCGTGATTGATAAGGTCTTCATCTTCAACATAAGAAACAACTACAAAGACTTTTCTCCCTCCACTTGAAAGTTAGTGTGATTCTCATCATCCACTAACTATCAAGTCTCTCCATTCCATTCAAATCAATTCAATCTCAACCATTCATTTCTTTTGCCTTCATCATCTTGTTTTCAACCCTAGTGGGCTGAACTACGAAAGCTCTGATTTCCTTATTGCACTATAAGGATACATAAGCAGGACAACCCAGTTTCTTCGCGAGCTACCCTATTTATTAAGAAATCATTCTCCATTCATTCTATCAATACCATCTTTTTGAGATCAATCATACTTCTCCTTGGACTCCTTGTCTATCCTTTTAGGACGTCCTAATGACAATACATCTCTTCAACCGAGAGTGGTTTGGGAAAACAACCCCAAACACTTAATTCAATCGTTCTTTTTGGCTTTACCTTATAGTGGCGGCCTTCCTTGCTAGTCCACATATTGATAAATGCCTACCTTGCTCTTTGATTAAGAGTCTATCCTTCTCTTGGGTTCAAGATACTATCATTTTGATCTCTAATTATCGATTCCCCAGCAAGTGATACACCATTCCTTGCCCTCCAGTACTACAATCCTTCCTTGCAAATGCATTTGTCTTGTGAGTCCCCATTGCTTAGAGAAATCTCTCTCCTTCTATTCTCGTAGTTCCGAACTACGATTTCTCTGAATTCCTCATTGCACTATGAGGATATGTAGGCACTAAGATGCGAATCATTGGAGAGCATATTTCTAATTATTTCTCCTCCGCCTTAGGGCATCATCCATATCTTTCACTATTCATTACCTACCTTCGATCATAAACCGTTCACCCAGTGACATACTGTCTCTTTGACATCGAAATACACTTTCCTTGGAAATCCATATACATCCTTTTAGGATGCCTAACGAATAGTCCTCTTTTCTACCAAGAGTTGTTTGGCCCTTAACCCAAACATTTAATTCCTTCTTTTTAGCTAACACCCTGTCGCGGTCAGAGTTGTTTCCCTCTATGGTAGAAATCCCATTTCTCTTATGGATCCCAATACAATTTCACCTTTCGATCTCAAACAATATTTCTTCAGTCACTTATCACCAGATACTCTATTATGTGGCCTCGGTCACTTCATTCCATTCATTTCCGTGATACACTTATATTCTACCTTCTTTCACTGCATGTGATATACATATTCTTTGAGCCAAATACACTATACCTTTGTGCCTCATCTTGTACCTCTTTGTGAACCAAGAGTTATTTGGCCCTTAACCTAAACACCTAATTCCTATCTTTTTCGGTTGTTCCAATACAGTGATACAAGTTTTGTAGGCCATCACTTGTTGGTCATGATCAAAAACACAGCGGAAATTAAAATTTTCTCCTTTAGAGATCACTTACGAATGGTCATGATCAGTGATAGAATATTTACCTCTTGTGACGATTGAAACCTTTGGTGCAGATCTCTTGTGACGATCAAAACCTTTGATGCAAATCCACGGAGCGATCATGAACGTTGAACGATGACAACGTCTCTACTCAGTCCACACGAACGGATTCCTTCAATCTCAGTGCTAGCTGGTACGAATGAAGGCTTTGAGTGAGAGAGAGAGAGAGAGAGGAAGAAAACAAAAATAATGCAACCGCAATGAATGCTTCTGCACAAGGGTTCTATTTATAGAACCACTTGTGTGGGCTTCAAGCTAAAAGCCCACTTAAGTGTATTTTGGCCCATATCTTATAATATGCCCAAAATCACTTAAGCCCATGGTACCTTACCATATTTCGTATTCTACTTAAGTACACCGTACCTTACGATGTTCCACAACTCACTTAAGTGCGTCGTACCTTACGTTGTTCCTTAGTTACTCTATCTCTCATCAATCTGTCCTTTGTGTGTGACCCTGTAGGTTTTCGCGGCATTGGCAATTATATTAAATCATGTATTTAACATAATAAACAATGAGCGGTATCTAGCAACACATCACTACTACCCAAGACACGAAAATGTCATGTGATCTGACAAATCCTTCTGTGATAATACTTATGTGCATAATTATCCTTTTGCCATTATGTCTATATTGAACACAAGGCATAGACCGTGTCATCCTTGTCCAGTTCAATATTGGGATCATAGACATTTATCCTGTTACGCAGGATGGACAAATTCCATCTAGGTCACTCATGTCCTCAGCATGCTTCGTGGAGTACCCATCAACTGTCTTTATGGTTATCCAGTTACGGACAATGTTTGATCAACAATAAAGCACTCGACTCTACATCTAGGGTTCATAGTGGTTTCAGGTCGAAGAGTGGCATACACCATTATCACCATGAGAATAACTTATGACATTTTGCATAACTTTCTATATAGTATTCTCATAGCGGGTCAATCCGGTATAAATATTACTCTTAATATTCATACCTATGTTTAAGATTTGATAACTCCTTATCCACGATCCATGAGATGTGATCATCAGTCTATATACATAATAGTCTTAATGCTTTAATGTTATCCCACTTCACAATAAAGCTCGACTACGGATACTTTAAGAATAATGTCCTTATGTTTAATGTGATCTCATGATTAAGTCATACTTGATACATTAAATGGACTGACTATTCTAGGGACTTTATTAAACAAACATAATAAAGAAAAATCCTTTTATTATTAATAAATAATTCGATACAAGTACCAAAAGTATTGGCCTCTAGGACTTACACCAACAATCTCCCACTAGCACTAGAGCCAATCAGGCATACCCCTAATGCCTATAGATCTAGTATGGCCATCATGCTTCTGCTGCGCAAGAGGCTTTGTCAGTGGGTCAGCAATATTGTCAAGTGTAGGTACTCTGCATATTTTCACATCTCCTCTATCTATTATCTCTCGAATGAGGTGATAACGCCTAAGTATGTGTTTGGATCGTTGGTGAGATCTAGGCTCCTTGGCTTGTGTGATAGCACCATTGTTATCACAGTAGAGACCAATGGGATCCACAATGCTAGGAACTATGCCAAGTTCACTAATGAACTTTTTGATCCAAACAGCTTCCTTTGCTGCACTTGAGGCAGCAATATACTCGGCCTCGATTGTAGAATCAGCAATTGTATCTTGCTTTGAACTTTTCCAGCTCACAGCGCCACCATTTAAGCAAAACACATAACCAGATTGTGATCTAAAGTCATCCTTATCTGTCTGGAAGCTAGCATCGGTGTATCCAATTACGGCCAACTCCTCTTGACCTCCATATATCAAGAATGAGTCCTTATTCCTTCTTAAATACTTAAGGATATTCTTGACAGCTACCCAGTGAGCATCACCAGGATCAGATTGGTACATACTCGTTGTACTTAAAGCATACGAGACATCTGCTCGAGTACATAACATGGCATACATGATAGATCCTATTGCAGATGCATATGGAATCTTATTCATGCGATCCCTTTCTTCCTTAGTTGAAGGGGATTATGTTTTTGATAGACACAGGCCATGTTGCATAGGTATGAATCCTTTCTTGGAATCATGCATATTAAAGCGTCTCAGCACTTTGTCTATGTACGTACTCTGACTTAGGCCAAACAGTTTTTGTGATCTATCTCTATAGATTCTGATTCCTAATATATAGGCTGCTTCACCTAGGTCCTTCATAGAAAAGCATTTCCCCAACCAAGACTTTACTTGTTGCAGGGTAGGGACATCGTTTCCAATGAGTAATATGTCATCTACATATAATACCAAGAAAATGATCATGCTCCCACTAACCTTCTTGTAGACACAAGGCTCATATGTGTTCTTGATCAATCCATATTGTTTTACTGTTTCATCAAAACGAAGATTCCAGCTTCTAGAAGCTTGCTTCAATCCATAGATTGATCTTTGTAACTTACATACCTTTTGGGGTTTTTCTGGTATTTCAAATCCATCAGGTTGTGTCATGTACACATCCTCAAGAAGATTCCCATTAAGGAAAGCATTTTTGACATCCATTTGCCATATTTCATAATCATGATATGCAGCGATAGCAAGTAAAATCCGAACAGATTTAAGCATTGCAACTGGTGAAAAGGTTTCATCATAGTCAATCCTATGAATTTGTTTATATCCTTTTGCAACCAGTCTTACCTTATAGGTATGTACCTTACCATCCATGGCAGTCTTCTTCTTGAAGACCCACTTGCATCCTATAGGGTTAACTCCTACAGGAGGCTCTACCAAGGTCCAAACTTGGTTTGTGTACATGGAAACCATTTCAGATTTCATGGCTTCTAGCCACTTCTCAGACTCGAAACCAGTTATGGCCTCTTGGTAGGTTACAGACTCATCTTGATCCATGAGTAATACATCACCTTGATCAGTTATGAGATATCCATATCTCTCAGGTAGTTGACGTATCCTGCTTGACCTACGCTGGTCTTGTTCTACTTGAGCAAGTTGCTCTTCCACAACTACTTATGTTTCCTGCTTTAATTCCTCCATAGGTGTATCTATGCTTTGTGACTCTTGAATTTCTTCAAGCTCTACTTTCCTCTCACTGGTTCCTTTGGAAATAAAATCCTTTTCTAGGAAAACTCCAGTTCGAGTGACAAACACTTTGCCCTCAGAAGGATTGTAGAAATAATACCCTCTTGTTTCTTTAGGATACCCCATAAATAAGCATTTGCCAGATTTGGGCTCAAGCTTAGTTGAAATTTGTCGTTTCATATAAACTTCGCAACCCCAAATCTTCATGTAAGACATATGTGGTTTCTTACCACTCCATATCTCATATGGTGTCTTCTCAACCTTTTTGGATGGAACACGGTTAAGTGTGTAAGCTGTTGTCAATAGTGCATGTCCCCAAAAGGAGTTTGGAAGATCGACGCGACTCATCATGGATCGGACCATGTCTAACAGGGTTCGATTTCTTCTCTCAGATACACCATTCCATTGGGGTGTTCCAGGAGGAGTAAGTTGGGATAGGATCTCACACTCTTTCAGATGGTCATCAAACTCTAGGCTTAAATACTCACCACCTCGATCTGATCGAAGAGTTTTAATATTCTTACCTAGTTGGTTTTGTACTTCATTCTTGAATTCCTTGAACTTTTCAAAGGACTCTGATTTGTGTTTCATTAAATACACATAACCATATCTACTGAAATCATCAGTGAATGTGATGAAGTACTGAAAACCTCCTCTGGCTGGTATTTCAGTGGTCCACATACATCAGTATGTATGAGGCCCAAAATATCATTCGCTCTTTCACATTTTCCTGTGAATGGAGACTTTGTCATCTTTCCAATTAAATAAAATCTGCATGCCTCATATGATTCATAATCAAAAGAGTCCAAGAGTCCATCTTTATGGAGTTTGGAAATGCGTTTCTCATTTATGTGGCCTAATCGACAATGCCAAAGGTAAGTTGGATTTAACTCGTTAGGTTTCATCCTTTTAGTATTAATGTTATAAATAGGTATTTCGAGATCAAGGACATATAGTCCATTGCTCATTTGTGCAGTAGCATAGAATATATCATTCAAATAAATTGAGCAACAATTGTTCTTTATTATAAATGAAAAACCAAACTTGTCCAAACAAGAAATGGAAATAATATTCCTGCTAATTGCAGGTACATAATAACAGTTCTCTAACTGAATTATTAAACCACTAGGTAAAGTCAATACATAAGTTCCTACGGCTAAAGCAGCAACCTTTGCTCCATTGCCAACTCGTAGGTCAACTTCACCTTTTGCCAAATCTCTACTTCTTTTTAGCCCCTGCACATTTGTACAAATGTGAGAACCGCATCCATTATCTAATACCCCTGATGCAGAAGTAGATAAATTTATTTCAATAACAAAAATACCTGAAGTTGAAGTCTCTACTCCATTCTTCGTATCTTACAGGTACTTTGGGCAGTTTCTCTTCCAGTATCCGGTCTTACCGCAATGGAAGCAGGTGCCTGCCTTTGCTATGCCTCCACTAGGCTTCAAAGCAGCAACAGTGGGTCTGGGTTTGGCAACTTCCTTGCCTTTCTCTTTATCACCCTGCTTGGTAGGCCTTTTGTTCTGTCTCTTTCCATTTCCGATCATCAGAATGGACTTCCCTTTTGTCTTCAGATTCTGCTCAGCTGTTCTTAACATGGCTAGCAGTTCAGGAAGAGATTTGTCCATATCATTCATATTGAAATTTAGGACAAATTGACTGAATCTATCTGGTAACGATTGCAAGATCAAATCAGTCGCAAGTTCCTTTCCGAGGGGAAAACCCAACCTTTCAAGGTTTTCCACATACCCAATCATCTTGAGCACATGGGGACTTACAGGGGCTCCCTCAGCTAACTTGCTTTGAAAAAGGGCTTTTGAAACTTCAAACCTCTCATGCCTTGCTTGCTCTTAATAGAGCATCTTCAAGTGTTCAATCATATCGAACGCTGTCATGTTCTCATGTTGCTTTTGCAATTCTGAGTTCATGGTAGCTAGCATGAGACAAACAGTTTCATTGGCATCATCGACATGCTTCTTATAAGCATCTCTTTCTGCCTTAGGTGCAGAACTAGGAGGTTCCTCTTCAGGAACAAGTTTCTCCAAGACATACAGCTTTTTATCATGTTTGAGGACAATCCTCAAGTTTCGATGCCAATCCAGAAAATTTGTCTCAGACAATTTTTCCTTGTCAAAGATTGATCGCAAAATGTTGTTAGAGGTGTTTGTTGTCATGGTAATCTACATAAGAATTAATGAAAATATAAGTATCAATAACATATTTAATTAGGCCTTTAATTAAATATGCTCCCACTATTTTACTAAAAACAAATGACCCTCATCACTTGATTCGAAAAATCCCGTTGGAAGATTTTCTAGTGGGTTGAGATCCACATTTCACTTTGTTCTAAGTCCGCGTAGGCGGCTTACACAAAACTAGGTTATTTAGGTAGGAACTCCTTCCAATTGTATCTAATACAACTCTCGAAAATTTCAGTTGGGTGAACAACTCCTTATTCCAATCCATCATACGGATCATTCCCAACTCTTGCTTCTAAACATATATAATCTTATTATAATTTGTTTAGTTAAGTTTGACCCATTGTTTTAGCAATTGGATATTACAATCATCCCATCGCACCTTACTAATATAGAACATGCACCTCGCATAGGCGAAACCTACATTATCCGATATTAGTCTTCATGAGTGCTAAAACTTGGAAAGCATAAACTTAATATTTAATTTGAGGGAATTGTAATTGTTATGATCTCACCGGCTTATTTATCATATAAATCGTCTCTCACATGCATCAACATACATACACATGCATCAACATACATAATGAAACAGTTATGGCCCCTAGCGCAATTGTTCTCCCAAGCCAATGAGAGAACCTAAGCTAACCTAATTACGATCTAAGCTTTTCCAAGCAAGATCTTCAAGGTTGTCCTCCATTGATATTGAATTCTTCTCTTTCTTCATAACACTGTCCTCCTTTGATATCGAATTCTTCTCTTTCTTCATATCATTACATTACAGAAGAAACTCGTTTTACATACGAGGGATTGAGATGAGAAAAGAAGTTACATTAAGAGATTAAAAGGAGAGGCACGACACGCAAGTCGTATTTAAAAACCCAAAACAAAATAAAGGATAACTAAGGCCATAACTGATCACCACAAGGCAATAATAATAAACACATTATTATTATTATTATTAATTTTAATTCCTTTAATTAATTAAAACCAAATTAAATTTCGGCGACCGATCACACTACGCAGAGTTAGCTGGGGGTTCCGCTGTCCGGTCAACGAACGGTGGTTCCGCTGACCGATCAGCGGACGGGGTTAAGGGGGCAGCGCCCCGTGCGGGGTTGTAGGGGCAGCGCCCCTGTCCGAAATTTTAATGAACAATTCATTTGAAATCAGTGTCGTCTTGCATCAACACAACTCTTGCGCAATCACAAAACGGAAACCCCGGGAATTCTGACTCTGTGAATGTGACGACCGTCACAAGCTTGTTACGACCGTCACAGACCCATGACGAACGTCACACGGCCAAAATAACAGAAACGCCTAGAATTCTGGATCTGTGAATGTGACGACCGTCACAAAGCATGTGATGACCGTCACGTCTAGCTTGTTATGATCGTCATAGGTCCATGACGATCATCACGCGGCCAAAAAACCAGCGCTTTGAAACAGTCAACAGACGTGTTCCAACAAGCCCTTAATCCACAACTCCTTGATGGCACAACCCTTGCGCCGTCACTAACCCTAATGCACCAATTTCAGACCGTCAAACACACCTCGATTGTTGATTCAGTATGATTGATCAACAGGTCATTGCTTCACCATACTAATGTCGGATTTCGAAGCAAATGACCATTGATCGCTCAAAGGAAAACAACCATTTAGTGTTTGAATGAACGAAACAGAAACAGTATATCATATATACCGTACTTTGCATTAGGATTACTTATATCATATATAAGTTGATCGGTCTCAATTGCGTAACCTATAGACGATCGATGTATCGCTGCTTCACCATACTAATGTCTGTTCCGAAGCATAGTCAACATCAATCATCCAACTCGTACACTCATGATGCCAAATTTAATTACCCGTTTAATTAATTGATTCATTCTGTCTTTTAATCATATTAATACAGAAAATAAACAGCTATCCGATTCATGGTTTCGTAAGTGGCTCTGATACCACTGAAGGAGAATTGCGATCCAAAACGCAGCGGAAATTAAAATTTTCTCCTTTAGAGATCCTTACGAATGGTCATGATCAGTGATAGAATATTTACCTCTTGTGACGATTGAAACCTTTGGTGCAGATCTCTTGTGACGATCAAAACCTTTGATGCAAATCCACTGAGCGATCACGAATGTTGAACGATGACAACATCTCTACTCAGTCCACACGAACGGATTCCTTCAATCTCAGTGCTAGCTGGTACGAATGAAGGCTTTGAGTGAGTGAGAGAGAGAGAGAGAGAGAGAGAGGAAGAAAACGAAAATAATGCAACCGCAATGAATGCTTCTGCACAAGGGTTCTATTTATAGAACCACTTGTGTGGGCTTCAAGCTAAAAGCCCACTTAAGTGTATTTTGGCCCATATCTTATAATATGCCCAAAATCACTTAAGCCCATGGTACCTTACCATATTTCGTATTCTACTTAAGTACACCGTACCTTACGATGTTCCACAACTCACTTAAGTGCACCGTTCCTTACGATGTTCCTTAGTTACTCTATCTCTCATCAATCCGTCCTTTGTGTGTGACCCTGTAGGTTTTCGCGGCATTGGCAATTATATTAAATCATGTATTTAACATAATAAACAGTGAGCAGTATCTAGCAACACATCACTGCTACCCAAGACACGAAAATGTCATGTGATCTGACAAATCCTTCTGTGATAATACTTATGTGCGTAATTACCATTTTGCCCTTATATCTATATTGAACACAAGGCATAAACCGTGTCATCCTTGTCCAATTCAATATTGGGCCCATAGACATTTATCCTGTTACACAGGATGGGCAAATTCCATCTAGGTCACTCATGTCCCTCAGCATGCTTCGTGGAGTACCCATCAACTATCTTTATGGTTATCCAGTTACGGACAACGTTTGATCAACAATAAAGCACTCGACTCTACATCTAGGGTCCATAGTGGTTTCAGGTCGAAGAGTGGCATACACCATTATCACCATGAGAATAACTTATGACACTTTGCATAACTTTCTATATAGTATTCTCATAGCGGGTCAATCCGGTATAAATATTACTCTTAATATTCATACCTATGTTTAAGACTTGATAACTCCTTATCCATGATCCATGAGATGTGATCATCAGTCTATATACATAATAGTCTTAATGCTTTAATGTTATCCCACTTCACAATAAAGCTCGACTACGGATACTTTAAGAATAGTGTCCTTACGTTTAATGTGATCTCATGATTAAGTCATACTTGATACATTAAACGGACTGGATATTCTATGGACTTTATTAAACAAACATAATAAAGAAAAAGTCTTTTATTATTAATAAATAATTCGATACAAGTACCAAAAGTATTGGCCTCTAGGGCTTACACCAACAGGTTCATACCAGTTTACTCTTGGGTTTATCTCTCACCCTTGTTGGAGTTCAAATGACATTAATCCTTTGGTTCAAACCATACTTTGATCATACTTCTTTTCACCTTCCGCCTCTAGTTCCTTGAACTACGGAGCTCTGAATTCCTCATTGCACTATGAGAATACGTAGGTATGAGGGCCCTAATCCTCACCGAGCACTTCATGTATTTTCTCCTTTTCCCATTCTTTTGTGAGTAATTCTTAGATATAACACCGATTCGAGCAAGAACAATCAAAACGGTTCCCATGGAGTACCATAGATGTTTGGGGTGCTAATACTTTCCCCTTGCATAACCGACTTCCTTACCCAACATATCTCTTTTCCCCGGGGTTTTATCGATGTTTTCCCTTCCCTTTGGGAATAAATAAAGTTTGATGGCGACTCTGTTGTATGTTCGAGCGTGCGATACGTTCGGGTATATTTTTGCTAGCTTCACCTGCTCTTACATATCTCCATGTGCAATAGAGAATTCAAGGCTTACGTAGTTCTGGGTATAAAATGTTTATTTGTTGGTCGATTTTAGCAAAAACTATCTTGTATCAATCGACGAGAAACATTATTTTACCCAAAATAGATGAGGAGTTGACGTATACATCATATTAAATAGATTTACAAATTAACATTCAGAAAAACGTCACTTATCTCAACTAACAATTATGGATGAAGCATTGCATCATATTAAGACAAGATGTCTTTCAGTTGTGAAAAAGGTTTTGAAGATTAATCATACGGTGGAAAAAAAGAAGTTTGATTGGTTGAGTGTTTTATATGTGAATGACGAGTGTTTGATGAGAACGAGACCTAAGCCTCGGGATCAAACATTCGAGATACCACCAGAATGCTAGATTCTAATGGTCCTTTTTCATTCAAGGTTAATTGAGAAATTTATTTAATGGACAATGAACACTTGATAAGAATCAATTGTTCATATAGTTCCACCCGAATGCTTGATCCCAATGACCCTTATTTTGTCCAAGTTAATTAAAGTGTTTTAGGGACGAAAGAAAATAATGAACGGTTAACCCAAAATACGAGGCTCGGGACAGATCATTCGAGGGTTCCCACCGAAATACAAGATTCCAATGGTCATCTTCTTTCGAGTTATTTAAAAAAAAGTTTTAATATTTTAACTTAAATGATAAAGCGTTTGAATCGGGATAAGAAACAAATTAATCGGATTAAAAGGTAAAACTTGGGGTAAGACCAAAATTTAAGAAATTAGTCATAAATTCTATTAATTAATCAACATCATTACTAGATATTTATTTAATTATTTATTTGTAGTATTCAAACAATAATAAATAAAACTACAAGGAAATCGATATTATTTAAAAATAATAGTTCTATAGTTATTCAAACATTTAGAAAAAATAGCAAGAAATTAAGTTGGAGAAAAAATAAAATTATATTATTTTTATGTCTAGTAAAATAAAGTGAGAAAATAAGACCAACTTAATATTAGGCATATACCTATTATTTTACTAAAAAAATTTTGATAATAAAACAATTGAATAATCATTTTGTTTTAAAACCTAATTAAAATAAAATAACAAAAGAAAATAAATTAAACCTAACTCTTTATTTTTTTTATTTTTTTAACATAATCTAAAAAATAATAATAATAAATAACTAAATTAACTATTTTTTTTATATTTTTATAACACAATCTAAAAATAATAATGAAAATAACTAAATTAACTTTATTTTTATATTTTTATAACACAATCTAACAATAATAATAAAAATAACTAAGTTAACTTTTTTTTTAATATTTATAACATGATCTAAAATAATAAAAGAAAATAAATGAAATACATTTGTTTTTATGATTTTTATGACAAAATCTAAAATTAATAAAAGAAAATAAATGCTAAAACTTAACCTTTTTGGATATTTATAACATAATCTAAAAAATAATAAAATAAAATGAATTAAATATTTTTTTTTATACTTTTTATAGCATAATCTAAAAATAAATGCTAAAACTTAACTTTTTTTATTTTTTATGATATAATCTAAAATTAATTAAAAATAAATAAATAAAATAACTTTTATTTTTATTTTTATGACATAATCTATAAATAAATAAATAAAATAAAACTTTTTTATTTTATTTTTATAACATAATCTAAAATAATAAAAGAAACTAAATGATTAACTTTATATATATAATCTAAAATTTTAAAAAATTGATTTATGACCACTAATATTTCTCTACTAACACTTAATATATTTAATCATTAAAATCCAAAATAATTAATAACTATTTAATAAGAAATTAAAATAGTTTCTAAAATAATAAAAGAAACTAAATGACTAACTTAATATAAATATATGGCAACTAATATTTCTCTACTAACACTTAATATATTTAATCATTAAAATCCAAAATAATTAGTAACTATTTAATAAGAAATTAAAATAGTTTCTTTTAGACTGGCCATAAAAAGAAAGGGATAGAAAGTCAAAGAGAAAAGGGCTGAATCCAAATTAGGAGGTTCAGATTGGACCTCAACCGACTCGGTTCGGTTCACTAAACCAGAGGGAAAGATGGAAAGACCTGGCTGCCCCATGCTAAAAAATAAAGTGCAATCAGATCAACCTTTGACAGACAAATTAATAATTAATCATTGAAAATCATCAACGCCAATAAATAAGTTGAATTAAAATAATTAAAAACCATGCTTTCAGTTTTTGTTTTTATTTTTTATGTCCTTGCTTTTATACTGGTTAACTATTATCCCTACAGCATCAAGAGAGCAAAGTTATGGCACCCAAGTTGAAGGGTACCTTTCCTTTGGAATTTTCTATTGTATTGAAAAGTTTTTGAGTGCAATCAAATCAACATTTGACATATAAACTAATAATTAATCATTGAAAATCATCAAAGCCAATAAATAAGTTGAATTAAAATAATTAAAAATAGTGGTTTCAGTTTTTTCTTCAAATTTTTTATATCCTTGCTATTAACAAGGTTCTGGCTTTTATACGGATATTCTTCCCTTCAGATTAAGTTTTCTTTTGATCTATTATTATGATAGGTTATTTTTTTTATCCTGCTTGAAATTTCAAAAATATGATACTATGTTTCATACCTTTTTACATTTGATTTTCAAATATTTTTTTTCAAGAAAAAATGTTAACACTTGTTTTCTATCATCACTACAGCATCAAGACAAAAACTCTATCCAATGAGAGAATAAATTGTAAAACTCTATCCAAGGAGAGAATAAGTTGTATATGAACTATGTATTGAAAAACCTTTTTGTTTTGTTATGTTTAATTACCGTAAGAAAAATGTAAACATATGATGGGTAGAAATCCCCTTTTAAATTATGTATTCACTGTTAATGCTATTCACAATATACATCTTGTTTCTTTTTTATAAAAAAAAAAAATCCTCTCTTTTTTTTAATTAATTTTGTTAGAAAAATACGATGTAGAAAAGAAAACATAATAGAAAACTATTTTTGAAATTAAAAATAGAAATAATAAAAATAATAAATAAAGCTAATTATAATTGTGACAATATTTTATTTATATCTAAACAAAAGGAAACAAATAAAACTTACCATTTTTTTTAGAATTTGTCTCAATTTTAAATTGTAAAATAAATTTAATTTGTTATTACTTATTTTTAAACAAAACACAAGGAAAAGTCTTAGTTAAGATCTAATGAAAAAAGTTAAAAAGACAAACCAAACAAGACTCAATGTATTCTTGAAATGAAATGCAACTATATTTGATTAAAGTAAACTTTCAATGACAAAGTTTCAAAATCTTCAAAAACTCATATAATGCAACAAGTGTCAATATAGTACATTGATAGAAAAATTGTAAAAAAAATAAATGTATGATTGGTATGTGATAGGTGTACGCATGAGTAGGACACAACAACAACTATAAGTAATTATAATAAAAAATCATGATTTTAGTCAAATAAATGGGATATCCTCAAGAGTCATGATATCTCAATGACTCTAAGAATAAGTTTAATTTTGCAAAAGTAACACAAACCAATGTTACCTAATCCTTTATCATTGAACTTATGCATGGAAAGATCTCTATGACCAAATGTAATGGTCATGAGAAATTATGCAAAATGGGACACCAATGACTCATGAATGCAAATGACCAGACACAAATGAGTGAACGTAGATGAATTAGGCAACAAATTTGGGGTATGACAACAACCAATCACAATATGTCAGACCTAACACTTGGAAGGCATTACAGTCTTCAATTGAGTGGCATATTACTCCATCATGAAACTCACATTGGACATCCAGGTTGTACCACGGAGGGAATAGAAACTTCATGGAGCTGATCTCTCTAGGAGCTATCGACGAGCTTTGAACCAATCGAGACCATAATGGACTATACCTCATTGGGATTGGGTCAATCTGGAGAGTTTCTCTTTCTTGCCGATTTAAAGGTCCATGTTGATTCTGACGCCGATGACTATTTGGATTTCGAGCTCGATGATTATGACGTTGATGCTGATGTGGAACCTAAGTTGGCTGATTCAGAGGACCTTGCCACGGTTGCTAGCATTGAACTGTCGTTGAACATGGATGCTGAAAATATGGCACGGGAGGTGGAGCTTTTGGAGCTTGATTAGTTTCCCATATCGCATTAACTTCTTTTTTTTCATCTTGGGAACTGGCAATGGATTCACTATCAATGCTCTTACTACTTAATGTGCCTTGGAGTCTTCCACTTTTGAGAACGCTATCAATGTGTTCTCCAACTTTCACAAGGCCAGAGAAACCTAATGACACATTGCATACCATTGTTCCATAGTATGAACCCGACAGGGTATCCAAAAACAAGTCAACCATTTATTTATCAATAAGTGGTGGTTGAATACGAGTTGCTAACTCTCTCCATCGTTGGGCATATCCTTTGAAGGATTTGTTGCTATCTTGAGATAACCCTTGCAATTGTATACGCTTAAGAGCCATGTCCAAGTTGTATTAGTAATGCTTCAGAAATTCCATAGCCAAGTCTTTCCAGATGTGGATGTGGCTCTGCTTTAGTTGCATATACCATTCCAATGATGCTCCACTGAGATTGTCTTGAAAACAATGGATGAGCAACTTGTCATTGCGAGAGTATCCAACCATCTTTCGATAATACATTGTCAAATGGATCTTTGGACAACTAATCCCCTTGTACTTTGAAAAATCCAGCATTTTGAACTTTGGAGGTATTATCAAATTTGGCACTAAGCACATGTCTAAAGCATCCATATCAAAAGCATCATCCCTTCTATAGCTTTAAATATTTCATTTAGCACTCAATATTTTTTAACAATCTCGACGACTCGAGGATCTTTGATTCTCTTCATCGGGATTGCCCCTCGAGAATTTGGCTCTAAGAATGCAAAACTATGATACTCAACAGCGTCATGAGGTGAGAAATTCCCATCTCAGACAATGAGAGGGTTCTCAACAGGGATCCGAACAACATGAGGTTGAGCCAGACTTTTCACTGGATGTGGAATGACATTCTCAGTGACGACAGTCTATTGAATGTTTTCCTCTCTCTTTTCCAAAGCTATCATAGCCTCTACGAGTTGTTTCAACTGGTTTTTCATCAAATAAACATCTTCTCTCGATGTAAAGTAGTTTTGTTGTCCAAAGTCTATGATCTTTCACGGGCTGTTTCTAGTCCAATATGGGTGTTAGGAAATTAGTTGTGGGTTATAGGCAGAGGATGAATGAGTTTTGTTTGATATGAAATGCATGATGATGAATGTAAATGCAATGGAATGGATGCAATGATATTCCATGTATACTTTTTTTGGTTTTTTCAGTACATGGGTTCAAAATTCCAAGGTAACAGATGAATCTGATTGCTTTTAAAAACGGAGTATGATCTAAAGTTTTGTAAATGGAAACCCAGATTCATGGATCCATAAGAATGTATTCCGCTTACGGCAACTATATGATGGTCATCAGCTCTATCAACGAAATCTATTCTGAGTGAAGTCTTCGTATTGACCCTTACGAGAACTACATCTCAGGGACTCGCATTACGCGACCATCGACTTTGGTTCTAGACATGGTTCCCAGAGTCATGGATTCACAAGAATGTTTTTCGGTTACAAGAACTCATATCGGTGTCAACTCCATCAAGAGAATCTCTTCTAAGTGAGGTCTTTGTACCGATCCTTACGAGAACTACATCTTGGGGACCCATATTACACGACCATCATCTTAGTTGGCCAAAAGGTTCAATGTTCTACAAAGTACCTTAGAGTCATGGATCCTCGCGAAAACATCGAAGTTGGCGGCAACTACATGTCAGGGGACAACCTTTTCGAAGGATCTACTCTAAGTCAGGTTTTCGTACCAACCCTTACGTGAACTACATCTCGAGGACCCACACTACTCAACCTTGTCATATCTCATGTTTTCACTCTAGACTCAGGTATAGAGTCTTTCCCACAAGATTTGCAATCAGAGTGACAATCCAATACCACAGCATCATGGAACCAATACAACATATTATATCAATATAGCAATAGAGATAGAAAAAGAAATAAAGAAAATCCACACAAGTAAAGCAATAAAAAAGGCACACAAACAACCTAACTAGGCTTGACTCACTTAGAAACCTTCTCTCCCAGCAGAGTCGCCATCTGTCGCACCTCGAAAAATAAGAACACGACTTAGCAAAGCGCAATCGCACGCTCGCAAGATGGACTAAACATAGTCAACACCGAACTTTATTATTCCTAAAAAGGAAATGGGAAATACCGATAAAACCCAAGAAAGAACGACGACGATATTAGTCGTTACAAACAAATTAGGGTTTAGGAGTCAATTATGCAAGGGGGGATATTATCGTCCCTCACATTCATTATACTCAACGAGAACCGTTAGATTAATTGTGTGCATTAGTGTTAGTTTAGAAATGTTAGACTTCTCAAGTTATTAAGAGGGAAATAAGAATAGGACCAAAAGAAAATAGAAAATATTTTTGGATTTTTATTAATGTGCGAAGAAATAAATTAAACCTAAACTTTTTATTAATGAGCCTGGCAAGATTTATAAATCATGCTCCTACATATCTCCGGATGCAATAGAGAATTCAAGGCTTCATAGTTCTGGGTAGAAAATGTTTGTTTGTTGGTCTATTTTAGCGAAAGCTACTTTGTGTCAATCGATGGAAACATTGTTGGACTATCTAAAACAAGTGGAGAAGGGGACATTTGCATCATGACTGAATGGATTTACAAATCAACATTCATGGGAAACGTTGCAAGCTTACTCACACATCCAAGTGGATGAAAAATTGTTTTTGCATTATCTTGAAACAAAATATCTTTCGTTTACAAAAAGGGGTTTAAGGATCAATCACACGGCGGTGAGAAAAGAGTTTGATTGGCTTGAAGTATTTTTGGATGATGAGAGAGTTCGGAGTGATGAGAAATATATCTCGGTTCCTAACTCTCAAAAATTTGTTGACTACATCTCGCTCCTTTTTCATCTAATTTACAAAAGATTTTTTATATTTTTAGGTGTTTTTGAAGTTTGCATGAGAAAGGGCACTCAAAACTAGTCGAGGTTTATTAAACATTGTGGAATTGATTTTGAGGATGATGAGAGTTTGGATTGACGAGAACTACATCTCGGATCTAACTCTCAGGAACTCGTTGACTACACCACGTTCCTTTCATATCTCTTATTAAAAAAGTGTTAAATAATTGTTAAGTGTTTTTTGAGTTTTATTTTGAAAATTACTTGACATTGGATTAAGCATTTGATGATCAATTGAGATAGAGTTTGAGTGAAATGGTTTGAAAGACAAATAAGATGGATATGGATTGATTTGTTATTGAGAAAATACTCAATGTTGGATCAAGTTTTTATTTTTGATCTTTATTGAGAAATGGTTGATTTATTCTTGTGTTAGCACTAACTAAATAAGCAAGCAAATAAATAAATTAAGCGATAAAAATTATTATACGTCACGGGAATGGGGGTAAATTTCGTCGAATGGGGATAGAAGATAATGAAACGATTAAATCGAACCCAATCAACAAATAATAATAAATGAGTGTAAGTGTAAGAGAATGGTCTCATTGTAAGGAGACCCACGAGTAATCCATGTGAAGAAAATAGCAACCACAAGTTATATTTACAAAACGTTCAAAAATTAAATTGAAAGAAGTAAAATTAAAGCGTGCATGGATTAAAATCGGGATGCAGGGATGCGGATCAAAGTCACACAACGTAAGAATATGCAAATAAAAATGAAATTGAGAAGTGCAAGCAAAACCCTAGGTAATATGCTTAAAACCGGTTTGCGCGTATTGACAACAATGGAAATGTCATGGGTCAAAATGCGGTAAAATACCATCAATATATCGATAAAATAATCGGTGGAATAACGATATGGGAAGTACTAAATTCATAGATCAAAATCCGATGCTTAACCATGAAAAGATTCAAACAAACAATGCAAAAATTCAACAAGTATCACTATTTTTAAACAATCAAAATGTGTTTTTGCAATGGCCGCAATTGGGGTAAAATAAGTGAAAAAAATAAAAACAAAAATTTAATTGTAAAGATAATGTCACAAATAAGAAGTAGGTGTAACACCCCGATTAAAATAAGAGAATTATTTAATTGAGTTAATATTATTTTATTAATTTAATTAAATAAAGTTGAATTATTGGATTATTATTATTATTATAAATGTTATTTATTTTAATAATAATTAAATAAATAAAATAATTGGAATATGAAGAGTGGAAGGGTAAAAGTGGAAATTGGATAAAAGAGGCCAAAGTGAGAACTCAGGTTGTTTTCACGTGTTTTTGCCTCAGAACCAGAGAAAGGGGGAAACGCTGAAGAGAAAGAGAAGGAAGAGGAAAAGGCCAAAGATTGCTCAGAGCTTCCTTCAATCCAAAGAGGTAAGGGGTCTGAACCATTTTAAACGATAATATGCGAGCAAATTCATGATATATGTTGGATTGTTGATGGATTTTGGGGATTTTAGGGGGATTGGGAAAGTTTGGGGTTTTGATGGAAAATCACGTTGGATGAAACTGCGTTTAGGCTGTAATTGAATATGTGTTTGGGTTAGTTGTGAATTTCCGAACGTATAGCTTTTTACGGGAGTTGAATCGGAGGTCCGGAAGTCCTCCAACGGCGGAAAATGCGGAGAACTCTGCATTCTGCCTTGTGTTAGCGCAGGGACTGCTGTTTTGTCTGCGTTAACCGGTTAACCCAGGGCGTTAACCGGTTAACACTGTTATATTTTGTGAAAATGTGCTGTTTTGCCTGCGTTAACCGGTTAACCCAGGGTGTTAACCGGTTAACACTGTTGCGTTTTGCCAGAAAATGTATTTTTCCTGCGTTAACCGGTTAACCCAGGGCGTTAACCGGTTAACACTGTTGCAGTGTGGAAAAATTGTTAATTTTTATGTTGTGAACACAATTGGTGAGTGGCCTACTGTAGTTAATTATGATGAGTAATGTTGTTGAGTTGTATGTCATGCTATTAATGATGATGATAACATGACCATATGATGCTGTTGTTGCTATGTTGATTATGATGCATGTTTGGTGTGCATGCATTCATGAAAGGCCGATGCCTAGTGATGAACGGACTGAGTTCCAATGATGATGTTGACTCCGGGCTTGTTGAGAGGCTTGGTTCCTTGTGGGGAACTCGGATTCTATGGTGATGAATCTGGGAGTGGTGATCCTGTAGTTGGTCACAAAATGGGTATACCGAGTCGTGTTGAGTCATGCATGGGTGTGTGCATTGCATTTGATATGTTGTTTTGTTGATGTTCATGAGTATGTGATTATGATGAATATGATGAGCTGTGTTGGCATATGTGAAATATATTTATGTTTATAATTCTGTCGTTATATTATTATTTAATAATGTAATTCTCACCCCTTCTGCATGTGTTTATGTTCATCTATGATGAGCAATGTGCAGATAAAGAGGAGTAGCTATTGTTGAGGTTTGAAGAATAAGTGTAGCGTTATTCTACAGAGTCGAGTCAAATGCTCTGGTCATGTGACACCGGGGTTATGGGATTCGATAGATAATTGGTTATCATTTACGTTGTTTATGATGACTAACATGTTGAGATGTTTTGTTGAGATAATGATGAAATATTTTATGAATTGTTATGTGATGAATGATGATATTGTGCTGTTGTCCGCTGCGAAGTTTTAAGTATTAAATAATATATGTTATGTTGAAATGAAATAAGTGTTATGTTGTAAGGAATGTAAACTCTTCTACATGTTGTACTCTGATAATATAATTAAATATGTCGTTCGGGTAGAAGGGTGTTACATTAGTGGTATCAGAGCATTGTCAGTCCAGTCGAGTCATAATGTGATGTTTTCCCTGTTGGTCGATTAGTGTAAATGACACTGTCGATATTTAACGGTTGTAGTGGTGTTGTGCAGAGTATGGCTGGAGAAAATGACCGTGCGATTGCTGAGGCTTTGGCTGCTATGGCGCAGGCTATGCAGGCGCAGCAGAATCCGCCGGTCGACGAGTTTAGGAATTTGGGAAGGTTTCTGAAGAATAACCCTCCTACATTCAAAGGGCGCTATGATCCAGATGGTGCTCAGATTTGGCTGAAGGAAATTGAGAAGATTTTCCGGGTGATGACGTGTACTGAAGCACAGAAGGTGCAGTTTGGTACGCATATGTTATCTGAAGAGGCTGAAAACTGGTGGGATAACACTCGCCAGAGAATTGCAGTACCAGGTGCTGAGATGACTTGGGAAAGGTTCAAGACGGCCTTTCTGGAGAAATATTTTCCTGCTGATGTGCGATGTAAGAAGGAGATGGAATTTCTAGAACTGAAGCAGGGTAACATGTCTGTTGCTGATTACGCTTCGAAGTTTGAGGAGCTGGTGCAGTATTGTCCTCATTATAATAATGCTGATGCTGAGGAATCCAAGTGTGTCAAGTTTGAGAACGGGTTACGTCCCGAGATCAAACAAGGCATTGGTTATCAGGAGATTCGTAGATTTCCTACACTGGTTAATAAGTGCAGGATATTTGATGAAGATAGCAAGGCTAGAACTGCTCATTACAAGAGTCTTAGTGAGAAGAAAAATAAGGATCGTGGTAGTCCTTATGCATCTCCAAATGGTAAAGGTAAGCAGAAAGTGGCAGATGAGAAGAAGCCAAGTGGGGGAGGATCTCCCATAGCTGGTAAATGTTTCAAGTGTGGCGAGCCAGGCCACCGTGCTGATAGTTGTACCAAGAAAGTGCTGAGATGTTTCCGATGCGGTCAGGCTGGACATAGAGTTACTGAATGTAAGGATGCTGGTCCGACATGTTTTAATTGTGGCGAGAAAGGCCATATCAGTTCGCAGTGCTCGAAACCGAAGAAGGCGGCTACTGCAGCCCATACTACTGGTAGGGTGTTTGCTCTGAGTGGGGCTGAAGCTCCTAAAGAAGATAATCTGATTAAAGGTACTTGCTTGATTAATAATGTTGAATTGATTGCTATTGTTGACACTGGTGCTACTCATTCGTTTATTTCGTATGAGTGTGCGACTAGGATTGGTGTGATTATGTCGTCCCTAGGCGGAAGTATGGTGATAGATACTCCTGCTAATGGTTCTGTGGAGACTTCTGTTGTCTGTCGAGGTTGTCATTTGACGATCTTTGAGAGAGAGTTCGTGGTTGATTTGGTGTGCTTACCCTTGCACCAAATTGACATTATTCTGGGAATGAATTGGCTAGAATTCTATGGCGTGTTTATCAACTGCTATAGGAAGACGGTGCGGTTTTCTGAAGTTGGTGAGAATGATGAGGCAAGATTTCTATCTGCTAGGCAGGTGGGGGATTTTGTGAAAGATGAAGCTCAGGTATTCGCTTTATTTGCGTCTCTGCAAGCGGATAAGAAAGTAGTGAGTGTAGATTTGCCTGTTGTCTGTGAATTTCAGGATGTGTTTCCGGAGGATGTAAGTGATTTACCTCCAGAACGTGAAGTCGAATTTGCCATTGACTTAGTACCAGGTACGAGTCCAGTGTCGATGTCTCCTTATAGAATGTCGGCAACTGAATTAGTTGAACTGAAGAAGCAACTTGAGGAATTGCTGGAGAAGAAGTTTGTGCGTCCAAGTGTTTCTCCTTGGGGTGCACCAGTATTGTTAGTGAAGAAGAAAGAAGGTACGATGAGGTTGTGTGTCGATTATCGGCAGTTGAATAAGGTGACTATCAAGAATCGGTATCCATTGCCGAGGATTGATGATTTGATGGACCAGTTGGTTGGAGCTCATGTTTTCAGTAAGATTGATTTGCGGTCGGGTTATCATCAGATCCGAGTGAAGTCAGGGGATATTGCGAAGACTGCTTTCCGTACAAGGTATGGTCATTATGAATACACTGTGATGCCGTTCGGTGTGTCTAATGCTCCAGGTGTGTTTATGGAATATATGAATCGTATATTTCATCCGTACCTTGATAATTTTGTTGTGGTGTTCATAGATGATATATTGATATATTCTAAGACGGAAGAAGAGCATGCAGGACATCTGAGAATTGTTCTGCAGGTGTTAAGAGAAAAGAAATTATATGCAAAGTTATCTAAATGTGAGTTCTGGTTGAAAGAAGTGAGTTTCCTTGGCCATGTGATTTCGAGTGGTGGGATTTCTGTTGATCCTGCTAAAGTTGTCGCTGTATTACAGTGGGAGACTCCGAAGTCTGCTACTGAGATACGCAGTTTTCTGGGGTTAGCTGGTTATTATCGCAGATTTATTGAGGGCTTCTCTAAGTTGGCATTGTCGTTGACGCAGTTGACTAAGAAGGGTCAAGTATATGTGTGGGATGCAGCTTGTGAAGCGAGTTTTGTTGAGTTGAAGAGGCGGTTGACCAGTGCTCCAGTGTTGATCTTGCCTAATCCTGGTGAGTCCTTCGTTGTTTATTGTGATGCTTCTTTGATGGGTCTTGGTGGTGTTTTGATGCAGAACGGTAAAGTTGTAGCTTATGCTTCTAGACAGTTGAAAGTTCATGAGAGGAATTATCCTACGCATGATCTAGAACTTGCCGCTGTTGTATTTGTGTTGAAAATGTGGAGGCATTATCTGTATGGTTCCAGATTCGAAGTGTTCAGTGATCACAAGAGTCTGAAGTATCTGTTTGATCAGAAAGAGTTAAATATGAGGCAGAGAAGGTGGTTAGAATTACTGAAAGATTTTGACTTTGAATTGAGTTATCACCCCGGTAAGGCTAATGTAGTTGCAGATGCGCTAAGTAGGAAGTCTCTACATATGTCTATGATGATGGTTCGGGAGCTTGAGTTAATTGAACAGTTCCGTGATATGAGTTTGGGTTGTGAAGTTTCCGCTGACAGTGTAAAGTTGGGTATGCTGAAGTTGACTAGTGGAATTCTGGAAGATATTCGGAATGGCCAGCAAGTTGATGTCGCTCTAGTTGATCATATTACCATGGTTAACCAGGGTAATGGTGGTAATTTTGAGATTGATGAGAATGGCATCCTGCGATTTAAAGGTAGAGTTTGTGTTCCTGAGGTGTCTGAATTGAAAAAGAGTATTCTTGAAGAGGGCCATAGGAGTGGATTGAGCATCCATCCAGGTGCAACTAAAATGTATCAAGATTTGAAGAAATTGTTTTGGTGGGCTGGTATGAAAAGGGATGTTGCTAAGTTTGTGTATGCCTGTTTGACTTGTCAGAAGTCAAAGATTGAACATCAGAAACCGACAGGTGTGATGCAACCTTTGAAGATTCCTGAATGGAAGTGGGATAGCATTTCCATGGATTTTGTGACGGGACTGCCGAGGACGGTGAAAGGTAATGATTCTATTTGGGTGATTGTGGATCGATTGACTAAGTCGGCGCATTTCTTGCCGATGAAGATTAATCACTCTTTAGAGAAGTTGGCAGAGTTGTATATTGAGGAGATAGTGAGGCTGCATGGTATTCCATCCAGTATTGTGTCTGATAGAGATCCCAGATTTACTTCTAGATTTTGGGAAAGTTTGCAGAAAGCGTTGGGGACTAAGTTGAGGTTGAGTTCAGCTTATCATCCTCAGACTGACGGTCAGACTGAAAGAACTATCCAATCCTTGGAGGATTTGTTGAGAGCTTGTGTGTTGGAGCAGAGTGGTTCTTGGGATAGTTATTTGCCGTTGGTGGAGTTTACTTATAATAATAGTTTTCATGCTAGTATCGGTATGGCTCCATATGAAGCATTGTATGGTAGGAGGTGTAGAACTCCATTGTGTTGGTATGAATCAGGTGAGAGTGTTGTACTCGGACCTGAGATTGTGCAGCAGACGACTGAAAGGGTTAAGATAATTCAGGAGAAGATGAGAATTGCTCAGAGTCGTCAGAAGAGTTATCATGATAACAAGAGAAAGGCACTTGAGTTCCAAGAGGGAGATCACGTGTTCTTGAGAGTTACTCCGACGACAGGTGTGGGTAGAGCTTTAAAGTCTAAAAAGCTTACTCCGAGGTTTGTGGGTCCGTATCAGATTTTGAAGAGGGTTGGGGAAGTGGCGTATCGGATAGCTTTACCGCCGTCGCTTTCTAATCTGCATGATGTGTTTCATGTATCTCTGTTGAGGAAATATATTGCGGATCCTTCGCATGTTGTTCAGTTGGATGATATCCAGGTGAGGGATAATTTGACCGTTGAGGTGTTGCCAATTCGGATAGATGACCGAGAAGAGAAGACCCTGAGAGGTAAGAAGATTGCTCTAGTGAAAGTTGTTTGGGGAGGTCCAGCTGGTGAGAGCTTGACTTGGGAGCGTGAAGATCAGATGAAGGAGTCGTATCCGGCTCTATTTGCTTGAGGTATGTTTTCGAGGACGAAAACTTCTAAAGTGGGGGAGAGTTGTAACACCCCGATTAAAATAAGAGAATTATTTAATTGAGTTAATATTATTTTATTAATTTAATTAAATAAAGTTGAATTATTGGATTATTATTATTATTATTATAAATGTTATTTATTTTAATAATAATTAAATAAATAAAATAATTGGAATATGAAGAGTGGAAGGGTAAAAGTGGAAATTGGATAAAAGAGGCCAAAGTGAGAACTCAGGTTGTTTTCACGTGTTTTTGCCTCAGAACCAGAGAAAGGGGGAAACGCTGAAGAGAAAGAGAAGGAAGAGGAAAAGGCCAAAGATTGCTCAGAGCTTCCTTCAATCCAAAGAGGTAAGGGGTCTGAACCATTTTAAACGATAATATGCGAGCAAATTCATGATATATGTTGGATTGTTGATGGATTTTGGGGATTTTAGGGGGATTGGGAAAGTTTGGGGTTTTGATGGAAAATCACGTTGGATGAAACTGTGTTTAGGCTGTAATTGAATATGTGTTTGGGTTAGTTGTGAATTTCCGAACGTATAGCTTTTTACGGGAGTTGAATCGGAGGTCCGGAAGTCCTCCAACGGCGGAAAATGCGGAGAACTCTGCATTCTGCCTTGTGTTAGCGCAGGGACTGCTGTTTTGTCTGCGTTAACCGGTTAACCCAGGGCGTTAACCGGTTAACACTGTTATATTTTGTGAAAATGTGCTGTTTTGCCTGCGTTAACCGGTTAACCCAGGGTGTTAACCGGTTAACACTGTTGCGTTTTGCCAGAAAATGTATTTTTCCTGCGTTAACCGGTTAACCCAGGGCGTTAACCGGTTAACACTGTTGCAGTGTGGAAAAATTGTTAATTTTTATGTTGTGAACACAATTGGTGAGTGGCCTACTGTAGTTAATTATGATGAGTAATGTTGTTGAGTTGTATGTCATGCTATTAATGATGATGATAACATGACCATATGATGCTGTTGTTGCTATGTTGATTATGATGCATGTTTGGTGTGCATGCATTCATGAAAGGCCGATGCCTAGTGATGAACGGACTGAGTTCCAATGATGATGTTGACTCCGGGCTTGTTGAGAGGCTTGGTTCCTTGTGGGGAACTCGGATTCTATGGTGATGAATCTGGGAGTGGTGATCCTGTAGTTGGTCACAAAATGGGTATACCGAGTCGTGTTGAGTCATGCATGGGTGTGTGCATTGCATTTGATATGTTGTTTTGTTGATGTTCATGAGTATGTGATTATGATGAATATGATGAGCTGTGTTGGCATATGTGAAATATATTTATGTTTATAATTCTGTCGTTATATTATTATTTAATAATGTAATTCTCACCCCTTCTGCATGTGTTTATGTTCATCTATGATGAGCAATGTGCAGATAAAGAGGAGTAGCTATTGTTGAGGTTTGAAGAATAAGTGTAGCGTTATTCTACAGAGTCGAGTCAAATGCTCTGGTCATGTGACACCGGGGTTATGGGATTCGATAGATAATTGGTTATCATTTACGTTGTTTATGATGACTAACATGTTGAGATGTTTTGTTGAGATAATGATGAAATATTTTATGAATTGTTATGTGATGAATGATGATATTGTGCTGTTGTCCGCTGCGAAGTTTTAAGTATTAAATAATATATGTTATGTTGAAATGAAATAAGTGTTATGTTGTAAGGAATGTAAACTCTTCTACATGTTGTACTCTGATAATATAATTAAATATGTCGTTCGGGTAGAAGGGTGTTACAGTAGGCATCACACAAAAAAATCATAAATAAACTCAATAGGATGGCCAAAAAATGGGGAAGAAAATAAAAAATAAGGATGAAAAAACATGAAAAAACATGAAAAAATGGAGAAAAGTGGCAGCATTGAATAAGACTTGGTGGTTGGGAGACCAAGGTCTCAACCACTCCACCAGGTCCACTTAGTTGTCATCTAATGGACACTAAAAATATATGTAATCAAAAACGTGTGAAACTTTAAAAGAACAAAACAAACAAAAACAATAGCAGTATATTATGAACACCATATTCATCTTCTTCTTCAACTCTCAACAATCAACACCAAATACAAAACAACACAACATGATCGAGGACAAAATGCATGAACAAGATAGTAAATGAAACAACACAACCAACATTTGATATTGAATGATTTCTGATGCCATGCCGTTAATATGACAGCTACCAAAATCACGAGTGAAGCGACGTTATCGAGATGAATCGGAGGAGTGGTTCAGTTACTAGTTGGTATGTAAAGTGTGATGAACCAACAAATAATGCAACCACTTAACAAATGCATAATACAAACTAAAATCTGTGTTTTTTGGTGGTTGTGGAGGAAGTTTGGCCTTGGAAGTGGTCGTGTATATTAACGATTTACATGGTAGTGAGGTTCTGATGTGGGTGTGCTCGGGTTGTTGATTATGGAGCAACGTGTTTTATGGTTATGGAGAGATCAAGTAGGAGGGAGTTATGGGCTGTGTTGTCCGATGGGTGAAGAAATGTACCAATTACACGATGGCCCGAGGTTAATAGTAATGGAGAAGAAGGAGTGGTCTGACAATTCTGTTTGTTGAAGGTGGAGCTTGGATAAATGTTTGTAGTTGAGTATGAAGGTAGTGGATTTAGTTGAGAGAAGATGAATGAGAGTCAGGTTTTTTTTCTTCCAGAAATTGTCATGAGAGAGTATTTATGTGAGAGAGGGTTTGTGAGCTGGCATCTCAATATTAGAATGAGAGATATTCCAAATGAGGTAGTTGATGTGCGTTAAAAAGTTTTTCAATGGGGCCACGCGTTTTCTTTGGAGATATTTCCAATATTTTTATGAACAAACCTCTCTACCATTGAAATTTCGCCACGCATGGAGAGAGCCAAGGAATCCAAGGCTGCGCTTGGATCAACACACCCACAAAAATGTTTTTTCCACATGTTAGTGCTAGCTTGTCACACTTCACTAACCTACACGTGTTCCATTCTTTGATTTTTTTTAATATTTTCTGTTATTTCTTTTATTATTAATATTAGCATTATTTGAATTTTTTAATTGGTGGATACAAACACACATGTATAGTCAACATGGACCTTTGATTATTTTTTATTCGATTATCAAGATTAAATCAAAGAAATACAAATCTTTGAGCAAATTAAAATGTCCACCTTGCCATTTTTAGAAGCTTTAATTGATAAAAACAAAATAAATCAATTAAGTCAACTAAAAATTCACACCTTTTAAAATAAACACAATAAAAAAATGAAGACATGGAAAATTATTTTTAATTTTCTGAATATTCTAACAAAAGAATAAAAATCAAATGACCGAAAATGAATAAAAATCGGGCGCAAAAGTGCCCGAAAAATTAAAATGAATGCACAACTATAATCAGTGTAAAATAAACTTCTCGAAAACATACGAGTTTTGTCAAATTTTGAAATGGAAAACGGCCGATTAAAACGCTCAGACAAGTCAAAATATGACCGAAAAATTAGACGAAAAAGAAATCGAGCACATCAGATTAAATTACACAAAATATAGATTAATAAAACTGATGTTTGCAAGCCTGATTTTGAAATTTTTCGCTCGTTGTTTTGACGCACATTTGACAATCGATTCAACTGGCTTTCCTGTAGATCCAAAAATTTATTTCGACTGATATTCTAGGTATTATGCGATATAGAATGTATGTTATGCTATGTAGAGATGCAATAGCTATGATGAATGTACTGAAATGGAGATTCAAGGTCAAAATCGAGGTGTGACAGTGATCATGCTGAAAAAGGAGACGTCGTATTTGAGCATGTTTATAACAAAACTCAACTTGCGGATGTCTTTACAAAACCTCTTGCGTCTGAACCGTTTTTCAACATTCGAATGGAATTGGGCATACTTAATATCTCAAATATTGCCTAAATATGATTTGTTGCATGCACTTTATATACTTTTGCTCTAACTTTCCTTGGAAATTCAATCACATATGAGTGCATCCTTCCTCAATTCATAAGTGAGGTAATATTGTTCCATTTTTCGTCTTTGAAAGTAAGCCTTTTACTTTTGCATGTTGTTTATGTTTCAAATGCTTGACATGCTTGATGTATGAACTAATTCACGAACGTTCACTTCCAAAAACTTCAATTGATGTACTTTGATAACACCGAAAAACATAGTTTATACTGACTCAATTTGTACATGTATTATTATTATTATTTTGTTGCATTTTATAGTATTATGATTGTGGCTTATTCATGGTTCAGGTACTTTATGAGTAAGAGTCGATTTATGAAGAAACTAGAAAAAATGGCAAAAAATGGAGAAAAGTGGCAAAAATACACTTGCGGAGACCTCGATGACATCCGCCATGGCACATGCCATGACCAGGAAGGCATGGACACAAGAGAGGAAAAAGGAAGGCTGAAGACGGAGTTCAAGGCTTGTGGCGACCGCCACATGCCTCATGGCATTCGCCATGAACATCAAAAAAGGCCTAAAATACAATTTACACTTGTGGCGACCGCCAAAAGCTTCATGGCGACCGCCATGAACTTCAGTTCCTGAAAAAACGCAGCAGAAGGTATCAGTCTTTCCCCATTCCCCCATATTTCTATCCCACGAAGTCTACACAACTTGGACTTGGTTCAACACGTATTTTCACTATAAAATGTTAGTTTTGAGAAGTTTTTGGCATCGAAGTTTTGTACGCATATATTTTAGTTCTTAGTTTTAAGCAGATATTACATTCAAATACAGATAGAGCTCTCACATTGGGGGACTATCACACCATAGTTTTTAGGATCTGTTATTGTGATCTTGGATTAAAGTTTCCAGCATTTGAAGTTATTTTCCATTCAATTCAGTTTATTCGAAGTACTTCCGTATTTAATTCCAGTTACAGATTCTTCATAATTGCTTACTTTAATTTTGTTTGTTTGCCATTTATTTACATACGATGATGATGTTAATTTATATTACTATGAATCGTATACTTATGTCTAATACCATGTCTGGCTAAACTATTTTGAGTCCGGTATGTGAGGACTGTCGTTTCGACGAGACTCGATAATAAGTTGGCGTAAACCTTTTTATAAATCACTTTTTCTGGTTTTGATTTTTAATTGTAATTCTGAATTTTTTTGCACGAGACTGAAAACATTAAGGTTCAAGTCAACAAAACGAGAGTGTAAGATTTGATCCGGATAATAAAAATTGGGCATTAATCCTAAGTATAGTGAGTGCGCTTTAGGATTAATTAGAACTTCTTGTTTTTCAAACAGTACTTCCATATTGCAAATGGGCTAGCGAGAGCAGGCATTTGAAATAAAGGTATATCTAGAGTCAATAAAATGAGAGTGTGAGATAAATACTTTTAAATTAATATTTCTCTACTAAAAAGTGATTCAATACATTAACACACGCCAATGAATTACTGAGTTCCCAATGTACGTCAGGATCCACGTTTTGGCCTCTCTTTTCTGCTATATTTTTCACACTTTATTTTAATTTTAGTATTAATTTCCCCAAATCAAATTTTCATAAGCCTTAGATTTACATAACACCAATAAATATCGATAAGATTGATTATTGGTCCCTGTGGATTCAATATCTCTTAAAACTACGCGATACAACTGTGCATTTGCAGTTAGATATTTCGATAGACTCTCTAATTCGCAATCAAGTTTTTGGCGTCGTTGTCGGGGACCAATTTAGTCAATATCGTAACTCCGTTGTTGGATCGTATATGCAAAGGAACTATTTTCTCTATTACTATGTATCACCGAAATTTTCTTTATGATTACCACTCCCAGTATTTCGGGGAACCGAAAGATTACCATAAATCCGACCTCAAAATATTAATGGAGGTTTTCATTACAACACAAAATCACTCTAAGATAGATTCTATGATGGAGCGCTTTGTGGAGACACAAACTCTCAAGAACGAAGAGTTTAGAAAACAAAATCTTTATACCATTGAAACCTTTAGGCAGTTGAACATTGTGGTCGAGTCCCTCACCACTCACAACGAGGCATTGGAGACTCAGTTTTCCCTACTTACACAGACACCTCTAGGACCCTTCCCTGAGAA
This sequence comes from Lathyrus oleraceus, assembly GCF_024323335.1. Classification (NCBI taxonomy): domain Eukaryota; kingdom Viridiplantae; phylum Streptophyta; class Magnoliopsida; order Fabales; family Fabaceae; genus Lathyrus; species Lathyrus oleraceus. The sequence continues at coordinate 558,466,339 of NC_066583.1, read as the reverse complement.
ACATGCAGATGTTGTAACAACTAGTAGTGAAAAACAAATCGAAAGTACTAAGGAGAGTAATAATTAGGAGAGTTCAGGTGAGAAAATAGTAGTGATTGAGAAAGACATACCGATACCACCCGAAAGGGAGGTTATCGAAGAGGTGGAGAAGGAAGCATATTGTGTTGTTCCTCCTTCCTATAAATCACCAATTCCTTTCCCGCGAAGGTCTGTGGAAGTTAAGGTAAACTCCCAATCCTAAAGGTATGTGGAGCTATTGGAAAATATCCACGCCAATGCACCTTTATTTGAGATCCTATGTAAGAGAAAATTAGAAGACCATGAAACTAGGGAGCTCCTTAGTGATAAGAGGGGAAGGTTAGACTTTGAGGTGGCAGATGAAAAAATTGAACCCAAATCTGAAAAGTTGGTTCTTAGGATAGAGCCAGAACCACCACCACAAGTTCAGAAGAACAAACCACCTCACAGAAGGAAGAAAATAAAAGGTGAGGGATATGAGATATGGCTTGACAAGTGGCCTTGGAAATCATATATTATTAAAGGTTTGATCGAGGATTCATCCTTGGAAGAACCACCATGAGTACTTACACTCATGAGCGGTCGAGCTATCGACGTAAAACATAATGTTGCGTGGGAGGCAACCCACGATTTTTGAATCTTATTTCCCCGATATAATAGTCGTATATTTATTTATATTAATGAATACTAACTTGACTCATGTATCCTTTCAGGCTACATTTTTTCCAAGCTTATTCTCCTACTAACTCTAGAGATGCAGAACATCTATAGTATGGAGATCACTTTCAGAAACGAGGCCCAAATGTAACACTATAAGGCTCTATTTCAGAGAGAAATGACACTAACTAAGTACCCTGATCAACCGATTATGTCCACCCTAGGTATTAGAGAGAGTTCCCATTTTATGCTTAACAAAATTGGTTGGGACAATTTTGCTGTGACGAGGAGATATTGTATGTACCATAAACTAACCCTCGAGTTTTTAAGTTCCTTCTTCTAGGATTCAAACTGTGGGATAAGGTTTAATAGAGGCTTAACCATATTTAGGTTGTTTGGGTATACCTACCGTTTCAACCACCGTGAGATGCCCTTTTATCTCTATATGCTGACTTCGACCATGATACATAGGATGATTTGATAGGTCGATAGATGACTTGTTATCGACAAACAACTTCATTTTCTTAGGTTCCATGATCTTGAGCTCTTTGAGCAACATCTTGATCCATATTGCTTGGCACACTACATACGATGCAACTACATACTCAATTTCACAAGATGACAAATCCATACTGCTTTGTTTTCTTGAGCTCCAAGAGATTGGAGCACCTCTCATCATGAATATATAGCCTACAATACTCTTCTTCTCAATTTGATCTCTACTGAAGTCTGAGTCAGTGTAACCATGTACTTCTGCATATGTGCGGGTATTCTTTTGCGTTGGCATTAGCACAACATGATTAATTATACCTTTTATGTATCTTAACACTCTTTTGACTGCAATGAGATGACATTCTCGTGGCTTCTCCATGAACTTCTCAACAATCCTACACTTTAACAAATATATGTCCTGGTGTTGCATAGATACCTTAAGGATCCAATGATTTGGTTGTTGAGTGTTGCACTTACAAAATCATCATTTGTATCCTTTTTCAATCTTGCTCTAGTCTCTAATGGTGTGATAAGTGCATTACATTTACTCATCTTGAACCTTTTCAAGATATCTTAGACATACTTCTTTTGGTGTAGAAACACTTTTTCACTTGTATCTTTAGACTTTATCCCTAAGAAGTATGATAAGTTCCCTATGTCGTACATTTCAAATTCATGCATCAGTTTCGACATGAACCTTCTAATTTCTACTTCAGTTGCACTTGTAATCAGAAAGTCATCCATATACAAGCATATAATGACTTGACTAAGCCTACTTGCATTGTTGACATACACTCCATGTTTTGAGAGGAATTTTTGTGAAACTTGCCTCGATCAAGAATATATTTATTCTCTTGTTCCAAACCCTTGGGGATTGCTTCAAATCATATAGAGTGTTCCTCAATTTGTACACATTATGTTCCTGTCCTTTGATTTCGAATCCTGGTGGTTCAATGATATAAACCTTTTCTTCCAATGGTCTATTCAAAAATACTGAATTTACATCTAGGTGATGTATCTTACATCCTTTGTATGTTGCGGTTGACACAATAATTCTAATGATTTCAAGCCTCGCAGAAGGTGCATAGAATTCATCAAAGTCGATACCAGGTTTTTGCAGAAAACCTTTTGCCATCAGTCTTGACTTATGCTTGTAAATTTCATCATTTGGCCTTAGTTTCAACTTGTATACCCACCTCACAACAATTGGCTTCTTGATTGAATTTTATACAAGCTCTCAAGTTTTGTTCTTCTCAATTTCTCTGAGTTCTTCTGGCATAGTTGCCAACCAATTTGAATCACTTATGGATTTATACAAATCAATTAGTTCTGATTCATCCATCGTCGTCACTTCTTCTATAAAGTCACCATCTACATCGATTGCTTAGTCTGTGAATCTTTCATATCCATCTAGCCTTGTTGACTCAATTCTCGTTCTAGCTGATCTTCTAACATTCTACTTAGGTGGTTCTTCATTTAAATTGATTATGAATTCAGTTTGTTGGTCTTCTTTAAGCACAATTATGATTGTATATTGCTCATGTCAAACAAACCCCTGATGCCAAATCCACTTTCTCTCTCATCCACTAGAACATCCCAAGTGATCGCTAGTTTATCATCATTTGGTTAATACAACTTGTATGCGCCAGTCGAATAATAACATATGAGCACCATAACTTGGCTTTAATCGTCTAGCTTCTTCCTCAATTGTTCAAGTACATGCATGAAACAAATTGATCCAAAAACTATAAGATGAATAAAATTTGGCTTCAGTCTTGTCCAAGCCTCATAAGGTGTCTTCTTGACTATCTTCTTTGTTGGACATCTGTTTAGAATGTATACTGTTGTCGAAGTTGTGTCGCCTCAAAATCTATATAGAGTTTCTTTAGATTTCAACATACTATTGGTCATGTTTAGTATAATTTTATTTCTCCTCTCTGTTATACCATTGTGTTGAGGTGTATAGGGTGCAATGACCTCATTCTATATACCCTCCTCATTGCAAAATATTGCAAATTCTCTATAGGTTTATTCACTTCTATCATCAGTTCTCGGTTTCTTTAACTTGCATCCACTTTTTTTCTCGACATGCAACTTAAACTTCTTGAATGTGTCAACACCTCACTCTTCCATTTCATAAGATAAATCCACATATATTTGGTGAATTAATCTATTAAGGTCAGGAAATCACAATTACCTTCATCCGACCTTACTTCAAAAGGTACACACACATCAGAGTGAACAAGCTCCAACTTTTCTCTCGACTTCATGGACAAGTCATGTTTGATTTCTTTTCTAGCTTTCTTTGATTTGTAACATTCTTCACACACTTGACTTGGTTGCTTCACTTGAGGTAAGCCGTACACCATCTTCTTTTGGTTGAACATACCTAGACCTCTGAAGTTTAGGTATCCATACATGTGATGGCATGGCCAGTTCTTGTCTTAAACAACATTCAAAGAAATACATTGATGATCAACCATGTTGATATCTACTTTGAAGGTTTTGTTGTCTGTCAATAGTGCTTTCAGAATCATCCTTCCTTCACCATCATACACCTTCGTTTGACTCTCTTCGACGTTCATGTTATACCATTTTGCAAGTAACTAATTGACTTATGTTAATAAAATTACTTATCATAGAAGGTACATATAATACATCATTAATACTGCCATTTTGACCATCTTTTCTAATCATAACTATGTTTTCTCTTCCAATTGATGTGACATGTCTAGCATCTGAAAACCTGATCACTTTCTTAACTGATTCATCTAACTTGGTGAACCAATTTTTATTCCTAGTCATGTGATTGTTTCATGCTGAATCCAAGTACCACATGTTGGTTTGTTCATTATTCGACTTAGTATTTGCCATGAGTGGCATATCATCAGAGTCGCTTTCTCCAGCATGTGCATATTGTACTTCTTCATTATCTTTTGCTTTTGATTCCTTATTTATTTGACAATCTCGAGCATAATGACCAAATCCTTGACAGTTGTAACACTACACCTCCTTCATGTCAACTTTCTTCCCCGAATACTTGTTTCCCATGCCTTTCTTGGTTGAATTAGAATGATTATTTGAATTCTTGATTCACTTCTCATCATTTGCGTGTTTCTTTGCTTCACCTATTCTTTTCCAAACTTGATAAATCTTGTTTATACTGTATGTTCATCCACCTTCTTCCTTTCTAAGCTCCCCTACTTCAGCCTCATCTCATGAGCCTCTAGTGAAGCTTGAAGTTCTTCTAACTTCATCTCAGCTAGGTTTTGAGAATCTTCAATAGACACTACAATGTAATCAAAATTTACAGTCAGAGATCTCAACACTTTCTAAATCTTTTGTAAATCAATGATCGATTCAGCGTGCGTCTTCATCTGATTTGTGAGTAACACTAATCTTGAGAAGAAATCAACAACTGATTCATTTTCTGTCATTTGTATTGTCTCAAACTGCTTTCTTAGAGTCTGCAACGTCACCCTCTTCAGTTTTTCATCTTCGTCGTACAAATTCTTCAAACCGTCTTACGCTCATTTGGATATTTTTTCTTCAATAATATTCTCAAACACATTTGAATCCACACACTAGTGAATCAAGAAAAGAGAACATCATTTACATTCTCTTCCAATGTAGGTACTCCATCACTCACGATTTCATCCATATTATGAAATTTGAAGATAACCTTCATTTGCACAATTCACCTCCCGCAGTTCTCACCTTTAAAAACTGGTAGCTTCGCTGGAAATTACGTTGATGTTGTGTTACTGTTTTCCATTACATATTCTCTTTGAATCGCAACGGGGCTCGTTAATGCCCATTTATTGGAACAATTAGGGTTTTCAAGAATACTGTAAAAGAAGAGAGAAAGAGAAGAGAGAGAAACTATATTGTAAAAATGAATTTTATTAAGGTAAAAATTGTAGTGTTTAGAGTTACATCGTCACTTGTATATATCGGCAACCAAAACATAATTCACTATTGCAGTATTCGACTTTATCGAATACATGCTTACAAACTTTGACACTTACATGTTGTATTCGACTATGCCGAATACATCTTGCGACTAAAACACTGAATTACATCTTCTAACAAGTAATAGTTTAATTATATATTTTGTTTTATCACATGTTGGATAACTGTTAATTCCTTAGGATTGGCATTAATTTTAGAAAACAAATAATGTAATCATCTCTGTTGTTTTAATATGTTGGGTTGAAGAAATTCAACATCTGGACCAACATGTCATGTACGATGTCACGACATCAGGTCTGTGACATCGCACATGTGTAGAAAACTGAATTAATTAATTCAGTATATATTCTGGGATCAGCAAGGATATCTGGTGAATATCCTAACTCCCATGTGGAGGTCTTGAAGACTCAATCAGAAGATATATAGGCTCAAAATATGGAGATATATATGGAGAGATTCTAGGATTGAAGACCTTGTTTGTAGCAGAATTTTCTGCTGAAGTTGTAACAGCAAAGAACAAGTCTGCTGCGATTTCTGAAGGCCCAAATCCAGTTGGGTGATTAGGTTATAAATAGCTGATTGTAACCTAGTTTTTGTAAGCCTCTTAGAATGAAAATTTAGGGGTGTGTGTGAGGTAAACCTCCCAGTCTGTGGGAAGGTTACCATGTGTTTCTCAATGGTAAAAGCTGAGAGTATTTGTAACTCAAAGCCTGTAGGCAAGAGTGATTTTGTTCTTGAATGAAGCTGTGAAGCAAGTTCAAGGTGTGTTAACATTACATTGTATTTGTAGTGATAGGAATGGAAACTGGAGGTTTCTATCTAGGAGTTCCTAGGTATAGATTGCATTGGGTAGGGATTAAGTGATGAGTTGTAAACGGGTGAGTTTAACTCTGAATTGATACTACTAATAGTGGATCTTCTTCCTGGCTTGGTAGCCCCCAGATGTAGGTCATGTTGGACTGAACTGGGTTAACAATTTCCTGTGTTTATTTTCCTTCTGCACGTGTTTATTACTGTCATAACTCAGCAGGTATTCCAGTCAGCTTATCAAGATGATAACTGACCTGGCATATAGCCTTCTGCTTGAATGTCAATCAGAAAGTTGTAACATTCATCAGGGACAGTGCATACTGAATGATAAGTAGGTTAACTTTAGTTCAGTATTTATTTAAGTCTGTTCCTTTCAAGGATAACAGACCTGGCTGAAGGATCATAGTGAAACTGTCAAACTGGATGTTTTGACAGTTGATACTGAAGTAGAGACTAGTTGGTCTTTTCCAGTATTGCAAACTTAGCACAGCACGTTTCCAGGAACATATCAGAATCGACATATGTTCTGGATGTCGAACTGAATGTTGTGACATTCATTCCCAACAACAGGTGCTAAAGTGTAGGATGATTGGTTTTTCTGGTTCAGTATTTTTCTCAGGGTTTCAATAGCTTAGAGAAAAACCAGGAAACCAACTACTAACCTACAATTAATGAACCTAACAAATAGCCAAATTGTTAGCAATCTAATAAGTGGAAATTAGATTAACATGTTCAACCTTTAATTCAGGAAATACAAGTAAAAGATACCCACACTGGAACAATGTAACAGATGATGTCCACAAACAACAGTAAGACATCATGCTGATAACTATGGAAGAAAACAACAGAAGTGAGTGCTAGGTTTGATTTCTGTTGAGTCCTTCTACCTGATGCACAGAACCAGGGGTTCATACATTCTAGGGTGACATAGAATGAGATGTCGTGACATCTGTGAACCTGTGCATATTAGTACAGTGGTTAATAACTATCTTGCTGTATTAGGTACAATGTTAGATCAGATGTCATGACGTGGAGTATAACATCTGAATTCTGACTACACCAGAATTTCAATTGGTATCAGAGCAGGCATCCTGTTCTGCTTCTGGATGAGATCCATGGGTGATACTGTCTGGTATCGTGCAAGAAGTTATGTTGGAACATATGGAAGGTTCTGTAACTTCCCTGAATAGTCCCTTGAAGTAGGTGGATGGACTGTTCTTGACAGGAATGGAGTGTACCTGTCTCTGGAGGTGGACAATTGGTCTTTGTGTGGGACAGTTGTGCCAGTATTGAATCACATTCAAACTTGGTATGGTCTTGGAGACCAATCCGGTGAAGTGTGTGTTCATAGGTTGAGTTGTATTATGATTTCCGCTGCATAATACATGACAAAACTCAAACTCTGATGAAGTTTCCCCTCATGTGGATGAAAGGCTGCTGTATTCAAGATTTCATCATAACCTCTGAAGATGTCAAAGCTACTTGAGTCCCCTCAAGTCCACTCATCATGATGCTCTCACGTCAGGATGGTAAGAATCACCTGATCACCGATTCTTCTACACTCTTGGGTAGTGTATATGAAGACCTTGAAGTCTTTCAAGGAGGGTGTGTTCCAAGGAGGTGGAACCAATGTTCTATGTGATGTTAGAACATGTTGTTCAACAAGTATGCAGCTGCTGGTTGAAGAACAGATGTTTTTAGGTGTCAAACAAAGGGATACTTTTGTTTGGAACCTACTCCTGACCTGGAAGAGGAGACATCTGTGTGTGCTAAGTTGACAAGGGAAGGGTCAACTGTGTGTGTGCTCAAGAAGGTCACCTTTAGAAGTCTGATCTCTAGAAGTTGAGCTGATTGAGATGTGACATTGTGCAATCTCATACTGTTTGGCATATTCCTGTTGATTGATCAGGGTTGGATAGTTGTTCCCTGAAGTACTATGTTGTGTTGGAAGACAAGTCTCCTGGATGTTAGTAGTCAATAATGGGATAACCTGATTGATATACCATTTAAGAGGATTGGAACCATGAATCTTGTTATTCAAACACCACGTTTCAGAAGTGGCAGTTCTTTCAAGGAGTGAGAATATGAAGATTCAGAGGTTAGTTGAGGTAGTATGCTCTAGCAATGCATATTTACCATTGACTGGTGCTGTTTTATATCACTAGTACTTATGGTCAGCTGGAGTCTGATTGATGTGATTGGAGTAACTCATAGAGTTAGTTGCCACCGGTAGGGATGGTGTATGTCAGGTTGAGACATTTTTATACAATGCATGGTTATTGGTGTGGAGTTTCCATGATTGTTAAGTTGAGGGGGAGTCTTGGTCAACCTCCTCAAGTCTGGTCAGCCTAGGGTCTGGTTGGCTGTTGACCTGTGTCACTTGGGTTCTGGTGGTTGTGTGACACATTTGCAAGGAAGAATTCATCTCTCTTATTCCTAAGGGTGAATTTAATCTGGGAAGACTTTCAAAATTGTCGAGGTGCTTGCAATCAGAAGATGTTGACACAAGAAGAGTACTTTCAAAGTATTCTTATGGTGGAAGTATCTGAAAGGAAAATTGGGAAAGGATTTAAGATCAATGTCTACTTGTGCCAAGTACAAGTGTGTAATTGATTATCCTTGGAGCTCAAGATAACGGATGTTCTTAAAGATGTTGGAACATCACTTCTTCAAGACCCTGTGCAGAATCACAGGAAGGATAGTACATTGGCTTATGAACTATCTCTTTGGTGGCAGCAAAAGCATATGATCTCTGAAAAGGTTTCCTGGCAAGAAACATGTTCAGCCTTGGTATGTACAAGAAGAAGAAGACATCATAGTCTTGATGGTGGTTACTTGGATCAGTTTATTTCTGATCTAGGTAAGGAAGTGCATTAGCTTATGCACACTGTGGAGTCAAGAACAAGTGGCAGCAGTCTTGACATCATGGAAACAGCCTTGCCTTAGGATGTGGAATCCTTGGTAGAGCTGAAGGGTTAGTTTCTAACTGATCCTTCTGAAGACTCATACATCAGAGTGTCTGATGTCTTTGGAGAAGAAGTAGGGATTCATCAAGGTGTGAGCTTGGATGACTTAACTGCAAACCTGCAGGATGGAGGTTGTTTACTCAAACTTGGTTCCACAATCAAGTCTATGAGAACATTGAACTCTTGTTCTGTGAAGGGAGGAAGTTCTTTCAAGTGGCAGAAGAAGGAGCTGAATTCAACAGCTAGATGTCAAAACACAGTGTTGTGACATTTGGCTCAACATCAGACTCTTAGTTGGTGAAGTGGCACATCAACTTGAGATAGAAAGGTCTACAGGGTTGTAGATTGGATACTTCAAAAAGCTTGAAGTTGTAGTCTCACTTGAAAGGTCAGAATATCTTTGGGAGAAGTCTGATAAACCTGGGGAGGTCAAAAAGCAGCAGTTGATCTGTTCATATGAGGATTCATGAAGGAGGTAATCAACCAGTGGCAATTGGTTTACCTCAGATGTGAGTTCGAAGAATCAAGATAATCAACATATGGCAGCTGATTATTCTTGAGGAAAGTCTGAGACAAATTACTCTTGAGTAGAAAAGTAGTAAGTTGAAGACTAAAGGAGGTGCTTTCTATTCATCCCTTGGAGCTTGTGGTAGGAGTTCTGAGCTATCTATGGAAGATTATCTCGTGTAATGGGATGAAAATGTATGTGTCCCAATGAATGTCTGGGATCTTCTTGATCAACCCGAAGACTCAGTGGTATCTGAAGACTATCAGATGGTGTGCCTTGTCCTGGTGTGAAGGATGTCCCAGCTGATGTTAGAACATCCAGTGAAGTGGTCTTATGTTCTGGTTAGAAGAGAGATTGACACAGAATGTGAATGTGTTCAGCTAAGAGGGTTGAACAGAGGGTGTGCTCTTGAAGACATGAAGATGCGTCTTGTGTTTTCCATTCATCAAGTGGTCTGGATTCTCTATGAATCAGGAAGTATGTGAAGGTCCAACTTTGGGATGTTGGATATGCCCATGTGTGATCTCCAAGTTTCAAGAGGAGAGTAGGGCGTCCATGACAGGGGGAGTTATGTCCTTGAAGCTGCAAGTAATCATCAAGCTTGTAGTCTTTGTGTACTCAGATAACCAGGTATGGCACCTTGTCAGTTATTAGGATGCTGTGTCAAGGCTGAGTGAGCTGAAGAATGTCTGAACGAATGTCATGACATTGACCTGGACAATGCTGCTAATTCCTTCTAAAACTTAAAGTCAGTAAGAATTATGAAGGTGAGGTGTCAAATTCTGGTAAATCAGAATAAGCCAGATGGCTACAGCTGTGTGGTACAGGGGGAGTAACCATCTGCTGAAGTGTGGGAATTTGACTGTATCAGTGCCAAATGTCAAGTCTCTACTGGAGATATGACAGAAACCTTGGAAAATGTTGAATACTAGCAGAATGCAAGAAAAAGCCACGTGAAATGTTAAGACATCGCGTGCAACGTGTCTGACTGCATATATGGAATAGTCTCCATGCACTGGAACGGCTGTTTTGGAAAAGAAACAGTCAAGAGCTATAAAAGGTATTCAAAGATAATCTGAGATTTTGTTGGTGATTCTCTGACTGTTTCTCAGCAAAAATAAATGCATCTTGACCAAGCATTTATTTCTACCGGAAATTCCTAGGCACGGGCTGGACTATTTAAAGGATGCAATAGCCCTCTTCCTCTCACAAGAAAAACACTCCATTCTCAGTATCATGGGGTATGTTAAGGTTTGGGCAAGCTGCGCCTGGATCTGGTTTTGTGAAGGGTGCCTTTACAAATGTTTAGCTAAAAAGGGGGAGAGAAATATAGTCCTGGGGTTGAGAATGTACCAAAAGCAAGCCAACTATGGATGTGGCAGCAAACAGAAGTTGGCATCAGGCACAAAATCCACCAACTGGGTTACCACTTGTGTCTTGTGATCTGAGTTAAGAAGACAGTTGTGCCTTGTGATCTGAGTTACATTATCTATGTACTCAGCATTACATATTCTTCTGGAAGCTCTCCGGTTGAGGGGAAGGGTTCTGGTACAACTGAGTCTTGTCCCTCTTCTTCCCCATGTACACCAACTTTGGTGTTTGTGGTGGTGGAGCCAATGACGGAGATGAAGAGCATTCCCAAATTGGGATGTTTGTCCAGTGCAGTGGTTATTTGTTTTAGCTAAAATTTGCCAAAGGGGGAGATTGTTAATTCCTTAGGATTGGCATTAATTTTAGAAAACAAATAATGTAATCATCTCTGTTGTTTTAATATGTTGGGTTGAAGAAATTCAACATCTGGACCAACATGTCATGTACGATGTCACGACATCAGGTCTGTGACATCGCACATGTGTAGAAAACTGAATTAATTAATTCAGTATATATTCTGGGATCAGCAAGGATATCTGGTGAATATCCTAACTCCCATGTGGAGGTCTTGAAGACTCAATCAGAAGATATATAGGCTCAAAATATGGAGATATATATGGAGAGATTCTAGGATTGAAGACCTTGTTTGTAGCAGAATTTTTTGCTGAAGTTGTAACAGCAAAGAACAAGTCTGCTGCGATTTCTGAAGGCCCAAATCCAGTTGGGTGATTAGGTTATAAATAGCTGATTGTAACCTAGTTTTTGTAAGCCTCTTGGAATGAAAATTTAGGGGTGTGTGTGAGGTAAACCTCCCAGTCTGTGGGAAGGTTACCATGTGTTTCTCAGTGGTAAAAGCTGAGAGTATTTGTAACTCAAAGCCTGTAGGCAAGAGTGATTTTGTTCTTGAATGAAGCTGTGAAGCAAGTTCAAGGTGTGTTAACATTACATTGTATTTGTAGTGATAGGAATGGAAACTGGAGGTTTCTATCTAGGAGTTCCTAGGTATAGATTGCATTGGGTAGGGATTAAGTGATGAGTTATAAACGGGTGAGTTTAACTCTGAATTGATACTACTAATAGTGGATCTTCTTCCTGGCTTGGTAGCCCCCAGATGTAGGTCATGTTGGACTGAACTGGGTTAACAATTTCCTGTGTTTATTTTCCTTCTGCACGTGTTTATTACTGTCATAACTCAGCAGGTATTCCAGTCAGCTTATCAAGATGATAACTGACCTGGCATATAGCTTTCTGCTTGAATGTCAATCAGAAAGTTGTAACATTCATCAGGGACAGTGCATACTGAATGATAAGTAGGTTAACTTTAGTTCAGTATTTATTTAAGTCTGTTCCTTTCAAGGATAACAGACCTGGCTGAAGGATCATAGTGAAACTGTCAAACTGGATGTTTTGATAGTTGATACTGAAGGATGATACTGAAGTAGAGACTAGTTGGTCTTTTCCAGTATTGCAAACTTAGCACAGCACGTTTCCAGGAACATATCAGAATCAGCATATGTTCTGGATGTCGAACTGAATGTTGTGACATTCATTCCCAACATCAGGTGCTAAAGTGTAGGATGATTGGTTTTTCTGGTTCAGTATTTTTCTCAGGGTTTCAATAGCTTAGAGAAAAACCAGGAAACCAACTACTAACCTACAATTAATGAACCTAACAAATAGCCAAATTGTTAGCAATCTAATAAGTGGAAATTAGATTAACATGTTCAACCTTTAATTCAGGAAATACAAGTAAAAGATACCCACACTGGAACAATGTAACAGATGATGTCCACAAACAACAGTAAGACATCATGCTGATAACTATGGAAGAAAACAACAGAAGTGAGTGCTAGGTTTGATTTCTGTTGAGTCCTTCTACCTGATGCACAGAACCAGGGGTTCATACATTCTAGGGTGACATAGAATGAGATGTCGTGACATCTGTGAACCTGTGCATATTAGTACAGTGGTTAATAACTATCTTGCTGTATTAGGTACAATGTTAGATCAGATGTCATGACGTGGAGTATAACATCTGAATTCTGACTACACCAGAATTTCAATTGGTATCAGAGCAGGCATCCTGTTCTGCTTCTGGATGAGATCCATGGGTGATACTGTCTGGTATCGTGCAAGAAGTTATGTTGGAACATATGGAAGGTTCTGTAACTTCCCTGAATAGTCCCTTGAAGTAGGTGGATGGACTGTTCTTGACAGGAATGGAGTGTACCTGTCTCTGGAGGTGGACAATTGGTCTTTGTGTGGGACAGTTGTGCCAGTATTGAATCACATTCAAACTTGGTATGGTCTTGGAGACCAATTCGGTGAAGTGTGTGTTCATAGGTTGAGTTGTATTATGATTTCCGCTGCATAATACATGACAAAACTCAAACTCTGATGAAGTTTCCCCTCATGTGGATGAAAGGCTTCTGTATTCAAGATTTCATCATAACCTCTGAAGATGTCAAAGCTACTTGAGTCCCCTCAAGTCCACTCATCATGATGCTCTCACGTCAGGATGGTAAGAATCACCTGATCACCGATTCTTCTACACTCTTGGGTAGTGTATATGAAGACCTTGAAGTCTTTCAAGGAGGGTGTGTTCCAAGGAGGTGGAACCAATGTTCTATGTGATGTTAGAACATGTTGTTCAACAAGTATGCAGCTGCTGGTTGAAGAACAGATGTTTTTAGGTGTCAAACAAAGGGATACTTTTGTTTGGAACCTACTCCTGACCTGGAAGAGGAGACATCTGTGTGTGCTAAGTTGACAAGGGAAGGGTCAACTGTGTGTGTGCTCAAGAAGGTCACCTTTAGAAGTCTGATCTCTAGAAGTTGAGCTGGTTGAGATGTGACATTGTGCAATCTCATGCTGTTTGGAATATTCCTGTTGATTGATCAGGGTTGGATAGTTGTTCCCTGAAGTACTATGTTGTGTTGGAAGACAAGTCTCCTGGATGTTAGTAGTCAATAATGGGATAACCTGATTGCTATACCATTTAAGAGGATTGGAACCATGAATCTTGTTATTCAAACACCACGTTTCAGAAGTGGCAGTTCTTTCAAGGAGTGAGAATATGAAGATTCAGAGGTTAGTTGAGGTAGTATGCTCTAGCAATGCATATTTACCATTGACTGGTGCTGTTTTGTATCACTAGTACTTATGGTCAGCTGGAGTCTGATTGATGTGATTGGAGTAACTCATAGAGTTAGTTGCCACCGGTAGGGATGGTGTATGTCAGGTTGAGACATTTTTATACAATGCATGGTTATCGGTGTGGAGTTTCCATGATTGTTAAGTTGAGGGGGAGTCTTGGTCAACCTCCTCAAGTCTGGTCAGCCTAGGGTCTGGTTGGCTGTTGACCTGTGTCACTTGGGTTCTGGTGGTTGTGTGACACATTTGCAATAACAACATGCACTTTAAAGAGTCTGAGGCGTCTATGATCACCAGAATTTCAATGTTAGATCAGATGTCATGACGTGGAGTATAACATCTGAATTCTGACTACACCAGAATTTCAATAACAACATGCACTTTAAAGAGTCTGAGGCGTCTATGATCACCATTTAAGTGTTAGTGACATCAATGTGCTTTTGGGGGTTGCTCTTCCCATCAAACTTCACTAGTTATGCTAGTTTGAAATTTTCAAGTACTGGAGCTCCCCAAATCTCGTCAGAGAGAGGTCGGGAGTATACGATCTTGTCCTCCAGCCTAGACATCTTTCTGTTGTTGCTCCTGAAGGGTAAAGACTTTCTTCTGCAAAACTTGATTGGAACAACACACTCTTCCATGACATCACTCAATTTGCTATGCTATGACCTAATTGTCATTATAATTAGTGTTGCTTATTATTGTAATGTCTCATCGTATCACCAAGAGGATGATCGAGGAAGTTGCAAATCGAGTGTGGGTATGTTCTAGACTAGTTTTACCGAGATCTCATGTATGATCACAAGAGTCTTATGTGAAATTAATGAATGATCTTTCTAACTCTTACGATTGAGATATTAATAGACAACTTTCTGGGTCAGGTAACAGGGGAAAAACGATTTTCTCCTACTTTTCCAATGAGTACGTGGTAGTAGGGTGAGAACGTGTTCTTCCTCCTAACTTAGAAGGAGGATTCCCTCTTTAATTATCGTACTACGTAATGACAAGATTGCAAAGTAATATGCATGAGTCTGGATCTCACAGTGACATTTCACAATTTTTAAAAATATTTTTAAACTGCTTTAACTCTGAATTCCTGCTTTTCAGACCCAATAAAATTATCTCAGCCCACTTAAGATTTGAGATTTTCCATTGTAACCAAAAAAAAAAACTAGAATATATTAGATTGCATTACTTATGTATAGCATTGATGTGGTTGGCTAAAAGGATCACATCAAGATCAAAAACCAAATCCTAACTGCAAACAAATGCAATCCCTATTTCATTTTCAAGTACAACAAAACGTGATTCATGTGGCTAAACTACATTGATTCCTTACCAATTAATTTTTCAACATCCCAAACCTAGATTCATAGAATGTTAATTTCCTCCACCTCCAAATAAATCCCTAGCCGAAAATGAGGACCAAAATTCAAATTATTCCACTTTCCTAAAAGCGAACTTGTTAGGCTAAAAGAATCCCCACCTATTTACACCACATGCACATTCACTATTACAAATAACAAATTCTCCTATCAAGTTCATTGCCCGAACCCATATCCAACCGGTTGAACCGGGTATCTAAAACCAAACGGGTCAACCGAATAAGAATATCCCATTCCTTGAGTAAAATCGCTCGAACCACCGCGTTGAAATAAACCAGAACCCTCAACCCGGTTCGCTCTCGCCCCACTCTGAACCTCCTCCTCCGTCGGTTTCTTCTCCGGTACCGATAACGTGGATACAGAAGGGACATAAACGTCATTACAACCACCAAAATTCACCATCCCTTGAGTTTGCGCTTCTTGAAACTCCGTCACAGTGTTCAGAATCGACGACGGATTAGACCAATCCATGAAACTATTCTGAAGATTCAGCTTCTCTTCTTCCTGTTGACGATGCTGCATCGTTCTCAGCGAATTGACACGTGGCAGCATGAAACACCGGTCGTCAATTTCCGGAAGTGATTCCAGAACTTCATCGATGTGGGAAGAAGAAGACGAAGATGAACCGTTACTGTATTGTGTGTACTCCCTGCTCGAAACAACGCCGTTAGGATTCGCTTTTTGTGCGCTTGAGTTTTTCTTGTATATTCGACACAGAACCCAATCATCTAACTGCAATAATAATAATAATAATAATTTAATAAAACAGTAAAAAATTGTTTTCATATCGTATCATAAAATTATTAAATTTGAATTAAATACCTTGGTGCCGCCGTTGTTTCGAGAAGAATCAAGTAAACGATACTCATGCATAATCCAATTAGTTTTGGTGCCTTTAGGAGCTTTACCAATATAGAAAACAAGTGCTTTTTTGATACCAACTTTTCTACCTTCGTTTGTGATAATCTTATCAGTTCCAGTAGCTTTCCAATACCCAGATCCAGCTACTCTATTGGGTCTAGTCCCGTTTGGGTACTTTCTATCTCTTGGGCTAAAGAAATACCATTCTTTTTCACCAAAAATCGCTTTACCTACACAAATTAATCATAATCAAAATTAATTTAAACATAACAGCCATACTGACACATGCACACCACACTATTTTTACAGAAATATAGTTAGTGGAATTGGTTTGATTTTGATGAGACTTACTTGGAAGGATCCATGGGTCGAATTTGTAGAGATCAATTTCAGCAATGATTGGAAGAGAAAAATGATGACCAGCTACTTTGCGACATAGATATTGAACAAGAAGCTCTTCATCGGTTGGGTAAAATCGAAAACCAGGTGGTAAACTCAATTGTGAAAGAGTGTCGTTTTCTTGAACTCCCATTATTATTATTTACCACAAAGAAACAATGGAGTTATTGAGTTGAAGAGAAGATGAAGAAGATTTTGGTGGTGAAGTTTTTTTTTGCTTAGAGAGAAGAAATGTTATCTCTTTGAATTTTCTTTTCTTTTTTTTTCTCAATAAACGGTGGACATGGGGTGTTATTTATAGTGAACATATGGATTGAAATTGGTACGGTAAAATTTGTCTTAGTGTTGAAAAGTGGGGTCAGTTGAGTTATTCACCTCTTGGGAATTGCCATGTGTTATGTGCCAAAAAGCATCCTGCACTCGATCTTATCTGGATCAGATACGGTCGTGGCAATCCCTAGATTGTATAAAGTCAAATAAAACATGTAAAAGAGTTATTTATTTTTTTAAATAAAAAATAAATCATTGTATTGTACGAAGAATCATTTGTACTTACGAAAGTAAAATAAACAAAAGTCTATCCATTTCAGTGAATCATTTTCCCATTAAATGGATGCTTTTAAAAGTAATAATGGTGAATTTGCTTTTCCTGTAATATATAGAATTTTTTTTAAAAAGATAACCTTTTTTTTAATAAAATTCTCAAAATAATCATTGTTTTAAAAAAAAATCTTAAACTATCCGACTTTTAGGAGGAGGCGCCAATTTAATTGACGACTCCTCTTAAAAATTGAATGGAGACGTCAATTGGATTGACTAAGGCATATGCTCTAACCAATCTAATTGACGCCCATGTGTATTACCTGAGAGGAGGTGCCAATTGAATTGACACCTCAGTGTAAAATGCAATTTTTTTTGTTATAAATAGATGTGTTGTGTGAGTCATTGTTCCACATCTCATTTCATCATTTGACAATCATGTTTGATGTTCGTCGCCGATACGGAAAGATGATTTATGCGATAGACAAATCTCAGATGTTGATGCTCTTCTGGAACATCACTACGTTTGATCAACTGAAGAGGGAGCTGGTTCGTTGGTTAGATGAAAAAATATCAGAAGGGAAAAAATTAGAAGTATTGAGAGACTCGATAGTATCTTTGGTTGGGTGTGAATGAAGACTGATAAGGATGTTAGAGAAATGATGTTCGGTCGAGATGACATTAATTTGATTGTTGTAATCAGTTAGAAATATTTATGTTTTCAGTTTGCTTATTTTGTATTGATGTTTGTTGTGAACCTCGTTGTAACAAAAACTTTATGATATATAATGGTTGAAGGTTACAGAAATACAATGTTACAAAAAGCTTATGGCCCAGATGATGCTGCTCGATTGGGACAGTTGTTCTTGTTGTGTCCTGGTTGACGACAGATACTACATAATCTTATCATTTTATCTGTTGAATCCATTTCTGTCCTGATACGTGTGTTGTTTGGCCTTCCTTTTTTCTTTCTACGCATCTCGCCGTTGTGCCAAACTATATGACCTTTGTATGGAGGCCAATATTCCTCCATTGGTAGTACCAATAAGCTTTTATTATATGCATTCATGACGGTGACGACCTTGTACACATCAGATAAATGGTTGTAAGCGTCTTGACGAGTATATGCGCATGCTGCAATGACATGGGAGCAAGGAATGCGGAAGGCTTGGAATTTTCCACAGCCGCACCAACTTCTGTTTAGTCTAACAGCATAGCCTAAATTTGGTCTCCCCTCGTTGTGGTCCATTGTTTCCTGGACGCTGAAATTTTACCTATGACGGTCAAAGACTGTTACATCGTATGTACTAGCTTTGATGCTCTCCTCTTTCATGACTTTCATGCAACACTCACTGAATATTTGCCCAGACATTAACACTGCACTCCATCTTTCACCTTTGGTTGTGAACGTAGAAGCCAGCCTAAAATAGGTCGATCTTACCAAGGCGGTTATTGGCAGATTTATAATTCCTTTGAATACCCCATTCATGCATTCTACAAGGTTTGTTGTCATGTGGCCCCATCGACAACCTCCGTCAAATGCCATTGTCCACTGCTCTATTAGTATGTTATTCAACCATCTTCCTGCATCTTCATTAGACAGTCTAATTTCATCACGATAATATTGAAATGACGACTGAGTTAGAGCATACCCAACATTCACCACCTTGCGAAGATTCTTATCTTTTATTGCACGCATGACGTTTTGTGCAATATGTCTAATGCAATAGACATGGGTAAAAGGAGGATCATGTCATCCGTTGTCATGGTTGTTGTAGGCACTCTCAATGGCAGCATGTCTATCAAAAATCAAATAGAGATTGGCTTGTGGAGCCACATGCGTTATGAGATGTCGAAGAAAGAAACCTCATCCACCAGCCGTTTCTCCTTCAAGCAGAGCAAAGGCAATGGGAAAGACATTGTTGTTGACGTCTTGTGCAACCACCATAAGCAAAGTACCCTTGTATTTGTCGTATAACTAAGTGCCATCAATTTGAATAATAGGTTTGCAGAATGCGAAACCTTTGATGCATGGGTCAAACGCCCAAAAGAGGCGGTGAAAGATTCTATTACCTGTAACACAGGTTCTGTCTGGCATTATTGCTGGCAATGTCTCCATAATTGCCACAGTTCCTAGGACATATGTTTTTAGTGCCCATAAAAACCGTGGCAATTCTTTGTATGAATCCTCCCAGTTGCCGAATATCTGTTCAACAATCTTTTTCCTTGCAATCCAGGCTTTCTTGTAAGATGGGGTATAATTATATGTTGTTCTGATATGGGATATAATTATACTCACCTTCACTGATGGGTCTTTATTAACCAACGAAAGGATGTCTTGACATATCAATGCAGCGCTTAATTTACGGTGATCTTGTTCAACGTTAGTTGCAATGCAACTGTGAGGTGGGTCTATAATTATATGTTGTTCTTGCTGCAGATGAATGTGGGTTGAGTCTTGGATGTTGATAGTAAGACACTTAAATAGGTGAGTGATGTGTCGCACATGCAAGCTAGTTCGAAGTGATGTGTCGCACATGCAAGCTAGTCCGAAATGATGTGTCAACCATGCAAGCTACTCAAAAGTGACATGTCCAGCATGCAAGAGAGAGGACATCCACGTGTCACACATGCAAACACACACTTCAAATGAATTGGAGCCTCCTTTCATTCCTTGCACATGGGTGCCAATCCATTTGGCGACACCTTGTCTTGCATGCATGTAGACCTTGAAACCAAGCAATTAGACCTAGGTGTGTCATGCATGTCCATATGGAGGCGCCAATTTGAATGGCGACACCATGCACAAAATGCACATGGACGCAAATTCAATTGGAGACCACATGGAAACACAACTTTTCATGCTTCAATTCATTTGCCTATAAATACACACACTCCATCAACAGTTCTTCCACACCATCACTCACTACTTCTACAATTTCATCTGCAACAACTTCTTATAGTTTCATCTGCACTAACCGTTTTCATCCCCGACAAAATGTCTATCCTCACAATGGGCGAATCGCACAGAGGAACGGTTGCAAACATGGCAACTTATGTAAGTGTTTTATTGCTTTGTTATTTGTTTTAATAGACTTCCTTTTAATAACATATCAACTTAGTAAAGTTTTTTGTTCTTTCTTTTATAGGATGTTTCAAGGTTTCGGACTCGGGTCCACGAATATGTCCATATTGACCCGATGATTCAACTTTATGTTGAACTCGCCGATTTTGGTCATATAAGCAAGATTTTGTCTTGGTCGGTAGATAAAAAATTTATTCTTGCTTTATGCAAAAGATGACGTCCTGAGACACACACATTCTGGTTCCCAACCGGTGAGTGTACCGTGACGTTAGAAGACGTCTACATGCTTTTGAGACTGCCCATTAAAGGTAAGGCTGTAAATGGTAAAACCAACTATGCAAACTCAATTTGCATGGACCTCTTGGAGACTGATTTGTTAGATGATAACCCAAGAGGTCAATGTATACTCCTTTCACGCCTTAAGTCATACTATAACAATTTATACTTAGATGAGCATTCTACCAAAGATGCTCGAATAATAAAAATTAGGTGTTACATTATGCTTTTAATTGATTCTTTTTTATTTCCCGAAGGTAGTGGTTCTAGTATGCATATTATGTATTTACCTTTACTTAGACATGTAGATAGAATAGGAAGTTACAGTTGGGGATCTGCTTGTCTTGCCTATCTCTATAGCTCTTTATGCAAAAACTCACACAAAGACACATCTACATTTTCTGGATATGCTGTTTTGCTCAAAGCATGGGGTTGGTCAAGACTACCGTCCCAAGCACCCGTCAACAACAACCCTTTCACATTCCCGTATGCACAAAAGTAAGTTGTTTAAATTGCTATATATTTACTTACTTCTTTAAAGATTATTATCTCCAACTAATATTTTTTAACTTTTTGGTGTAGATGGTCTGCACGTGGTATGAGTTATAACAGATGTCCTAGACACTGTATCACTCAGTATCGCAATCTGTTGGATCACCTTCGACCGACAGGCATAAGGATAATAACCTCATTATTTCGTTATAATTTGTTAATTTCTTTTACCAAGATTCTAATCCTATTTTCTTTCACATTTCAGTTCATTTGGCGTCCATACCTTAATTTGGATCATGACCATGAGGTCAATGCTGAAGACGCGACCGTATGGATTACATGCACACCGATAATACGATTCACAACTGTGGAGATGCACAACAGTGATCGAGTGAAGTTCTAGTTCGGTATGCCCCAAAACATCCCAGATCCCCCAGCAAGCCTAGGAGAATGGCATCTGGGCAAATTTAACGAACAATGAAACTTCAATCCATGGCAAAGCTTCACAAGATCGGAGTGTCGCAAATGGAAGCACCGCCATGACCATGTCTTAACTGACGCAGTCATGCCAAATGAAGAAAAAACAAGTCGTACTTATATGGCTTGATACAGATCGGTTGGTTTTCAATTCATTGCCGAGCATATGTACCTGTACGACCCACGCCAACAAACTCACACACCAGACACCTCAACATCTAACCCCAACAACATTGTCAGACTAGATATACACAACCCCCTGTCCGTCAAACTTTCCATTCCACCAACACACAAACATATAACCAAAACATGCCATACACTCAACCCAATACCAAGAGCATACACCATACAACCACCAACAAATTGACCATCAACCTGAGACCCAACATCGCTTCACACCCAACACATCACTCTACCAAAGCCTCCTTAACCAAAACACCCAACGATCATTCAACACCAACCGCCCTCCTCCTACCATAGCCAAGAAGCCCAAACCTCACAAAACCAAAACCTCCAACAACCCTATCTCTACCAAACACCCCAACAATCTTTCCAACCTTTCCTCGACGCATCATTCACACTCATGTTTCCCTTCAACCGTCCTGGTCGCCCACCAATGAGTCAAACACAACCTAACTGCTCTAGCATGGGTCATGAACTCAAGTACAGCGGTACACCCTCGATGTATACTGAAAACTATGTCGATTTATCTGACTACCTCAACAGGCCTTCTCATGTAGTTGGTAGTGACGCTCCTGGTCCCTCAGATGCTCAAATACCAGTAGTGAATCATCAACGTAGGTTAGGGCCACGGGTTAGGGTAGCTAGGGGATGTGGGACCGGAGGTCGGTTAGGTGATCCCGATCATCACCATTAGGCTTTTTTGAACGGAAAATTTTATTAATATCAATTGGTCCTATTTCAAAATTATGTATCACGTAGACCATTTAACAAAAAAAATTGCATTTTACACTGAGGTGCAAATCCAATTAGCGCCTCCTCTCAGGTAATACACATGGGCGCCAATTGGATTGGTTAGGGCACATGCCATAGCCAACTCAATTGACGCCTCCATTCAATTTTTAAGAGGAGTCTCCAATTGAATTGACATCTCCTCCTAAAAGTGGGGTAGTTTGGGAATTTTTTGAAACCAGGATTATTTTGGGAATTTTCTTGAAAAATAGGGTTATTTTCGTAAAAAAATCTAATATATATATATATATATTAATAAATTTGATGTATATGACAATAATGACAACAAAAATAAATCGTCATAAACAACACAATAATTTAATAATTGGTTGTGAGTGAATATAAACCTATAATAAAATTGAACAAGGTAAAGAAAATAACATAAATAAATATTTATTTATTCCAATTAATCAAAACGATTTATTTAAAGAGTATAACAATCTCTAATACACTATACTTTTAGAAACTATTTCAAAAATTACAAAAGAGTTGTAAAAAATATCAATTCAAGTTTTTTAAAAAATATTTTCTTACTCTACTTTTTTTAAATCTCTCCAACTTATTATATATGAATCACACAAATTCATAATATTAAAAAATATTTTTAATCTTTTTAGATATTTTCAATTTTCCGAATTTTATAAGATTCTCTTTGGAAGTTGAAGGAAAAGAGAGGGGGGCTTTTAAAACAGAGAAGAATTGAATAAAAAGAATTGAAAGATTTTTGTTACGAGGATTTTGAAGGTTTTTTTTATTCATAACATCAAAAACCCTCTAATTTGGGAAACTCAAAATTTATATTGAAAAAAGATTTTGGAGGACTTGCATAAATTTTCCAAATATATTTTATGTTATTATAGTATTATGAAAATTTAAAATATAACAATGATACACACTATTTTGTCATTCAATAAAAAATCATTCTTTAAAAAATTGTCAAATATTTTCCTTTATTTCATGTATTTGTCTCTGTTAGAAGATGTAATTCATGGTTTTAGTAAGCTATTTGTGTTCGACAAGGTTGTGAGACCTAGTCAAAGTAGCCGTAGAATTAGCTATATTCGACAGAGTCGAATACAACATTTAGTTAATTATGTTGAAATGTACTTTGTATGTTTTAAGCCTGGGTCATGGTTGCAAATAAATATACATAACATTATAATTCAAAAGAACTAACAACTTTTCAGTACAACAATTCATTTTTAATCAAATTCACTCTTCATATATAATCTCTCTCTCTCTCTCTCTCTCTCTCTCTCTCTCTCTCTCTCTCTCTCTCTCTCTCTCTCTTCTTCTTCTTCTTCTTCTTTTTCTTCTTCTTCTTCTTTTTCTTCTTCTTCATTCTTCTTGAAAACCTTAATTATTCCAACAAATTGGTATTAGAGCATGGTTGCGATTCAGAGAGAATTTGAAATGAAAAACCGTAACACAACATCAACATAATTTCTAACAAATCTAGCGGTTTTCAAAGGGGGGAACTACGAAAGGTGGGTTGCGCAAATAAATGTCATCTTTAGATTTCAAGATGTGACAGGAATCGTGAATGATGGAATACTGACATTGGAAGCGAATGCAAACAATGTTCAAAAGGTTGTGCACAACGAACAAAGTAAGAAAGATGGAAAATCTTTATTCTTGATCCATCAATGTGTGGATCCTAATGTATTTGAGAAGATTATTGAAGAAGAATCATCCAAAGAAGTGTGAGACAAGTTAAAGAACTTGTACGACAGAGATGAAAGCTGAAGAGAGTGAAGTTGCAGACGTTGAGAAAGCAATTTGAGATGACTCAAATTAAGGAAAACGAACCAGTCTCCGAATTCTTCTCATGTGGGGTGTTGTTGATGAACTAGATGAAGGCATGTGGTGAATCTATCACTAATTTGCAGAAGATTGATAAAGTATTGAGATCTCTGACTGCAAATTTTGATTATATTGTCATGTCTATTGAAGAGTCCAAGAATTTAGCTGAGATGAAGGTGGAATAACTTCAAGCTTCATTGGAGGCTCATGAGATGAGACTGAAGTAAAGGAAATCAGAAAGGGAGAAAGTGACAGAACAATCACTGCAAGCAAGATTCATCAATAAGTATGAAAACAAAAAGGCAAAGTAGAGAAAGAATCTTGCAAATGATGAGAAGTCAAGAAAGAATTCAAAGAAACAATCTGATTCAATCAACAAAATCATGGACAACAAGTATTCAGAGAAGAAAGTTGACATAAAGGAGGTGCATTGTTACAACCGTCAAGGATTTGATCATTATGCTCGAGATTGTTGAAGAAAGAAGGAGTCAAGAGTAAAGAATGATGACAAAGTGCAATATGCACATGCTGAATAAAGCGACTCTGATGATATGGTACTCATGGAAAATACTCAGTCAAATGATGAACAAACCAATATGTGGTATTTGGATTCAGGATGCAGCAACCACGTGACTGGTAATAAAAACTGGTTTACCAAGTTAGATGAATCAGTCAAGAAAGTGATCAAGCTTGCATATGTTAGACATGTGACATAATAGGGAAGGTGAGACATAATTGTGGTGAAAAGAAATGGTCAGAGGGCCAGAATAACTGAGTATTATATGTACCTTCGATGATAAGTAATTTGATAAGCATAAGTCAATTAATTTCCAAAGGGTAACATGAAGTTGGAAGAAAATTTAAGGAAGGTGTATAATGGTGAAGGAAGGATGATGCTAAAAGCACCATTGCCAAATGATAAAACCTTCAAGATTCAGATCAACATGGTTGATCATCAGTGTCTTTCTTCGACTGTTGTCGAAGACAAGAACTAGCTATGTCATCACATGTATGAACACCTAAATCTCAAAGGTCTAAGTATGCTTAACCATAATAAGATGGCGTATGGATTACCTCACATAAAGGAACCAAGTCAAGTGTGTGAGGAATGTTGCAAAGTAAAGCAGGCTAAAAAAAGCATTCACACATGACTTATCCATGAAGTCGAGAGAAAAGCTAGAGCTTGTTCACTCTGATCTGTGTGAACTCTTTGAAGTAAGGTCGAATAGAGGTAATTGATATTTCCTAATTTTCATAGATGAATTCAACATGTATATATATATATATATATGTGTGTGTGTGTGTGTGTGTGGGTGGGTGTGGACTTACCTTATTGAAAGGAATAGTGAGGTATCCACATAGTTCAAGAAGTTTAAATTGCATGTCAAGAAACAAAGTGGATGCAAGTTAAAGAAATTGAGAACTGATGGTGGTGGTGAATACACCTCTAGAGAACTTGCAAGATTTTTTAATGATGAAGGTATAAAGCATGAAGTCATTGGACCCTATACACCTCATCATAATGGTATAGTTGAGAAGAGATATAGAAGTACACTAAATATGGAAATGAGCATGTTGAAAGCTAAAGATATGCCAAAGAGATTTTAGGGTGAAACAACTTCACCAGCAACATACATTTTAAATAGATGTCCAACCAAGAAGATAGTCGAGAAGACACCTTATGAGGTCTGGAAAGGACTGAAGCCAAATGTTAATGTGTTTCAGGAAAGTACCTAAACAATTGAGTAAGAAGCTAGATATTCGGAGTTAGACCATATTGCTCATAGGTTATCATTTGACGGGTGCATACAAGTTGTATTCACCAAATGATGATAAACTTGTAATCAATAGGGATGTTCTAGTGGATGAAAGCAAATGGTGAGATTGTAATAATGGGTCAGTTCGATAGGAACCAAATACAGTCATAACCGTGTTCAAAGAATACCAACAAACTGAAGTCACAACTAATCAAAATTAAGAACCACATGAGGATAGTGTTAGAAGATCGACTAGAGCAAAAACTGAGTCGGCAAGGCTAGCTGGATATGAGATATTTCCAGATAAAGCAATCGATGCAGATGGTGACTTAATAGAATAAGTTATGATGATGGATGATCTAGAACAAGAAGATTTGGATCAAGCCATGAATGATTCAAATTGGTTAGCATCCACGCAAGAAGAACTCAGGGAAATCGAGAAGAACAAGACCTAAGAGCTTGTCTAAAAGTCAATCAAGAAGCCAATCGATGTGAAATGGGTCTACAAGTTGAAACTAAGACAAATGGTGAAATTGCCAAGCATAAGGCAAGATTGATGGCGAGAGGGATTTTACGAAGACCTGATACCGACTTCGACGAAGTCTATGCACCCGTTGCAAGGCTTAGAACCATCAAAATAGTAATGTCGATTGCATCATGCAAAGGATGGAATTGTTACCACAAGAAATTGATAGGACATGGTGAAGGCGTAATCAATGAAAGTGCCTTATGGATTTAAGGATTATACCCCACCAAGGGGAGGATTAAAAGCCCAAAATAAACAAGAGCTGAGAAAACCACAAGTTACTAGAAGATGCAACCGACAGAAGAATCACGTTTGGTCGAAATCTATTCTGTCGACTGAACTGAAGATTGGGACTTAAGAAATTCTTGGTTGTGTCAAACACATAGGAGACGGTGTCGACCTAAATACCTGAGCGGGAGAAGTTTGAACTTCAAAATGACTAGCAGTTACATGGAGAATAAGTGCCAGATTATGGAGTAGTTTGTAGATCGTGTATGGAGCAGTTTGTAGATCGTGTGGCACGACGTCTGTTATTTTTAGAAGTTTTGCCTGTAGGCAGTTTCTTTAGTTTATTATAAATAGGAGATCCCACAGAGGACTCGGGGTGTTCACTTTGTACCAAAATCACTTGTAAAAAACTTCTCATTCCCAGCGCGAGGAAGCAAGAGTTTTTAAGAGTGCTATGTACGTGAATCACCACATTTATTTCAATGCAACTTCCTTACTTTTCAATTGTTCCCATTGAACACTTTATTTTAATTTCATTTACGTTTGAGTTATCATTTTACGTTGTCGTCTATGCTGTCGACACCGATTCTATTACGATAATAGAATTCACCAAAAACGTGTTCGTCGTGTACGTCTTTTGAATGTTGTAGTGCTGTCGGTCACGAGTCACCCATAGACTATAGCATCATTATCATTTCATGTGAAAAAACCTGTGCTTGTTCAATACTTTTTCAGAAGCCGTTTCTCACAAAGTTAATTGTTTGTCGAATTGAATAAGTCACCCTGTCACACTAGCACATGTCTTAGGATCAACTGGTCGATCCTGCAAGTAACCCTTAGTTTTAAGACCGAGGGAGGACCAACGGTTGTTTACCAATTTCCACAGTAAACAGGAATACACATCAATTGGATGTAAAGTCAACATTTTTGAATGGGCACTTGGAAGAAGAGGTCTATGTCATTCAACCACCAGGATTCGGAATCAAAGGGCAGGAGTCGAAGGTGTACAAATTATGACGGTGTCATCATGTGAAATTGAGTACGTGGTTGCATCATATACAACATGTTAAGCAATATGCATAAAAATGCTACTAGAAGATCTCAAGATCATAAAACCTAAGAAAATGAAGCCATTTGTAGATAACAAGTCAACTATCTATCTAGTCAATCACCCTATGTGTCATGGTTGAAGTAAACACATACATATGATGTGTCATTTTCTCAAGGATCAACTAAATAAAGAAAAGCTTGAACTTGAGCATTGTAAACCAGAACTGCAGCTACCTGATATACTCACAAAACCCCTAAAAAATCGGATTTTATGAGCTAAAAAGAATCATTGAGTTCTATTCTAATTTTTAACTACTTTCTAACATTCTAATTTTTAACTATCAAAACATTTCTATTCTTTTTCTTCATCATCACTGCCTTAAAACTTATTTCTACAAATTTTAAGGTAAAATTTTCAAATTGTTTGGTACAACATTCTATTTAACCTCAAAATAATTACTAACAACTTTAGCCAATAACAAGTGGACATGAGAACTATATACGCCAATCTCAATAATTTTAATCACACATATCTTAAATGATTTATATTAAATCGGTCATACAGTAAATGATTATTTTACTCAATTATCTAAAAAGCCAAAGAGATAAATATGACACGTGTAAATGCAAACAGATTTTCTAGAAGCAAAATTTCCATCCAAAACCATACACTTTCTCACACACTATTTGTGTGTGATTAAATTTGCCAAAACATCAATAGTACTATAGAGGCACAAAGTCATTTTCCACGCATGAGTTTAAACCACGTCATTACGAAGAAGACGCACAAAAAGCATCCACGTGCATGCACGTGTCCATGTGAAAGATTCACATATTTCATAGTTAGGCTGGATTTTTGTTACTACAACCAATATTGAAAATGAAATAACATAAAGTTCATGCGGTGTGTGCTTTCTCCAGTCGACACGTGCCCCTCCCTTTTTCTTTTTTTTTCTTTTTTATCTTTCTTTAGGTGTTTCTTTCACTCATCAATCTCCACGAACACGCTTATAGGTACGAAATATATAATATATAATTACATTAAAATCATATATGTGGTTTTAAATAAAAGAGTGATGACGTGGCTTGTCATGGTCAATATATTATATAGTGGTGTATTCTTCTTCTTCTTCTTTGAATAGTGACGTTTTTGAGTTACATGAAATGTGTCTTAGCGTTACGAAAAGAAACAAATTAGTGCGATCGGTATCGTTTGGTTTTTGTTATATATGCATTAATATAGAAATTACAAACTTATGTATAAAAAATTATAACTCTAGGGATGCATACAAAAATAAATATTTAGGGTATGCATGCACGTGGAGGGTTTGGTGTTACGTTTATTGGTGATGAGTGTGGAATTATATGAAAGACGGTGGTGGTGATAATGTATGGTTGACAAGTAATGCAAAATAAATTGAAGATTGAATGGAGAGGCAATGTAGTCAATAGGGTGTTACTTTGTATTTTTTTGAAAGGTTGAGATTGGAACTAACTTATGGACACGTTCACATTTGAGTTTTAATGTATGGGTTAATTTAGTTCAATGGTTAATCAAAGAAATTAAAGGTTAGGGTCTAGTAAAATTTAATTTCTAACGTTGAATGTCAAATGATCCACTAAAGTATGATCGATGATTATGTTAATTCTAATTGTTTTGATCGGGTGTATTTTTATGACAAATTCATTGTAGATTCTACTATAACCTTCTCGTTAATAAATATTCTAAAAGAGTAACATCATTAATCGAACCTTAGACAAATGACATTAATATTATTTGATACTCAAATTTGATCCATATGTGTATCGGGCTAAATCAAAATTAGTTGGTCCATAATCCATATCTGATCAAATTTATTGAAATCCAGATTTTGTTATTCTTACCATTTTCTTGAAATATCATGTTGTTGTTCTTCTTACATGATTCCTTTAATATGACTAGTATATATGGAGGAAAATTATCACGGTTATATTTGACTAGTTTATTCAATTTAGTTAGTCAAATTTCCAATAGTTAGCATTTTCCAATATTCTCCCATAAAGTTTATTCTTCTTGATTAGTATTGACACACTACACCTAGCGGCCATTTCATATATTAGAATGCGATAAAGTTGTTTCGATTGTTTTTTTTTTCTTTTGGTAAATTTCAATAATAATGGAGTACTATAAAATTGGTGTTGCCATAAATACATTTCTTGTTACAAGGTGTGACTTGAATCCTACAATTTGGGATTTGAGAGATCATGTCAAACTTTACTTTTGGTTTAGATCACGTGCATAATGGAGATCTTAATTAGCTGAAGTCCGGTCAATGATTATAAGTATATCCATTATTTTCCATTAAATGAAAAGACTTCTGAAAAAACGGTTGAATAATATGAATAATTATTTAAAAGAAAGATGTTATTGTAAGATTTTATATAGGGAGTGTTTACTTAGTATGCATTAGTTACATTGATGAGATGTAATAATATGTAATTACATGTAACTGTAAAAAGAGGTTTAGAAACTGATATTGCACAATGATTAAATTCATGAAAAAACAATGACTTTTTAATAAGAAACAGCAATAATCACGGGTTGTTTAAACTAAAACGTACTCAAAGTTTTTCAATGGTGTCAATTAAGATGGCAATTGATAAAGTTTTCAACATTAGGGGTTAATTGAGCAATGATTAAGAAAAGATCGGAATAATATTTTTACCTTTGAGAATTTTTTCCATAAGGAAAAGAATAATATAAATACTTCCTCTAATTCTATTTATAAAAGAAAGTATTTATTAAATAATTAATATATTTGATTTATGATATAATTCAGGTATATTGATATTTAATAAGAGATTAATTACTATACATTTTCAGCGTAAAAAGTTTTACACCGTCGGTTCATTACAATCACCCGTTTGTATTACTTTATAGATTTTTAAAATAAAAATCAATCTTCTTTTAATATCCAACGTCTATAATTAAGTGATGGTGTAAAACCCTCTTACACTGAAAATGTATTTCAATTAATCTCATTTAATAAATCTATTTTTTTTTTATAAATGGGTTGATGTAGTATATTATAAGGGATACTCAGCCTAATACAAGAAGATAGAAAGAATTAAAAAAAATATAGCTTACAATTAAGGGGTGCCAAGTCAATGTAATAAGTTAGAGTGATTAGTCCCGGTACAACCAGTCCCAAACCAATTTCAAGAACAAATTTTAACCGAATAAATTAATTCATTTTCATTAAGAAAGTCCCCTTTAAAAAGAATGACATTTCTAGTTAACCAGAGACTCCATACAACTGAATATCAAAATAGCATTCAAAATTCCTTATTTGTTCTTCCTGCAAACAAAATATGACAATTTGTAAAATGATCCAGCACAAAAGATGAAATTGGGAACCCTACAATTCCCGTCCAAGCCAACACCTGATCCCAAACCCGATCAAAAATAAAGCAAAAAAGAAAAAGGCGGACACCACTTTTTTCAGGAAGGAAGCAAAGATGACATACCATTTCATGAGCTCCATTGATGACTCTATGCCTTTTTAGCTAAGAACAAACATGAAGTATATTAAGGAGCAACCTCCAAATGAATACTTGAACAATTGAAGGAACCTTGGATTTCCAATTAAATCTTAACGCAAGATTGAGTGAAGAAGAAATGGTAGGCATAAAGAATTAGTGATAATGCAGTCTTGAATATGCCAATGGTGGGTTTTTTCTCTTCAAAATCGTTAATGATTTCCTTCATTGTGCTGAGATTTGATCTTGTCAAAAATCTGATCTAATAACTTCATAATTGGGTAGGACCATATTGTGGGGCCTTAAATTAGTGTCGAACTTCCTTATTCTTTCAAGTAGAGAGTGTGACATCAAATTGACTGCAGTACCACTGTCGACCAATACCTTGTTGACACCAACATTGTCAACCTTTGCTTTTATAAAAATGCGTTTTAGATGACTCATCATCCTTATATCAGGCCTCTCAAAGATATCATTTTGTTCTTTTACACAACCATCACTCATCACATAATAACAAGCTTGCTCATGTCCAGTCTTATCTTCGTTGGAATATTCTTCCTCCATATCTGACACTTCAGTAACCACGTTGTATTCGACAGGAAAAACTGGCATGACATTGCAAAGAACGTCAAAGTCGCCTTCTGACGCCGAGAAATTATAAGTGACCATTTCCACATCCTCGTCTTTAGCATCTATTTTGACTGGTGGCAAAGAGGGAAATATTCTCTTTCGCTGGGTTTCTAGGCACTTCACCATCTAGTTTGTGTACCTTAGTACTGGTGCTAGACCCTCCAGGTTCTAGAGAAGACTTCTTTTGTCTTTGATATCTCCTCCATTGTGTCATTGTCATGGGTTTTCCCCCATGTAATTAGGGTTGTAGAAGTATCTCTTGGATACTTAGGAGTCGTCTTGATATGACAAAACCGTGCCCAACATCACCACCTTCCAATTTTGTTGGTTGGTGTTATTTTTTGTGGGGATGAAACCAATCTCCAATAGGTGCATTCGGCGAATGGGTTTAAGTCTTTACTCGACCTCTTATTTGGTCTGAGGCCCTATTCCGTGTCCTATATGGGACACCTCTTTTGTTAAAGGCAAAATTTGGTCTCTATTGGTCCAATTTCCCCCCTCGATAGTTAGGGTTTAATATTCTCGAGGCCTTCAGTAGCCTTCTTATAAAAAATTGCACCACACCTTGGGAACATCATTAGTTCAGAATCCTTCCACTTATATTTGTTGAGGAAATATATCAATTCCTCTTCAGCATAGGGATACACCACATTAATTTTTTCAGCATACACTGGCTCTGACATAACCTCCATGGTGTCGTTAGGACCTTCAGTAGCCTTGACAACCAAGCATTCAACTAATTCAGTGTAATAAGCATCCTTGATTTGCAAGGGTTCATCATCCACTTGCATCAAATTCTTGTCTTTTTCGTTAAATTTCAATTTTCCCTCTTTTAGTGCTCTTTGCACCCGATCCCTGAAAAGAACACATTTGGAAGTTTTGTGACTAATATAATTGTAGAGCTTACAAAATCCTCTCTTATTTCGTTGCTCTAAAGGTGGTGTTTTTAATCCCTTTAGCACTATAATTTGGCCATCAGCAACCAGAAGGTCAAATATCTTGTCGCACTTAGTTACATCGAAGGTATATGTTTTTGCCATAAACTTATCATTTTAGGGTTTGATGGTGTTGATTCTAAGTGTTGGCAGCAATTTTGGTAAAACAAAGAGTGTTCACAAGATGTCATGTGTGATGTCTTAACATAAGATATCCTATGTACCTGCTGGAGTTGAAGAACATATGCAAGCAGGATTGTTTCAGAATGCCACTTACAATGCTAAGGCTTCTGATATTGGATGTACCTGCTGGAGCTAAATTGGAAGACATATGCTGCAGGATTGTTTCAGTTGACATACTCATTGTCATGGTAACTGATATGACTGTACCTGCTATAAAAGGAAACTGGATTATGCAGGATTTTTTCCAAATGTCAGACCCGATGTCATGACATCCTGTACACAGAACATTCAGTGTGAATGTCTGGTGTTTTGTGATTGCACAATTAATGGAAATCTTTGGATGATTGAAGATATGGCTAGCTGGCGCATTCAATCATGGATTACAACCAGATTTACTTATTTTCCAAGGAGATCTATACAGCTGTTATAAAAAGATTTGATTGGAAAATAGATTTAGAGTTTTCAAGTTGTCCAAGCCCAGCTGTGTATAAAACTGAATTAGTTAATTCTGTTATGTGTTAACTGATTTAATATTCAAGGATTAGTTAGAATCCTATGTGGCGTTATTTGTGGAGGTCTTGAAGACTCAATCAGAATATTTGGTGAATATACAGTTTCCAAATATGGAGATCTTTTAGGAAATAAAAGATTGAAGACCTTGATTGTAGCAGAAGAATTCTGCCAGCTCTGTAACAGCAAAGGAGAAGCTTGCTGCGATTTCTGAAGGCCCAAATCCAGTTGGGTGGTTAGGTTATAAATAGTAGATTGTAACCTAGGTTTTGTAAGCCTCAAACAATGTAAAAATTAGAGGTGTGTGTATGAGGTAAACCTCCCAACCTGTGGGAAGGTTACCAAGTGTTTCTCAGTGCTTGAAAGCATGAGATTATTTGTAACTCAAAGCCTGTAGGCAAGAGTGGTTATGTTCTTGAACGAAGCTGTGAAGCAAGTTCAAGTTGTTTAAACATTACATGGTACTTGTAATGATAGGAATGGAAACTGGAGGTTTCTATCTAGGAGTGCCTGGGTATAGATTGCATTGGGTAGGGATTAAGTGAGGAGTTGTAAACGGGGGAGTTTAACTCTGAATTAATACTGCTAATAGTGGATCTTCTTCCTGGCTTGGTATGCCCCTAGAGTAGGTAACGTTGTACCGAACTGGGTTAACAATTACTGGTGTTTTTACCTTCTGCACACTATATTTTGTTTGTTATACCTCAGTCTGTTTCTAGTCTGTTTGTGAAGAGAATAACAGACTTGACACATAGCATGCAGTCTGATTGCTAAACAAAATGTTATGACATTCATTATTGACTGCTGTTACTGATAGACTGGTTGGTCTGTTACAGTTCATCCTTCTGTAATGTTAGAACAGATGATGTTCAAGTAAATGTTGAGACATCATGCTGATAACTGGGCAGGATTAATAAACATAAGTGCCATGTTTGATCTCTACTGTGTCGTTGTTCTAGATGGACAAAACTGGATGTTCTTCTATCCATGGTGGTAGAGTAGCAGATGTAGTGACATCTGGGACTGTGTGCATATGAGTATTGGGCTTTAATTTTTCTAATTGTCTTGCTGTATAAGTAACAATGTTGGATCAGATGTCATGACTTCGTGTAGAACATCTGAACTCTGACTATACCAGAATTTCAATTGGTATCAGAGCAGGCATCCTGTTCTGTTTCTGGATGAGATCCATGGGTAATACTTTCTGGTATCTTGCAAGGAGTTATGCCAGTATTGATGTTGGAACCTATGGAAGGTTCTGTGATTTCCCTGAATGGTCCCTTGAAGTAGGTGGATGGACTATTCATGACAGGAACTGTGTGTGCCTGTCTCTGGAGGTTGGCAATTGTCCTTTGTGTGGAACAGCTGTGCTAGTATTGAAACATACTCAAACTTGGTATGTTCTTGGAGGCTGATCTGGTGAAGTGTGTGGTCATAGATTGAGTTGTATTATGATTTCTGCTGCATAATACCTGGCTAAACTCAAACTCTGATGAAGGTTCCCCTCATATGGATGAAAGGCTGTTGTATTCAAGATTTCATCATAATCTACTGAAGATGTCAAAGATACTTGAGTCTCCTCAAGTCCACTCATCATGACGTTCTCACTTCAGGATGGTAAGAATCACCTGATCACTAATTCTTTTACTCTCTTGGGTAGTGTATATGAAGACCTTGAAGACTTTCAAGGAGGGTTTGTTCCAAGGAGGTGGAACTAATGTTCTATGTGATGTTAGAACATGTTGCTCAACAAGTATGCAGCTACTGGTTGAAGAGCAGATGTTTTTAGGTGTCAAACAAAGGGATACTTGTGTTTGGAACCTACTCCTGACCTGGAAGAGGAGACATCTGTGTGTGCTAAGTTGACAAGGTGTAAGACCCCAATTTTGTCCCTAAGATCCCTCATGGCCTATATCATATCATATCATGGCCTCAAGGATCATTGCATACCTTTGTTTCCCTCCTAGTGGATGGGTATCTTGTGAGTGTGGTTCTTGATCACCAAGCATGTATTGCATTTGTATATCATTGCTTTTCATTTGTCTATTAACCAAAAGTACAAAAATATTGTCATCTAACCATGTTACTTGCAGATGAAGCAAGTTAGGTCAAATCAGTCAAAGTCAGTCATTGAGATAGATGGTGGCCATTCTTGCAGAATTTGGGCACCATGATCATTCATCAAGAGTTCATATGAGTTGTGACATCATTTTGGATCAAGATATCAAGTGGTAGGGGCTTGGATTTCATCAGAACATGGTTCAGTCAAGCAAAACCCTAGCAAAGTCAACTGAAGTCAACCTTGGTCAACTGTGCATTTAATCAGTGATTTGATGGTGGGAATTGGTCTGAGAAGTCTCATTCATGTCCATATAAGCCTCATATAACATGTCAAACATCCACAGTGAAGAATTTGAAGTCAGACAAAAATTTCCAAAAATAGAAAGTTGACCTGTAATTGGAATTTGCCAAAAATGGAAAGTTCTTCTCCTCAACATTACATCATCATACAAGCTTCAAATGAATTTTTGCCCAACATGAAAGTTGAAGATCTTGTTCTCCCATTTCCAAAAAGTCCAAGAACACTCATTTCTCATTTATGGTTGGCAAGTTATGATCAAATCATTCTCAAAAAAATTTTGAACTTCAAAGTGGCATATCTTCCAAACCATTTGGCCAAATTGAGTGAGGTTTTTTGCTACAAGTCATATTTGATGTTCTCTATCCAAATCTTTCATCACAATTCACCAAAACTCAACCAATCAAAATGGCCTTTTTCCAAGTGACTTGAATTAAAATGAGTGAGGTGAAAAAATGAGTTTTCAAATTAAGCCTTTCCAATGCTTGCTACCAATTGCAATTGTTCTGAAAACACATTTAGAGGTTGCTCAAGGCCCATTTTCGTGCCGTCACATACACCCCATTGCAACTTGAGTTTGGTTTTTAGTAAATTGGTAAAACATGTCATTTTGAGCTAAATTGGATTAACACTTCCTTAACCAAACTTAGCGACATAAAACAGAGTATATATGCTCACTTTTCTGCTGAAAAGCCCTAGCCACAACACACTAAACAGATCAAAAAAAACTCATTTGCTCTCAAAACCTTTTTCCTTCATTTGAAACTGTTGCTGAAATTTCTCAAAGAACTCATGCTTTTATCATTTGTGCCATCATATACCATCATTGTTGGAGCATTTGGAAGCATCATTCCACAACTGCAGCACCATTTTCCAGCACTGTTTCATCAACCTTCATCCATGGCAGATTTTGATTGGAGCTTCTTCCAAGGTTGTTGAGCTAAAACCCTTCATTCATTCATCATCTAGAGCTTGAAGCAGCATCTGTTTCAACAATACACGACCAAACAACATCTATTTCATCACCGTGCTTCCAATTTGGTAAGATTTCGAATCCCTCCATTCTCAAAATCATGATGTGCTTTGAATAGATCCTTTCATGCTGATCATTTTGAACTTTGAATCATAAAAAAATGGTTGAATATTTTGAGAGTTATGTTGATTTAAAGGTTGACATTCAAATATGTTTGTGCTTTGTTCTTTCTTGTTAGCATGATTTAATGAAAATGGTTGTTGGAATGTTGATGTACGTTGTCTGCTGATTCGATTGGTATGCTTGTTGTCCAATTCTGTGAAAAAAGTTCATCATGATTGATGAACAAGATGAATGATGTTACTGTAGCGATGAACCCTAATTTTAAAATGCCCAGATCGTGT
Organism: Lathyrus oleraceus; assembly: GCF_024323335.1. NCBI lineage: Eukaryota > Viridiplantae > Streptophyta > Magnoliopsida > Fabales > Fabaceae > Lathyrus > Lathyrus oleraceus. Next base: position 558,429,031 of record NC_066583.1, on the reverse strand, counting down.
TTGGCTGATTGAAGCTTTGTTTGCATGTTTTTGTTACTGTTTCATTGCCATGCACCAGTAAGAACTCGCCACCTCCTTAAGTGAAACGATGCGTTTCACTTAAGAGACCAAAATATTACAACAATGCCATTCCGTGTTTAAATTAATTAAATCATTTTATTTTCTCAATTTTTATTTCATTTTATATACCAATCTTCCAAAAATCATAAGTGTTTCAATTTTCATCCAAATTTCATGGGATTTTTTGCAAAATACTCCTCTTGATCTCTAGTTTTTTATGATGATTTTTCCAGATTTTTTGCATGTGTGGATTTTAAAAGGTGCTAGGGTTTGTCATATGTGTCCATTTTGTGCATGTCTCACCAAATTGATTGTGAAATGATGATACATTATCCAATGCCCCTGAAATTTTTTGTGCTTAAACTAGACATGTTCATGGTGATTTTGGTATAGAGCTTGTGAATTTATCGTTGCTGGTTGGTGAGTTATGATTTTTTGAATAGGGGTGTGACAATTTGTGCCACACCATTCATGCCCAACTTCATGATTTTATTTAACATGCTTCTTGAACTCAAATTGGTTTGAATTTTTTTGCATGAATGTACTTATGGATGTTTAGTTTACATGTGATTTTTTCTGGAATTATTGATGGCATTTCCTATTTGATTGGAATTTTCTCCCCTGTTTGGTCATTTGTTGACTTTTTGTGACACATGTTCTCATATGATTTGTGAAATTCTCATACTTAATTGGATGGACTTGAAATTTGACATGTGATTTGTAGACATCTTAAAGTTTGTCATGGTTTTGATCCCATTCATTTCTCATATGTTGCCACTGTTTTATGATTTATTGAAGTTGGTGCATGTTTGGTTGACTTCTTTGAGCATGCTTGAACTTGCCTTGCCTTTCTGATTTTCATTGACCTACTTCCCTTGATCCAAATGAGCTGAAATTCGATATGCTTAGCATGTTATGGATGATGTTTGATCATGAATTATTTGATAATTTATTGAAATGTTTGAGATTGGTTTTGAGCTAAATCATTATGTTGACTTCTTTGAGCTTCTATATGCCATGCTTTGACCTAATTTGCTTATGAAATGATGATGATGATTGATATGAACATGAAACCAATTGAGTTTGTTTCTTGATTGTTTGAACTTGATTTTGGACACTTGTCACTTGCTGTTTTGATTTTCTTATCTCTTTTTGACCCTAGGCTTGTCCTAGTGGTCATGTTGCTCATGTTTAAGTTTGTTGCTTCAGGTTAAGCAACAAATGTTTCAAAGAGATCATTACAAATTGAATGAGCTTGATTGATTATCATGAACTAACTTGTTTGTTTTGTAGGTTGCTTGGCTCACATGCTTTGAGCTTTGTGCATTGCACATTTAACTGATTGTGTTGACTGTTGATCTCTATCTCATTTTGATTTAACTTTGAATTGTATACTGATGTTGTCTGACTGGTTTCAGGTACCTTTAGTTGCTTATAGTTCTTTAAGAACTTGCTTTGCTTTGCTTAATAGCAATTTGCATTGAGGTATAACTTCTTATCTTCATGTAGTCTGGAAGACCTGGCCTGTTACTTGGCCAGGCAACTGTCTGAAGTCCTCCTTAAGAGGCAATGCTTGTGTGTGTTTACATTTGTCCCAAGCAGGAAAAGTCCTTTGAATAAGGCAATTGGTAGAACCCAAGAGATATGCAACCTATCTCCTACTATTCTGTGTGTCACTCACCTTGCTCACACCACATGTGTTGATGCATAGTGAGTAAAAACCCAAGATCTATCGAGTCAATAATCTGTGGAGAGAGTTCCTACTTTCTGGACTCCCACACCTTCTGATATTCAAATGCTCTCCCTGGCCAGGGATAAGAGCAATGAGGCACACCCCTCATATCTTTTCATCTGCTTCACCTTAGCCCCCTCAATGGCAAGGTTAAGAGCACCATTAACCCTATTCCAGTTGGCTTCAATGCATAACCCTTTGTGTGAGCCTGATTGTTTGGTTATAATGTGTGCTGAATGACTTTAATTGATTGATTGCTTATCTCATATACACATGTCTGCTTGCATGCTTTGTGCATTTATCATCATCAATTACTCATTAGTGCATGATCATTTCATTTGTCTTTGTGACATATCCTTGTTGATTTCCCATTGAGGACAATTGTAAGACCATCCATTGGCCATTGTTCCTATGATATGGAAGTGAGTATAAGACCATCTCATTGGCCACTCATCTTCTCTTTGCTTGATGCATTTGCATTTATTGTATGTGAGGATGCAATTGTAAGTCCCTGCAAGTTGGCCTTTGCTTTCCTATGATCATATGTTGGATATTGGTACAAGCCCAGACAGATTGGCATCCGGTATCCAAGTTTCGTTTTGTTTTAGGAGATTGGAATAAGTCCATCTATTGGCTTCCGACATCCTTGTTTCTTTATTTAGGAGATTGGTGTAAATCCATCTATTGGTATCCGGTATCCACTTTTGTTTGTGAGATTGGAGTAAGACCATTGAGTGGCATCCGATATCATTTGTTTGCTTATTTTTGCTATTGCTCATTGCCTATTCCAAAGGACACACTTGAATCATCTTCTATATGATTTCAAGAAGTGAACCTCCTAGGAAGTTTTACAATCCATCCTCATCCATTCATCCCTCTTTGTCCTAAACCTTTTCACACCTTACTTTCAAACTTGAGATAGATATTGTGCAAACATCTTCATATTTTCAAATTAAAAACCTGGACCCCAAGTCCTTGACTTTTTTTTCAAACTCCAGTTCATAATACTTCTTTTGAATCAATCTTAATCATACTTTGACCCTACTTTCATAATCACAATCAATTAACTTCACCCATTCAATTGTTTTGGCTTTGTCCATTGTTAATCTTTTCACACATTAGCCATAGGTTTCAATTATCATTGTGGTTGATGTAAACCTCACCTTATCCTTAGTGAGTCGACTATAAGACTTCCGTACTGAAAACAGGGTTAACCCCTCTAGTACGTCGAAGCTATCCTCGCATGGTGGATGTTGGTCTTGGTCGAGTTTTCTCCCATTGATAATGAAGAGCCTCAATGCTTATGTTTAAAATTGAACTCACTAACTTTTGGAAATCTTTTAGCCGAACTACGGCGTTTTGATCCTTACCTTTGATGGAAGGTACGTAGGCAACGGGTTCATCCGTTCGAACACAAAAATAATTAACTTGTATATTCTTTTCTCATCATCCCAATCATGTTTGCACAATACTTATGTCAAAACAAATAACAATTTTATACAACAAGTGTGAAAAGGGCTCCCTAGGAGTACCTAGGACGTAGTGGGTGCCTAACACCTTCCCATTGCGTAATTTACCCCTTACCCAGACTCTCTGATCTTTTTATTAGTTTTCTACGTGTAAAACTTCTTAGGCTTTTGTTCGCTTTTTAGCCAGTCCTTTGGATAAATAAAAGTGCGGTGGCGACTCGAATTCTTTGTATGCTTTGCTTATGGTTTAATCAATAAATCATATATGACCTATTTTTGTACCATTTGGGATAACTGTATTGATTGTAATGTTTGAATTGCTTGATATACAATTGTTGTTTGCTTTGGTGATCTGTGAGATGAGTTCTATACCCGAACTCGAGTGCACTCTAGGATAGGAGAATGGCATAGTCTTGTTGACTGGTGTGGAGTATTCCTTAGCCAGTTGACTTGCGAGTCCATTCACTTGGTAGAGGTCATGTTGGATTAATAATGTCACACAAGTTATTTGTGGTTAGGCATTATTCCTTCAATCATGTGCCGCAGAAGCCAAGGACCGTAGTTTACCAAACCCATCTTGGCCTATTTTTAGGAACGTAGTGCGGAGGTCGTTCAGATGTAAGTTCTGATGCGATTGTTACGCGATACTACACTCATAAGAGTTTCTCTTGAGAATATTCTTGGAATACGAGTATTCGTTCCTCCGATAATATTCGAAAGATGGAACGATGATTATGGGAACCTCTGGTAGAACATGTCTGGCAGGTTTAAATCCTAGTACACTCCCTTTGGGTGGTTCTTAACCGAGACTCCATGCTCGTGACTCTCAGCAAACCCGTGATTCGTGGTTGAGTCGTTCAGACAACCTTAATATCAATGGAACCTGGGTGTTGATCAGGTGAAAAACCTAAAATCCCCCAAAACGGATGGTTGATATTAAGGATGTTAGAGCCGGTCCATGTACCGTTAATATCAATGGAACTTGGGTGTCGATAAGGTGAAAACCTAAATCCACCAAAATGTATGATTGATATTAGGGATACAATGAGCTTTCCCATGGCCTTTGTTTGATGTGACTTGTTTGATCCTTGAGTGTGATTGTTGCATTCATGCATTCACGCATTCATCCGCATTCATGTCATCAGAAAAAGAAAATTTTCAAGGAACTTAAAAGGGTTTATTTGCAAAATTTTCAGACATGGAAAGACCAAAAAGGCATACAAAGAAGTACAGCTTTAGACAGCCCGATGTAAAAGAGTTAAGGAATCTGACATCTTATGTATTAGATCCCTTGGGTTTCAAAGCTCGCTATGGGAAGCTTCTACCTCTGCTGACTACTCAGGTTGACGAAGGGCTGATGAGTACTCTGGCTCAGTTTTATGACCCCCTGTATCATTGCTTCTTATTTCCGGACTTCCAGCTATTGCCGACTTTGGAGGAGTATTCTCACCTCATTGGGATTCCGATTCTGGATCAAGTGCCGTTCAGTGGCCTAGAGAGTATTCCGACTGCTCGAGAGATTGCCAGCTTGTTGCACATAGATGAAGATTTGATTAGGGCTAATCTGACTACCAAAGGCGGAATTCAGGGTTTTCCTTCCGAGTTCCTCATTGCCCAAGCTACCTTTTATGGGAAGGCCATGAGTGAGGATGCCTTTGAGGCTTTGTTTGTGCTGCTCATCTATGGATTGGTGTTGTTTCCCAACTTCGACAAGTTCGTGGACATGAACGCCATTAGGATCTTCTCAGTTCTTAATCCCGTTCCAACTTTGTTGGGCGATGCCTATGTCTCTTTGCATCTGAGGAACGCAAAGGGTGGAGGAGTTATTGTCTGCTGTTTACCCCTGCTGTACAAGTGGTTTATTTCGCACTTGCCGCAGACAGTTGCTTTCAAGGAGAACAAGGGATGTCTACGGTGGTCTCAGAGACTTATGTCTCTCACCAATGATGATATCACCTGGTATGATCGCGTGTATGACACCGTCCAGATCATTGACTATTGTGGTGAATTCCCGAATGTGCCTCTTCTTGGCACATGTGGTGGGATCAGCTACAATCCCATTCTCGCACGACGTCAGCTTGGGTTCCCCCTGAAGGATAAACCCCATAACATTCTGTTAGAAGGTGTGTTCTTCCAGGAGGGTAAAGATCCCCAAGGCCTGAAAGCCAGATTTGTCCGTGCTTTGCGCAGTATTCACAAGAAGAGTAGGAACGAGTTGGGTCCAAAGAACTGCATTGTTTTGGAGCCATACACCTCTTGGGTCAGACAAAGAGCTGCTGTGTACTTAATGCCATATGATCATCCGAGACCTACACCGTTGGATGTGGCTGGGCCTTCAACCCTCCCTACCCAACGTGTAGAGGAGTTGAGAGAAGAAGACCTTTCACGTGCTTGGATCCGTGAAAGAGAAGAATTGCTTCAGCGGCTTAAGGAGAAGGACGCTATGATTGAGTTCTTAGAGCATCGAGTGATCGACGACCCGAACGACACTTGGACCTCTCTGCTTCCTCAGTCTTCCAAATTCTGGAAGAGGAAGTATGATCGACTTGCAAAAGAGAAAGCAGACATGGAAGCGGCCTATGAGAAAGAGATCAAGAAGTTGTGTACTTCTCGTCTTCCAGCATCCCGAGCTTCTAGGGATCCATAGGATGTCATTTGCCTTTTCTCTTTGTAATAATCAAAAATGTTGTACTTCTTTGTCTTGATATTTTGAATGAAATATTTTCCGTGAGAAAATTAAAATGCTTTAACTATTCAAAATATTGCAAATAATACCCTAAGGGTTCCTTGAAAACAAAGCATCTGCACAAGCATTTCATGCATCATTTTTGCATAAGCAGGTACCCTTTGTTTCCGGTCTTCCTGTCCTAACCTCTGTTCTTCATTTATTTTGAAGACAAGTTGACTCACCGGTATTATACGCGAGTCAATTCTGCAAGAGTCATGGAGCAACTAGAACAAGAGAACAGAGAATTGAAGGAAGAGGTCGCCAGACTTGGCGCTTTGATGGAGTAACTCCTCGCTGCTCAAAATCAACCTGCTCCGACGCCCGCAACTCCCGTTCAGAGGACAGTCATCTCAGAGGTAGCCACTTCGACTGTGCCAGTTAGTGCTCAAGTGCCCAATGCTATGCCAGCCGGGTTCCCTTGGGGAATGCCTCCAGGTTTTATGCCTGATCGGCCTACTCAGACTTTCGCTCACATGCCGGCATCTAGCCCGGTCCCTGTTCCCGCTCCTCCTGCCGTGCATACCATGCCAAGGGTAGACGACACCATCTATCACTCCGAGCCGTCTGAGGGCCCGGACGTTTATGAAAAGATGGACGCCATGAACGACCAATTCCTCGAGCTGAGAAAGGAATTGAAGACCCTTCGAGGTAAAGATTTGTTCGGCAAGTCTGCGGCCGAGCTCTGCCTTGTTCCCGGTGTGAAGATACCGATCAAATTCAAAGTACCTGACTTTGAAAAGTACAAAGGGAACACCTGTCCACTCGCTCACCTGGTCATGTACGCCAGGAAGATGTCTACCCAGACTGATAATGATCAACTTTTGATTCATTATTTTCAAGACAGTTTATCAGGTGCTGCGCTCAGATGGTACATGAGCTTGGACAGTGCCAACATCAGATCCTTCAATGACCTTGGCGAAGCTTTCGTCAAGCAATATAAGTACAACGTCGATATGGCGCCTGACCGAGATCAACTCAGGTCCATGTCACAGAAGGACAAGGAAACGTTCAAGGAGTACGCCCAGAGATGGCAAGAGCTGGCAGCTCAGATCACTCCACCGCTTGAGGAGAAGGAAATGACCAAGATCTTTCTGAAGACCCTTGGCTCATTCTATTATGAGCGGATGGTAGCCAGCGCTCCCTCTGATTTCACCGAGATGGTGAACATGGGGATGCGTCTCGAAGAAGGTGTCCGTGAAGGACGATTGGCGAAAGATGAGAGCTCTTCCTCTAAATGATATGGGGCGTTTAAGAGGAAAGAAGGGGAAACACATGTTGTGCAATCCCAGCCCAAGCATAGAAGACCCTCTGTTTAGAGGAAGCCCGCACGTCGTGCCGGTCATCAGCACCAGGTGGCTCATATAGCACCTGTCTTCAAAGACAATGCTCAGCAACATCAACAGTATTAGCATCAGCAACAATACCAACAACCTCAGTATCAGCAACAGTCTCGTCCACAGCAACAGGCTTACCAGCCTCGTGGTAGCACAAGTAATCAAGCGAATGTGAGTTATGATAGGAAGAAGATCAGTTTTGATCCGATTCCCATGTCTTACGCAGAGTTATATCCCTCTCTAATAGAGCGGAAGCTGATTACTCCAAGAGATCCTCCGGCTATACCGATCAACCCTCAGTGGTGGTATAAGCCTGACTTGCACTGTGTCTATCATTCTGGCGCTCCGGGCCACGATATAGAGAATTGTTTTCAGCTGAATGTCGCATCCTGCGAAAAATCAACCGGCGAGACTCAAAATAAAAACACACACAGAGCCGCCACTGCGCGTTATTTATCCCAAGATAGGGAAAGGAAACGCTCAGAGAAACCTGGAAAGAACATGGTCTCGCGACCAGAGAGAAAGGGTAAGGGAGTCGGTTACGCGAGGGGAAGGTATTAGCACCCCTCACGTCCGTCGTACTCGACGGGATCCACGTCCTAGAATAAAGAAAAGGTTGCTAAACATCACACACACACACACACGGGGAACGCAGGTGGGGTTAAGAGGAACGAGCTCGATAAGGTATCGCACCTTATGCCTACATATCTTGTCTGGAACAAGAATCAGAGCCACTGTAGTTCGGCTTACGCACGCCAAACAACACAAAACAACACAAACATGCAAGGGTGGCAAACATGGAGCCCGACAACCACTGGATGGAATTACGTCGGCATCCGAACCAAAACACACTCGAAAGGGCAAACGTGGAGCCCGACAGCCAATCACTGGGCTTACCTCGGCATCCGAACCAAAACACAACGCAAAAAAGAAAAAGGTTGCCCGGAGAGGTCTCGCACGACCACCTGCCTACATACCTCGTCTGGCACGAGGATCAGGGCGATGTAGTTCCCCTGAAAGGGAGAAACTCTCCTAACCAGAAACCAGGGGAAGACACGACACTAGGGAGCTGAGACTCGAGCCTAATGTTGTCATGCATCGCTTACCCTAAGTTCGGTTTTCTATCCTTCTTGCGTAAGCAAACTAACCTAACCAGGAAAGAAGCTAGCACACAAGCATACAATCATATCATACATCAAATGAGAACAGGCATCTCAAACAAGCATGTCAATCAGATATTCACAGAGCACACGCTATAACCAAACAAGGGGGCTCAATCAATCAGGTTTGACTGCCTAAGCAAGTCGTCTGTACAGGCTGGTTTTGCTCTTAACCTTGCCATTACGAGGCTAAGGTGAAGCAGATGAAAGGATGAAGTGAGGATCAGACCTCACAGCTCTTATCCCTAACCAGGGAGAGCTTCTGACAAATGAGCATGGGTCCAGAATGGGGGAACCCTTCTATACTCGATGACTCTGACTCAATGTGCACTGCACAGGATCTTGGGCTTTTAATCTCAATGCTTCAACCATGTAATGGGAGCAAGGAGAAGACTCACAGAATAGTGGGGGACAGGCTGCTTGTCCCTACCTTCCACCAATTGCCTTACTTGAAGGACTTTTCCTGCTTGGGCTTGAAAAATAAACATACACAAGCATTGCCTCTTAAGGAGGACTTCAGACATTTATTTGCCCGGCCCGGTAACAGCCGGGTCTCCAGACTACATGAAGTCAAGAGGACCTACCTCAATGCAAGTTGCTTAAGCAAAGCAAAGCAATAGTTCACAAGGAACTGAGCAACTAAAGTACCTGGAAACAATCAAACACAGTTAGTACTCAGACAGACAAAACCAAACAGCAAGTTCAATCAGACAAACTATACAAGCTATGCACAAACAAAGCAAGCCAAGGCTCAAGCCTATGCTTCACAACCTACAAAACACAATTATGTTAGTGTACAAACATCAACAACATCAATTAAAGTTAATTTGAATCATTCTCCATGTGCATTGCCTTTTTGATCCTGAAAAATCAAGCAAACATTAGCAACTAGACCACTAGGCCAAGCCTAGGGTCCAAAGCAAGAAAAAATTCCTAAACAGCAAGGTATTCACCAACCAAACTCAAATTAAAGTCAAACAAGAGCAAACACCATTGGTCTCATGTTTATATCATTCATCATGCTCATGTTGTGCACAAAACAATCCATATTGGTCCAAATGAAGCATCAAACATGCAAACAGAACTATTGCATTCAAATCCACACCAAACCACATCCAAAAATTCTCAAATTAATTACACTTAAACAGGGGGCAATCAAGGTCTACCATGTCAAATTTGAGCTCAATTAGGCAAATGGAACCATGTCAATGAAAATCAACAAAAACAGACACAATTATAGGCTCCAAATCACATCATCAATACATGCTTCCACTTCAAAAATTCATAACTCAATGAAAACAAAAAAGAAATGGATGAGACCAAAACAGGGATGTCACATTATGTGTCTATTACAAACATATCAAATTTCATGACAATCCAATACCATATGAGCATTTCTCAATCAATCTACCAACCTATGTCACATGAACTTGTAAATTTGACCAACAGAAATGAAAAATCACAATCAATTTGAAAATGCAATGTAAAATTCCACAAAAATTCACAAAGCATCTTAACATGTTAATGATTCACCATGCAAAATTTCACTTTATTTCAACAAGTATAGGTCACTCAAAAAAATCCTGCAAGTTGACATCAAGAGGTGTGACACAAATTGTCACACCTAAGTTCCATAATTTGCTGCTCAATGACCAGGTATCAAAAATTCATGAAATTTACATGGAAATGAGCATCAATCAGTCAAGAATCATCACAAAAATTTTCAAGAATTTATTCAACACTATGAGCATTTCATGAACCAAATGGTAAAATGTATCAATTTTGAGCACATGTGAAATAAGTCTAGGTCAAACAATATTTTTGCCATGCACAACTTTGACCAATAGGTCAAACAAATTCTAAACTCAACAACAAAGTCAAAGAAAAAATCCTCACATTTTTATGAATTTTCTACAATTTTCTATGAATTTTTTAAGGTGTTAATGAATTTTTATAATCAAGTGGATTCATTAATGGCATATCTGTAAATAATGTGAACAGTACCGCGGGAAACAGCTTATTTGAAAATTCAAACAGAACAAAAGATCAAATAGTAAAACAGTTCAGCAACTTCGTCTTCCTCGCGCGGTACATACTCCTCCAAGTCCAAAATCGGTTTTGCTCAAAACTCAACCAAATCTCACAAATGAATAACCGTTCTCTTCCTCTCGCGACGTACATGACGAATATGCTACCTATTTCCTCTAACACTCACTATATCCTACGGATCGGACGATTAAAGGTTTGGCAACATACTTTCAAATCTAGATTTCGCACACTACAGTTCATCATAATCAAAACTAAAGGTATCACCATAACCTACGTATCATGATCTTTCAAACTCACATAAGCATTAAGAGAATCGTGACGATCGAATTTCACCAACCTGGAAATGGCAGTGTGATTCTAGTTGAGCTTTGCACGATTTCTCCTCAAACAGTTGAAGAAGAATGATGAGGAAGGCGAATAGAAAAGTTAGATTCCATTACAAGAGCTTCTAGCGCACGAATTCACCATTTCACCATGGATGCTCCACCTAGGACAGCTGCGAATTCTCATTCCTCATGCTCCAATGACCAAAAACAGTTTGAGAGGATGATGAAAGGAGTTCAATGCCAAAAGAAATTCAAGAATTCGTTGAGATTTGATGAAGTTTGAGGGATTTGAAGTTCTATGTTCTTGAGAGAAAACTTGAGAGAATGAAGAGTTTTTGATCCAATCTTGGTAAATGTGATTTTCTGTTATGATTAGGAAGGGATTATGATTATATATGAGTCCTTAATCCATGCTTAATCCACTTAATTAGCCAAATTGGAATGTTAGTGTAAATGGTTATTTGTAAGAAAGGGCAAAAATGGAATTTCCATGTAACAACCAATGCCACCTGTTTTGACAGCACATACACCTTCCAATTATCATATGTGAGCTGTAGAAACTTGCCTCATGCTCATTGGTTGTGTAAATCTCAAAATCACCATGTGGATGCATTTGTCCATTTTTAACCATTGCATTTTTCAAGCCAAATCTCAATTTACAAGGCCTATGCAAGAAATGATGATTCCAACACACTCCAAATTCCATTTATGAGGTGTAGCAAAAAGTCCCATCTCCAAATTCCAATTATTTTGAGAGTTGGACAATTTTGCCCCTGGTCCAATTCAGCTGTCCAGTTGAAAAGTGACTTTTTGCCTTGGCCATTTTTGGACAAATCCAATGATGCACCCTCAAAGTACATGTTAAATGGAGTTTGTGCATATAAAGAACTTGCAATTTGGACAAAGCATGTGGAAATTATGGCCTCCTGATTACGGGTCATTTTTGAAATTCACTGAGCCATAACTTTCCAACCATACATTGGATTTTCAAGTTCTTGGACTTTTTGGAAAGGTGAGAACAAGATCTACAACTTTCATGTTGAACAAATTTGCATTTGAAGCTTCCTTGGACACGTGGCTTTGAGGTCCAAAACTTTCCATTTTTGGAAACTTCAGTTACAAGTCACTTTCTATTTTTGGCAGTTTTTGTCCTGACTTGATTTTCTTCATTCTTAGGCTTTGAGATGTCATTTAACACTTGTTCCAACATGAGTGAAGTGTCTTCAACTCATTTCCACCTCCAAATTCACCAGATCATGTACAGTTGACCACAGTTGACTTTTTCAACTGATAGATGAATCTGGCAATGCATAGATCAAACTGAACCCCAATCTCCAACTGAAATGGCTCAAGGGTGAAACCCTAGCCTCAATAAGCACAATATAATCACATTATGAACCCCATAACCATCACAAACCCCATCTCCCGATCCAGCCCAGACTGGCCCAATACAACTGATTAGGGTTGACCAGTGGTCAAAACCCTAATCTCAAGGAATCTTCTTCAATCTTCTAATGACATCCAACCATGATGATGATGATGTATCAATTCAATCAATATGAAGACCAACACCCTTGAGAATCATGAAACCCTAATTCACAGCCCAATCCTCAGATGGCCATGATCAATCAATAAAACCCTAGGCTTGCACTTTCTGACTTCCTCATCTCCTGATCAAGACTTGGGAAGATGGCTTGCACAATGTAACCACATGATATGCAATATGCAATGCCTAATGACCTAAAATAAAATGCAAATATGTTAATGCTTAGTCCCACGAGAGGAGGGCAAATTTTGAGGTGTTACAGCTGCCCCTATTCAATCCACTGTGAACCTGTCGATACGAAATAGCCTCGGCTTTCGGATGATCAGGATGAAGAGTGATTGAATACCAAGAAACAGACGAACAATTTGCACTCTGATGGGAAAATAATTAACAACGCCTGTCAGCATCGGCGAAGAAACAAACTCGAAACGTCGACCTGGATACCAAAATAAATGGTAACACAGGGATAACCATGGTCTGAACACCACACATCCACTCGGGATTATCATCCTCTCCCTTTTTTTCTCTGCTTTTCTTGGACCCCGAAATTTTCTTATCTTCTTTCCTTTTCTTGAACCCCGAACGTTTCTCTGCTTCTTTTTCTTATTTTCTTGAACCCCGAAATTTTCTCTGCGCAAACGATCCTCGGACCTCTGCATTTGAACCCCAGAAAATGCCTCAGCACTCCTTTTTGCCAACATAATGAACCCCAATCTCCAGTTTGAACCCCAGTCGCCTGACGATAACTCTCGATCGCCAGAATGAACCCCGTTCTCCAGAAAATGTATCCACATTTCCTTTTCTCCATTTGAACCCCGGAACATGCCTCAGCATTTCCTTTTCTCCAATCTCTCGTGATAATTCCGCTGGCAACATCGGAAATTACACCACACCACTCTGAGGGCGACATGTCAGAGGGTAAACCTTCACAAAGGAAGGTAGCATGTGTATCTCTTCCTCAGAAGACACCTATAACGACCTCCATTGGCATCTGCCAAAGCCTAAGGTGACACATGAACAGAAGACGCTCCTAAGGACCTCATCCCGGATACAATCTTCAACTCCAATCTCCATTTGAACCCCAGAAAATGCCTCAGCATATACTCTTCTCTGATTGAACCCCGATCTCCAGAAAATGTCGCAACATCTCCTTTTCTCCATTTGAACCCCGGAATCGCGCTGATCGCGTAACGTCTTCTGATATCATTCCCATCTCTGTCCGACGGAAACATTTCCTCCAATATCGCACTACTGGGGAACACTGCTGATCTGACGTCATGGTACCACACTCCTCAGAGTAACATTTTCAACCAGACACTGACTGATGACTGGGAGAAAACTCGACGTTTACTGGACATCGAACAATGATGTTGACAGGACATCGAACAATGATGTTGACAGACATCAAACAATGATGTTGACAGAACATCAAACAATGATGTTGACAGGACATCAAACAATGATGTTGACAGGACATCAAACAAGGATGTTGACAGGACATCAAACAAGGATGTTGACAGGACATCAAATAATGATGTTGACAGGACATCAAACAAGGATGTTGACAGGACATCAAACAAGGATGTTGACAGGACATCAAACAATGATGTTGATAGGACATCGAACAATGATGTTGACAGGACATCAAACAATGATCGACCAGACATTAAACAATGACTGGGAAATAACTCGACGTTTACTGAACATCGAATGATGATGTTTTACAGGACACCAATCAAGCTCGACCAGACACTTACTGATGACTGGGAAATACTGTGGTTCCAAACTCACAATGCTGAACTCCTCGGAGTATCGTCTTCACTGTCCGGCAAACCAATCCCAAGCGGTAACCACGGCTTGAATCGCGCTGATCGCACAACCTTTCCATCTCTGTCCGACGGAAACATTTCCTCCAGTATCGCACTACTGGGGAACTACCTTTGATTCAATCACGATGCTGAACTCCTCGGAGTAACACCTCTTCACCTTTGGGCAAAACCACTTCTCGAACAGTAACCACGGTTTGAGACTAGCTTATGCTCGCAATGATGCATGATTGATTTTTTCTGCGTAATGCTCCATAATTATGGAAATGCTACGCGATTATTTATTTTTCTATGCAATATGCCATGTTTATTTTTTCATGATGAATGCATAAAAAGGTATCCCCCTCAAGGGACTCTTTTGGGGAATACGAGACACTCCGCTGAGGGACTCGTAAACGCTCCGATTTCCACCATGCTGGGGAATAACTGCTGCTGGGAATAAGGCAACCCTTGCTGGGGAAGAACCTCCTTTGTACCCAATCCACTCGAGAAACTGCTGGGGATAAGCACCACCAACACTCTGTGGGGATACAACAGTCTTTGACTTGCTGGGGAATATCAATCCTGACTCCACTTCGGGACAACCCTCACAGATACCTGTTGACTCCACTGGGGAAATGCTCATAAATACTCCGCTGGGGAATAGCAACCTCCAGACTCAACTGGGGATGCCTCACTCTATCACCTGCTGAGGATAACCATCCTGGCCCTGCTAGGGACACGCATACTACTCCGCTGGGGATACCCATGCAATCCATAGGTAGAATCAGCTCAGCTGGGGATGCAAACCCGTCCACTACGGGAACTTGTCCAATCCACTGGTAGGATGAACACTGCTGGAGATATATATCATTGAAACCCGCTCCACTCGGGGAACTACTGGAGATATATTTCTTTGAACCCGCTCCACTCGGGGAACTACTGGAGATATATTTCTTTGAACCCGCTCCACTCGGGGAATAGCAACCTTCAGACCTGGCTGCTGAGGAAACACCGTTGTAAACCGGCCGGGGACAACCATCCTGACTCGGCTGGAGAAATCACAGATCTGGAATCTGCTGGGGAGCTAGTCCTATGACTCTGCTTGGGGACTTAGCCGGGAAATGAGAAAAGTTGGTACAAAACACCCGTCGACTCGTCGAACCCTGGTATCCACCTCCCAATCTCGCATCGGCTTTCCACTTTTGAGAACTCCCAGACTCATCTGGACCTTTTCTGCTCCATCATCTTGTATTTCCAACCGCTCCGCGCTCGACGAGAGAGCGTACTCCTGGGAGTTATACAGAAATTTCAATCTTTCGACTTTGAAGAGTCTTCTTGGTTAATTTCAAAGGTCGTCGGACGTCTCGACGTCTCTCCGTCGTTCCTCCATCCATTCGTCCCTGACTGGACCCTGCGGGGAATTACACACTTTCAAGTCTTTCGACTTTGAAGAGTCTTCTTGATTACTATCAAGGATCGTCGTGCGCCGCAACGTTACTTCGTCGTTTTTCATTTATTCGTCCCTGAGCAAACTCTCTGGGGATCTGTTTTCAAAAGCTTCCACACCACAACCTGCAAGTGAGTGAAAATATCCAACAGTTCCTGCAAAACAGATCGTCAGATAAAACCGTGCCCCGGGCGTGTCAAGATTTCAACACTTGGGTCACTCAACCTTCCAAATAAGATTTCAAGCTTTCAATCTTATAAACATGCATTGGAAGGGACCTGTATGTCTTAAAATGCAAGATTCTTTATCAAAATAATCGGACGTTTTTGCAATCAAAGCGGTAATGAAAACAAAAAAAACAAAATTATTTGACTGAATATGCATTTTGTTGATTGGAAAATGTGTGGCTCAAATGAGCAATACAAAAGGAAGCAATTCCTGAAAAGAGGTAATTGCGCTCAAAAGGAAAAATCTATCCTAATGGTAATGTGAAACCCGTGATCTCATCGAGTTCCAACTCGGTTACACCCCATATGTCCTCAGACTCTCCATGCTTTCTGCCTTCTGAACAAGACGTTTCTGATTGATCCCTACCGGGTATTATCCATAATGCTTTAACCAAAGCGCAAACGGTCATGCTAGACGCAGTTGTTCGTTTCAATCCCTCTTTTGCCTGGACCGCCCTTTCGGGTTTTCAGTCCACCGGGATACCCTTTTTTGCCCAAGTCGCCCTTCTCAGGTTTTCGACTTGCCGGGTGTACAATTTTCATTTTTATCCCTAACTTTTGCCCGAACCTTTCTTTCTGTTTTTGGTTCGCCGGGATGCCCATTTTTGCCTGGACTATTTTGTTCTTTTCGTCCAGCGGGTCAATTACACGAAGTATTTTTTAACTGCGTCCGCATTCACAGGGGATGGAAAATCCTCACCATCCATGGTCGTTAACAACAAGGCTCCGCCAGAGAAAACCTTCTTGACCACGAACGGACCTTCATAATTCGGTGTCCATTTGCCCCTTCGATCGTTTTGAGGAGGAAGGATCCTTTTCAACACCATATCACCTACGTGATATACCCGAGGTCGCACCTTCTTGTCAAAAGCACGCTTCATCCTTTGCTGGTATAATTGCCCATGACAGATGGCTGCTAGCTCCTTTTCCTCTATCAGGCTCAACTCTTCGTACCGGGTCCTTACCCATTCAGCCTCTTGCAACTTCACATCCATCAGGACTCTCAAAGAGGGAATCTGAACCTCAACAGGTAATACCGCTTCCATCCCATATACCAATGAGAAAGGAGTTGCCCCAGTAGATGTACCGAAGATCAATACCCAGGATACCAGTTTCCTACTCAATCACACCGTCGTTGGTGTATTCAACGTTATCCGGGCAACAAAATCTTATTCTCCTTAACCTCCCCATCAGACATCAGAATCCGTTCGGATTCAGGGTCAGGCCCCTCCTCCGGGATCGGCTACTCTCAATCTTTCGATTGGAGCACCTCTAGATGTCCTCATCAGGGAACTCAAACTTCATCGGTTGATAATCCTCAATGGGTTGCGGAGCGATGTAATCAGACAATACACCCCTTGATTGCTTTCTGAGAGTGTCACAAATCAGTCAACATTCTTTTGCTCTTCCGCAACCCGTCCGGTCGATGCTGGATCCTCAAACCCATACTTGATCGGATCCATCTCGGAAATCCACAAAGTGGCATGAATCAGCATATACTGTCTCAGTCGGCGAGCAGCCTATGCCAAAGTACATCAAGTTTTCTCGAACAGTGAATGTATTGTTTCACAGTCGGTAAACTTTTTGCTAAGGTAAATTGCATGCTCTTTTCGACAAGACGCGTCATGCTGACCCAATACACCTCGTAGACCCCTCGAAGGCCGTTAAGTACAGATTAACAATTGTTCCTTCCACCGGAGGCATTAGAATCAGAGGTTCCTGCAATTTATTCTTTTATTTTCAATGCCCCTTGGCAATCATTATTTCACCTGACCTTTTGATCTTTTCTTTTCAACATCTTGAATATAGGTTCGCACGTGGCTGTTAGATGAGATGTGAACCATGACAGGTAGTTCAATCTATCTATGAAACCACGAACCTCTCTTTTTCTTTCTCGGTTCAGGCGTTTCTCTTATTGTTTTTTTTTTGTTTTTTTTTTGTTTGTTTTTTTTTTGTTTCTTTTTTTTTTATAGCAGGATCAACCTCGATTCCCCTCTTACAACGAACCCCAACAGCTTACCGGATCGCACTCTGATAGTGCACTCATTCGAATTCAACCTCAGTTTGAATTGTTTCAACTAGTTAACCAACTTGGCCAGATCTACCAAATGCCCCTCTTCTGTTTGGGACTTTGCTATCATGTCATAGCATTCGATTTCATGATGAATCATATCATGAAACAAAGTCACCATGACTCTCTGATAAGTAGCACTGGCGTTTCGCTTCTCTAGAGGACAGTCTCCTTTCCATGGCAGCTTGTGCGCAACGGCATCGGTATCCGACCCTGGCATATCCTGACATGACCAAGTGAATGCGTCCACCTGCTCCTTCAACAAGGCTACCATTCTGCTCTCGACTTGCCTCTGAAGCGGCCTCATTTTCCTATTTCCTTCCTGACCTCGGCGGTGCTTGGAATAACAATCTCAATCCGCTCCGCATGCGGCTGAATCACCTTCTCCTCTTGTCTTGACAACCTGGCTAATTTCCAGCAGATCACAATCTTCTTCGCCTTCTTCTTCAGCAAGATAGATCGGTTTGTCGAAGTCATATGAGGTGTAACCAAATTGTTATCGTCGAGATCCGGAGAACTATTTTTGAATTTTTGGACGAGACAAATCAAAAAAGAAAAATGAAAACAAACATTGCCATTTTTATTTGTTTTTAAACTGCAAAAATAAATGAAAAACAGGGAACACCGCTTTTTGACTGAAAAACATCCATTTATTAATGATGCAGAAAATGCAAATTTAAACATGAGGTGGCCCTTACAATGGACCATTACGTGTCGGGCAACACATATGGCTTTCATGCAAATAAAACTGAAAACAAGAAATATTACTCTTCCGGACGAGTGACAGTGATGATCCTTTCAGGCCTTGCAGTTCTGGATTCCCATCCCTGATACGCACGGCTTTATCCAACCACTGAACTTGCAGTCACTGTTGTTCTCTCCACCCATTGCACAGGCGTGATCCGAATCTTCACCAATTGCACTCACCATCGCCTGACCATGTGCCGGCATGGGATTGGCATTAACATTCGGAGATGGTGCGAAGTTAATAGCCTTGGAATCCACCAGGTCTTGGACTACGTGCTTAAAAGCTTTGCAGTCCTCTACACTGTGCCCGGGAGCACCCGAATGGAATTCACATTTGACATTTTCATCAAAATTGGCTGGCCTCTGATCAGGTTTCAACGGAGTCAACATCCTTGGCCGTACCAATCCAAGGTCCATCAACTTTTTAAACAGAGAGGCGTAAGTCACGGGCGGCTTGTCAAAATAGCGATCAATCCCTTTTCCTTTCATCTGGTACCCGGCTCTCTGTTGAGGTGGCCGACGTTGCTGTCGGACTGATTGATTACCAGCAGGAATGGTTACAGCAGCAGTGTGCTGGTAGTAACGACCCCTACCGTGTCCTCTCTGGGCGTACACAGCACTCGATTCACCCTCATCCTTGTGCTGGTCATTACCAAAGAATTTCTTCGGTCCAGATGACGAAGCGTTTCCTTGCATGTTCCCCATCTTCAGCCAGTCTTCAATCCTCCCCACCTTTTTGGCAATTACTTTCTGCCCCAAGGCGAACTCTTGCATGACACTGATCAGCTCTCTCATCCTCTCTTTCAGCTCAAGGATGTCAGCGTTGAGAGGATCCATCAGTCTGGGAGTATTGCGCCTGGTGTAATATCTGTGAGGACGAGTTGAGTGCAAAGGTACAGTTCTGCGAGCACGAGCAATGATCCCTGCAAAACAGCAAACAGGTTAATATGCATGAATGCAACGTCTGTCCATATGAGGAAGATTCTGTCTTTTGATTCTGGTTTCATCGAGACAGATAATATTTCACCAATAACATTCTGACATTCAGATGTCTCTCAACCAGATTCTCAATCCATAATATTCCCCATATGGCTAGACGTAGTTTGGTGTAGATGAATGCAAAATGATGCTGATGCAGATGTATGCAATGCACTGTGCCATCCTCCAAGTCATCTGAACAACTGTTGCTCTGAACTACAGCTCGGATCTCTGGACTGATCATAACCATCTGAGGGAATATGTAACCACCAATCTGGCCCACGGGTTCCGAAATAAACGGAAGACAGATACATCATCATCATCATCTGACAATCTCTGAGCAGACATTCTCAACCATCTGAATCGGCCCGGGGAATCCTGAAATAAACGGATCCCCACTGATAAGTAACTCGGCCCGGGGAATCCTGAAATAAACGGATCCCCACTGATGAATCACGGACAGCACTCCGGCGTCTCAGAAATAAACGGCCATAAATGTTCCGCTAAGTGGCGCCATACCACCCGCTTCCCATGAATCACTCTATTCCTAGGTTTCCTAGATTTCACTCATAGCCTGGGTATTGGGCATTTTACCTCGAGTAACTCCCACCCCAAAACAGAGGAACCACCTGTACAGAGGACGGCAACAACATGATAGTATGATGCATGCAGACATTAATGCAAATATAGATACACGCTGGTTAGAATAATATATGCAATAAATCAAACATCACAAGCAACCTAAACTATCCTAAAACGCTAGCAGAGACTCGCTTAGGGACGATGGACCAGCATAGGTCTACATCGATGCAGATTCCCCAGCAGAGTCGCCAGCTGTCGCATCCTGCGAAAAATCAACCGGCGAGACTCAAAATAAAAACACACACAGAGCCGCCACTGCGCGTTATTTATCCCAAGATAGGGAAAGGAAACGCTCAGAGAAACCTGGAAAGAACATGGTCTCGCGACCAGAGAGAAAGGGTAAGGGAGTCGGTTATGCGAGGGGAAGGTATTAGCACCCCTCACGTCCGTCGTACTCGACGGGATCCACGTCCTAGAATAAAGAAAAGGTTGCTAAACATCACACACACACACACGGGGAACGCAGGTGGGGTTAAGAGGAACGAGCTCGATAAGGTATCGCACCTTATGCCTACATATCTTGTCTGGAACAAGAATCAGAGCCACTGTAGTTCGGCTTACGCACGCCAAACAACACAAAACAACACAAACATGCAAGGGTGGCAAACATGGAGCCCGACAACCACTGGATGGAATTACGTCGGCATCCGAACCAAAACACACTCGAAAGGGCAAACGTGGAGCCCGACAGCCAATCACTGGGCTTACGTCGGCATCCGAACCAAAACACAACGCAAAAAAGAAAAAGGTTGCCCGGAGAGGTCTCGCACGACCACCTGCCTACATACCTCGTCTGGCACGAGGATCAGGGCGATGTAGTTCCCCTGAAAGGGAGAAACTCTCCTAACCAGAAACCAGGGGAAGACACGACACTAAGGAGCTGAGACTCGAGCCTAATGTTGTCATGCATCGCTTACCCTAAGTTCGGTTTTCTATCCTTCTTGCGTAAGCAAACTAACCTAACCAGGAAAGAAGCTAGCACACAAGCATACAATCATATCATACATCAAATGAGAACAGGCATCTCAAACAAGCATGTCAATCAGATATTCACAGAGCACACGCTATAACCAAACAAGGGGGCTCAATCAATCAGGTTTGACTGCCTAAGCAAGTCGTCTGTACAGACTGGTTTTGCTCTTAACCTTGCCATTACGAGGCTAAGGTGAAGCAGATGAAAGGATGAAGTGAGGATCAGACCTCACAGCTCTTATCCCTAACCAGGGAGAGCTTCTGACAAATGAGCATGGGTCCAGAATGGGGGAACCCTTCTATACTCGATGACTCTGACTCAATGTGCACTGCACAGGATCTTGGGCTTTTAATCTCAATGCTTCAACCATGTAATGGGAGCAAGGAGAAGACTCACAGAATAGTGGGGGACAGGCTGCTTGTCCCTACCTTCCACCAATTGCCTTACTTGAAGGACTTTTCCTGCTTGGGCTTGAAAAATAAACATACACAAGCATTGCCTCTTAAGGAGGACTTCAGACATTTATTTGCCCGGCCCGGTAACAGCCGGGTCTCCAGACTACATGAAGTCAAGAGGACCTACCTCAATGCAAGTTGCTTAAGCAAAGCAAAGCAATAGTTCACAAGGAACTGAGCAACTAAAGTACCTGGAAACAATCAAACACAGTTAGTACTCAGACAGACAAAACCAAACAGCAAGTTCAATCAGACAAACTATACAAGCTATGCACAAACAAAGCAAGCCAAGGCTCAAGCCTATGCTTCACAACCTACAAAACACAATTATGTTAGTGTACAAACATCAACAACATCAATTAAAGTTAATTTGAATCATTCTCCATGTGCATTGCCTTTTTGATCCTGAAAAATCAAGCAAACATTAGCAACTAGACCACTAGGCCAAGCCTAGGGTCCAAAGCAAGAAAAAATTCCTAAACAGCAAGGTATTCACCAACCAAACTCAAATTAAAGTCAAACAAGAGCAAACACCATTGGTCTCATGTTTATATCATTCATCATGCTCATGTTGTGCACAAAACAATCCATATTGGTCCAAATGAAGCATCAAACATGCAAACAGAACTATTGCATTCAAATCCACACCAAACCACATCCAAAAATTCTCAAATTAATTACACTTAAACAGGGGGCAATCAAGGTCTACCATGTCAAATTTGAGCTCAATTAGGCAAATGGAACCATGTCAATGAAAATCAACAAAAACAGACACAATTATAGGCTCCAAATCACATCATCAATACATGCTTCCACTTCAAAAATTCATAACTCAATGAAAACAAAAAAGAAATGGATGAGACCAAAACAGGGATGTCACATTATGTGTCTATTACAAACATATCAAATTTCATGACAATCCAATACCATATGAGCATTTCTCAATCAATCTACCAACCTATGTCACATGAACTTGTAAATTTGACCAACAGAAATGAAAAATCACAATCAATTTGAAAATGCAATGTAAAATTCCACAAAAATTCACAAAGCATCTTAACATGTTAATGATTCACCATGCAAAATTTCACTTTATTTCAACAAGTATAGGTCACTCAAAAAATCCTGCAAGTTGACATCAAGAGGTGTGACACAAATTGTCACACCTAAGTTCCATAATTTGCTGCTC
Organism: Lathyrus oleraceus; assembly: GCF_024323335.1. Taxonomy (NCBI): domain Eukaryota; kingdom Viridiplantae; phylum Streptophyta; class Magnoliopsida; order Fabales; family Fabaceae; genus Lathyrus; species Lathyrus oleraceus. The sequence goes on along the minus strand of NC_066583.1, from coordinate 558,406,090 downwards.
AATGACCAGGTATCAAAAATTCATGAAATTTACATGGAAATGAGCATCAATCAGTCAAGAATCATCACAAAAATTTTCAAGAATTTATTCAACACTATGAGCATTTCATGAACCAAATGGTAAAATGTATCAATTTTGAGCACATGTGAAATAAGTCTAGGTCAAACAATATTTTTGCCATGCACAACTTTGACCAATAGGTCAAACAAATTCTAAACTCAACAACAAAGTCAAAGAAAAAATCCTCACATTTTTATGAATTTTCTACAATTTTCTATGAATTTTTTAAGGTGTTAATGAATTTTTATAATCAAGTGGATTCATTAATGGCATATCTGTAAATAATGTGAACAGTACCGCGGGAAACAGCTTATTTGAAAATTCAAACAGAACAAAAGATCAAACAGTAAAACAGTTCAGCAACTTCGTCTTCCTCGCGCGGTACATACTCCTCCAAGTCCAAAATCGGTTTTGCTCAAAACTCAACCAAATCTCACAAATGAATAACCGTTCTCTTCCTCTCGCGACGTACATGACGAATATGCTACCTATTTCCTCTAACACTCACTATATCCTACGGATCGGACGATTAAAGGTTTGGCAACATACTTTCAAATCTAGATTTCGCACACTACAGTTCATCATAATCAAAACTAAAGGTATCACCATAACCTACGTATCATGATCTTTCAAACTCACATAAGCATTAAGAGAATCGTGACGATCGAATTTCACCAACCTGGAAATGGCAGTGTGATTCTAGTTGAGCTTTGCACGATTTCTCCTCAAACAGTTGAAGAAGAATGATGAGGAAGGCGAATAGAAAAGTTAGATTCCATTACAAGAGCTTCTAGCGCACGAATTCACCATTTCACCATGGATGCTCCACCTAGGACAGCTGCGAATTCTCATTCCTCATGCTCCAATGACCAAAAACAGTTTGAGAGGATGATGAAAGGAGTTCAATGCCAAAAGAAATTCAAGAATTCGTTGAGATTTGATGAAGTTTGAGGGATTTGAAGTTCTATGTTCTTGAGAGAAAACTTGAGAGAATGAAGAGTTTTTGATCCAATCTTGGTAAATGTGATTTTCTGTTATGATTAGGAAGGGATTATGATTATATATGAGTCCTTAATCCATGCTTAATCCACTTAATTAGCCAAATTGGAATGTTAGTGTAAATGGTTATTTGTAAGAAATGGCAAAAATGGAATTTCCATGTAACAACCAATGCCACCTGTTTTGACAGCACATACACCTTCCAATTATCATATGTGAGCTGTAGAAACTTGCCTCATGCTCATTGGTTGTGTAAATCTCAAAATCACCATGTGGATGCATTTGTCCATTTTTAACCATTGCATTTTTCAAGCCAAATCTCAATTTACAAGGCCTATGCAAGAAATGATGATTCCAACACACTCCAAATTCCATTTATGAGGTGTAGCAAAAAGTCCCATCTCCAAATTCCAATTATTTTGAGAGTTGGACAATTTTGCCCCTGGTCCAATTCAGCTGTCCAGTTGAAAAGTGACTTTTTGCCTTGGCCATTTTTGGACAAATCCAATGATGCACCCTCAAAGTACATGTTAAATGGAGTTTGTGCATATAAATAACTTGCAATTTGGACAAAGCATGTGGAAATTATGGCCTCCTGATTACGGGTCATTTTTGAAATTCACTGAGCCATAACTTTCCAACCATACATTGGATTTTCAAGTTCTTGGACTTTTTGGAAAGGTGAGAACAAGATCTACAACTTTCATGTTGAACAAATTTGCATTTGAAGCTTCCTTGGACACGTGGCTTTGAGGTCCAAAACTTTCCATTTTTGGAAACTTCAGTTACAAGTCACTTTCTATTTTTGGCAGTTTTTGTCCTGACTTGATTTTCTTCATTCTTAGGCTTTGAGATGTCATTTAACACTTGTTCCAACATGAGTGAAGTGTCTTCAACTCATTTCCACCTCCAAATTCACCAGATCATGTACAGTTGACCACAGTTGACTTTTTCAACTGATAGATGAATCTGGCAATGCATAGATCAAACTGAACCCCAATCTCCAACTGAAATGGCTCAAGGGTGAAACCCTAGCCTCAATAAGCACAATATAATCACATTATGAACCCCATAACCATCACAAACCCCATCTCCCGATCCAGCCCAGACTGGCCCAATACAACTGATTAGGGTTGACCAGTGGTCAAAACCCTAATCTCAAGGAATCTTCTTCAATCTTCTAATGACATCCAACCATGATGATGATGATGTATCAATTCAATCAATATGAAGACCAACACCCTTGAGAATCATGAAACCCTAATTCACAGCCCAATCCTCAGATGGCCATGATCAATCAATAAAACCCTAGGCTTGCACTTTCTGACTTCCTCATCTCCTGATCAAGACTTGGGAAGATGGCTTGCACAATGTAACCACATGATATGCAATATGCAATGCCTAATGACCTAAAATGAAATGCAAATATGTTAATGCTTAGTCCCACGAGAGGAGGGCAAATTTTGAGGTGTTACACTGAAGACCAAGGTTCAGGACCTTGTGAGATGTGGTATTCTGAGTTTTGAAGATTCAGGTCCAAATGTCACCAAGAACCCATTGCCTGCGCATGGGAAATCAGTCAATATGATTCAGGAATGCCTTGGGAAGTACAAGGTCAGATATGTGAGCCACATCAGGCAGTCGTTGGTTGAATTACACCGTTTGCTGTGTCAGTACAGCTACTTGGAGCATAACCACGACAAGTGCCGCGTCTGTTCGGTTAACCGCTTGGGTTGCGACCAAGTACGCGGAGAGCTTCAAAAGCTATTGAATGAAGGTACCATTGAGATTCTGCAGAATCGCAATGTTGATAAAGCCGAGCCTGAGATTAATGTGATATCTCCAGTGTTCAAGTTGCCCGAGCCTGTCGTTATTCGTTACAATAGCAGCAAGCCGAAGGCTTCCCCTTCTTTGATCATTAAACCTGCCGGCCTTGTGCCTTATTCATCTGATAAAGCCGTACCATTCAGATATAACCCTGTTGTTGTGCAAGATGGGGTAGAAGTGCCTTTGCCTTCGACTTCTGTGACCAACGTCGCTGATGTAAGTGGGTTGACCCGAAGTGGTCGCGTGTTTTCTGCACCTGCCAAAGCTCCTGTTGCTTCTGAATCTGCTGAGCGTCCGGTAGGGACCGCTGTTAATGTTTAGAATCCGGCACTTGATGTCGCCAAATCATCCTCCTCCGTACAAAAGACTCCTGTTTCTTCAGTTGGCCCAAGTGGCATTGTAGATGAAGAATCTGATGAGATGCTGAGGCTCATCAGAAAGAGTGAGTACAACGTTGTAGACCAGCTGTCGCACCTCGAAAAAAATGGGGATACGACTTCAAAGCGAAGCGCGATCGCACGCTCGCAATGATGGACTGAACAGAGTCGCCACCGAACTTTATTTATTCCTAAAAAGGAAAGGGGAAATATCGATAAAACCAAAGACAAAAGAAAGGATAAGATATGGTCATCGCAACCAATATCAGGGTCCGGGAGTCGATTACGCAAGGGGAAGGTATTAGCACCCCTCACGTCCGTTGTACTCAACGGGAACCATTAGGTCAGTTGTGTGCATTAATGTTAGTTTGAAGTGTTAGGCTTTTCAGTTATTAGGTGGGAATGAAAGAATAGAAGATAGGAGAAATGTTTTTGGATTTTTGACGAAGGACTAAACCTAAGTTTTTTATTAGTGGGCCTGACAAGATTTACAAATCCTGCTCCTACGTATCTCAAAAGAGAAATCAAGGCTTACGTAGTTCTGGGTAGAAAAATGTTTGTTTGTTGGTCGATTTTAGCGAAAGCTATATTGTATTAATCGACAAAAACATCGTTTTACCCAAAACAGATGAGGAGTGGACGCATACCACACATCGAACGGATTTATAAATCTACATTCGGAAAAGCGTCATTTATCTCTACTCAACAATCGTGGCCGAAACATTGTTTTGTATCACTTAAGACAATATATCTTTCATTTATGAAAAAGATTTTTGATTAATCGCACGGCGGCGAGAAAAGAGTTTGATTGGTTAGAGGTATTTTGAGTGATGGCGAGAACTTGGATGAGCGAGATATACATCTCGAATCCTAGCCCCAGGAGTGCATGGTATACACCATGTTCCATTTCCATCTTTATTAAAAAAAAGTTAAGATAGGAATTAAGTATTTTGGAATTTGACTGAGAAAGGGTTTGAAGAAACCGCATTGACAATTTTAGACGATGGCGAGAGTTAAGATTGGCGAGGCATACGTCTCGAATCTTAACCTCAGGAGTGCATGGTATACACCATGTTCCATTTCCACCTTTATTGAAAGAGTCTTAAATAAGATTTAAGTATCTTAGATTTGATTGAGAAAGGGTTTGACGAAACCACATTGACAATTTTAGACGATGGCGAGAGTTAAGATTGGCGAGGCATACGTCTCGAATCTTAACCTCAGGAGTGCATGGTATACACCATGTTCCATTTCCACCTTTATTGAAAAAGTGTTTAAGTAAGAATTAGGTATTTTGAATTTTGTTGTGAAAATGACTTGACCATAGATCAAGTATTGATGGACGTTTAAGAAAAATTTGGCTGAGTGTTTGAAGAAACAAAGTGGGTAAATTGGAGGATGGCGAGAGCTAGGATTGGCGAGATATACATCTCGAATCCTAGTCTCAGGAGTGCGTGGTATACACCACGTTCCATTTCCATCTTTATTGAAAAGGTCTTAATTATGAATTAATATTTTGAGTTTTTATGAAAAATGGCTTGACGTTGGATCAAGCATTTGATGAAGTTTGAGAGAAATGGAATAGAATAGGAGGGAGAAATGAATTGATTTGTTTATTGAGAAAATACTCGACGTTGAACCGAGTCATATTTTTGTATTTTTTAGGAATGGTGGATTTTAATCTTGTGTTAGTATCTAAAATAGAAAAATAAAACAAAATACAAAATTATATACACATCGGGGGAGTGGGGTACATTTTGTCAAATGGGGATTCAAAATAATGAAATAATTAAATCAGGCCCAAACAACAAATAATGCAAAAGTATGAGTGTAAGTGCAAGAGAACCGGCTCATTGTAAGAAAGCCCAAGAGTAAGCTATGTGAGGAAGTATGAGTGTAAGTGCAAGAGAACCGGCTCATTGTAAGAAAGCCCAAGAGTAAGCTATGTGAGGTTGACGGCGATGCTTAAAAAGCAATCGACTTACAAGGGTGTGAAAAAGGGCTCGATATTAAATCGAGAAAAATATGATTTTTATAGTTTTCAAATGGTTTCGAACACATGATGCAATTAAAAGAAAAAAAAAACAAATCATATTATTAAACATTAAATAAAAAAAGGAAATATGAATAATAAAACATAAATATAAAAGAAAATATTAAAAGAAAGAAAAACTACACCTAGGAGTATCGAACCCACTATACTAAAGATCTAGAAGCCACCCCCCTCCACCAGACCACATACTAACTAACTGATATTTTAATGCTAACTTAAATGTATAAACTAAGGTAGATTAAAAAAAGGGTTAAAATAAAAAACTAAATAGAAAAAGAACTGTTAGTCTACTAGTGATTAAACCCAGCCGCATGGCTGTTGGGTTTCTGATGGATTGGAAACATAAAACTAATTAATAAAAAGTGCAAAGAAAAACTAAAGTATTAAATTTTTTTTAATGGTTTTTTAAGTGGCTTAAATGTTATTTCTTTTCAAAAAAATGAAATAAAAGAAAAAAAGAAAATGGTATCAACAGTAACACTCCCTCATCGTCCTCATGCTGCGAATCCCCTTCCTCGTCGCTCTCTCTCAGACTCTCAAACCCCACGATTTTTCTCTCTCGCCCTTAATCGCTATCCCTCTCAAACACTCACCTCTCTCAGATGCGTCCTCAACCTTCTCAAACCTTCGCACTCACCTCTCTCACTCTAAACGCATAATCATGACCCTCAAAGAATCAACAAAGGATGCTTACCTTTGTTGCTGGCTTCCAAGAACCCCCACGGTAGCTTTTCGATGGAAAAGGTTGTTTCTCCGTTACAACTCCCTTCTTATCTTCTGGATTTCCGCCGTCTCCAAGGTTAAGGTTTTTCGTTTGAAAAAATTTAGGGTTTTTGTCTTTCAAATCCGCCTCCCTCTCTCAATTCTTTCTCCCTTTTATCCCTGCAGCTTAGGGTTTCAAACGGTACTCAAAAGTTCAAAGAAGAAAAATTTCAGAAGTGTTTTTTTGGTGCTCAGAACCGAGTTGTCCTGTTTGATGCTATTTTCCGGAAACGGTAATCTGTACTTAGCTTTCTCTTAGATTTTTGTCTCTTCCCTGATTTGGGAATTTGGAATTTAACTCTTTGCTGTTTACTGATGTTACTGCAGTGAAATTTTTAGTGACAACTCAAAAGCAGTTTCGGTTGAGTAGAAACAAAAACGGAACGGTTTGGGGATGAACACGGGTTGTATGGTGCTTGTGGAATTTGGCGTTGTCGTAACGGCAAGAGAACGAGGACCTTTCTCTGCAAACTTGTCAATCATAGCATGGATGTTCCGCTTTGCATCTTCCCTAAGGTTACACAGGTTCATGATCTGCTCTAGAGCCTTTGCTTGCACGGTGCCAATTTCCATTGCTATCAATGTAAATCAAAACAGTTCTCTTATCCACGGGATTGACATTCAAATTCATGAACTGTGGAAGCGGCGGAGGATGTCTCTGATTTCTTTGAGACGAGAAATTTTTGACAGGCATAACTTGTGAAGATAATCCAACCTTTCCTCTATGTTTGGTCTGTCTATAATAGATGAAACCATGCTCCATAGGCTTTGTTGATAGTCAGGACCTTCGCAAGTATTATTACCACCGTTATTTTTCGCACTGTAATGGAAACATCAGTGACAGCAACAAATTCGCCCTCTCTTGGTTGCCATTTTATACACGTCCATAATTAAAGCCAACTGAGGTTCTTAGTTTCTCACATATCAGATTTATCTCTTCAATTGGAAACTTGACAGAGTCCTGCATTGAAGCATGGGAACAACCAGATAAGGTTGAGCTTTTGGTTTCAGCGAATTTTTCATTGTTACTGCTTGGTCTTTCTCTTCTTACAAACCTCATCCTTCTTCATTTATTTTTTTACCGCAGGTTTGTCAAGTTGGGAATTCTAGAAACCTTCTGGATGCAAGACAAAAAGAATGTTGCCCTTTAGATGGAGTTCAAGTAACAAACAACTATGAAGCTCCTAGTTTTGTGTCGACAAATGGATTGCAATTAAATAATCAGATGCTAACTTCACTTTCGCAAATGCCAAACTATGGACAACATCCTCAAGTGTTGAACAGACGAAATCAGGACGCAGTCCTAAGTCAAGAACCTGGAACTGCAACAATACGGCCAACCGATAGCATAATTATTTGGGGATTCTTCCACAACAACTTTGAACCCAACTCCCAGCCTCAAAACAAGAAATCCACAACAGAATTGAATGCTAAATTCCAAAGCGAATTTACAACTGAGCAAAAAGAACGGCCAGAACAGAAGATAAGAGAAAAAAAGCTCTTTCGGACATGACTCGGGAGAACATCGGAATTGAACCAATCTTCCAGAATTGGAACCTCTCCAATTCTGCAACCATTGGATGACGGCTACCGCTAACAGAACCGGCATAAGAACTAATCCCTTCTTTTTTGTAGTCTTCACGTCCTCTTCACTCTGCATAATAGACAGAGCCAAAACCTCCTTGAACAATTTTATTAGCCATGCTAAAGTTATCTGAGGCAACTGCCAGTTCAGAATTCAACTGATTTGTCGACTGTTATGCCGGTGATCACAGCATTACGAGAAGCTTCTTGAATGGCTTCTTTTGCCACAATAGCAGGGTCCTTTTCATAAACCTTCTCAAACCAAGCAAACTGAAGATTCCAAAATTGATTCCGAACCTGCTACAGCTACCGGTTCATTGCAAGAAAAATGAAAGCCACCCCTTCTTTTTAGCATCAGGTTTGTTGCTATTCTTCCAGAATTGTTGAAGATTGGTTCAAGGAGAAAATGATGATGGTGGAGGGAGACGGTGAGGGAAAGGTTGATGAGTTCTTTTGTTGTGGAATTTTTCTTTCTCGGTTCTCAAATGGTTGTAGCAGTTATGAAGGTGGTTATCAATTGGTAAGAACTCTTGTTTAGAGGTGGTAGGGTTATCAACTGAACAATTGAAAGAGTGTAAAATTACAAATTGTATTATATCCTCTATATCACATATATTGGATGGGATTCTTTAAAACACTAATTAATTACAACATAATTATTTATCTCAATGAGTCAATCCCAAGATGAAAGAAGACTGGTGTTAATCATGAATCACCATACTATACAAATAATACAGTGTGGATGAAGCATGACTCTACTTCAGTGCAGCATCACAAACTTTATTTTCGAGATCCAAAAACCAAGTCACCTAAAGAAACCAGAGGTGAACTGTGACCATGCACTACACTGTCTCTCCAAAAAGCCATTCCTACCCATGAAACCAGACCGACAGTTGCTGTTGTGGAATTCTTTTGGAATTGGGATTTATTGTTTTTTTTTGTTGAATAATTATTTTTGGATTAATGAACTTTGGGTTAAATGGTTAATTGTTATGATTGAATGGATTTGGATGTGAAATGGATATGAAATGGATTTTGGATTTTGGATTTTGAATTTTGATTATAAAAATGGATGTGGATTTTTTAGGAATAATCCAATATTAGTTTGAATATCAATTTAATTACTAATAACAAATCAGCAAAAAACCAAATTAAAAACAAAATAATCTATAATTCATTTAAAATTACTTGGATATCAACTCTAACATTCATTTGGAAATAAAAATCGATTAGAGTTTTAATCATTAGTAAAAATAAACAATTAAGATTAAATTGACAATTGGAATTAAACTTAATTTGAAATTAAAATCAAATTAAAAATAAAAAAGAGTCAAGATATTAAAATCCATTTTATACTGATGAATGTATGCACATGCAAAAATAAAAAAATGGAAAAATTTCAGGATCAAAATCGGGGTATGACAGTTGCCCCTATTTAAGCGTCTTCAACTAGAGAATATGAAGCAGGACACTCTTCATATGATCATAGTGGGAGATGGTTAAATACTAAGAAGACCCGGATTTTGATCCTGAATCCCTATGACATGATGTGATATGATATGATATGATATGATATGATATGATATGATATAATATGATATGCTATGCTATGCATGATATGATATGCGTGGATGCATGATTCTTTTTTTTTTGTAAATTTTTTTGCTAGGGATATGGTGGACCCTTAACAGGAGACGCTACTAGACAGACCAAACTGTGGGGAATGCTGATGATCCACAGGGAGACAGACAAATGGTAAGAAACAACTTGCTGGGAAAACATTCCTGCTGGAGAATCAGACGCACACTGGGGAGTATTCAAAGTGAGATTTGATAAACGACACCTAGAATACAAGGGATTTCGGTAGTAAGTTCACACATGACTTACCGAAACCAAATGAAGGAAAAGATGCTACAACAGGTTCATATATGACCTGACAACGCTGGGGAATAATCAAGGAGAAAACTCTTCAGAACAGGTTCATGTATGACCTGACACCGGAATAAGGGTTCAACAACAGGTTCAAACATGACCTGAATGGTATTGAACAAAAAGAGAAACAACTTCAGTACAGGTTCAAGTATGACCTGACACCGGAATAAGGGTTCAACAACAGGTTCAAACATGACCTGAATGGTATTGAACAAAAAGAGAAACAACTTCAGTACAGGTTCAAGTATGACCTGACACCGGAATAAGGGTTCAACAACAGGTTCAAACATGACCTGAATGGTATTGAACAAAGAGAGAAACAACTTCAGTACAGGTTCAAGTATGACCTGACACCGGAATAAGGGTTCAACAACAGGTTCAAACATGACCTGAATGGTATTGAACAAAAAGAGAAACAACTTCAGTACAGGTTCAAGTATGACCTGACACCGGAATAAGGGTTCAACAACAGGTTCAAACATGACCTGAATGGTATTGAACAAAGAGAGAAACAACTTCAGTACAGGTTCAAGTATGACCTGACACCGGAATAAGGGTTCAACAACAGGTTCAAACATGACCTGAATAGGGTTGAACAAAGAATCTTCAGAGCAGGTTCAAGTATGACCGGACCCCGGAATAAAGGAGGTTCAACAACAGATTCATATATGACCTGAATAGGATTGAACAAAGAATCTTCAGAGCAGGTTCAAGTATGACCGGACCCCGGAATAAAAGGCTCAACAACAGGTTCATACATGACCTGAATAGTATTGAACAAAAATTGGAAAAACTCTTCAGAGCAGGTTCAAGTATGACCGGACCCCGGAATAAAAGCTCAACAACAGGTTCATACATGACCTGAATGGTATTAAACAAAAGGAAAAACTCTTCAGAGCAGGTTCAAGTATGACCTGACCCCGGAATAAAAGCTCAACAACAGGTTCAAACATGACCTGAATGGTATTGAACAAAAGGAAAAACTCTTCAGAGCAGGTTCAAGTATGACCTGACCCCGGAATAAAAGCTCAACAACAGGTTCATATATGACCTGAATAGTATTGAACGACAGGGAAAAAAATCTTCAGAGCAGGTTCAAGTATGACCCTACACCGGAATAAAGCTCAACAACAGGTTCATACATGACCTGAATAGTATTGAACAAACAGAGAAAGAATCTTCGGAACAGGTTCATGTATGACCTGATACTGGAATGACAACAATTGGACTCTGACCGTAAGCAATGGACTACAACCACCCTTTAACGGATTTTGCCAACAACAATTGGACTTGAAAATGACCATGAAAACCGGATGTTGGTTTAGGGATACCAAAGACAAGCTGGAATCAAAGGTCAAAGGATCATAGGATCGACAACAAGACCTGAGTCAATGCAAAATGAGCACGAAGTACATTTCGGCTATGCATGATTTGAATTTCCTTTTATGCATGATATATGAATGATCATGATTATGAGAATGCTGACACTGGGCAGACTGGGAGTTTGTAAAGGCTTTTTATGGAAGCTCATGATTCCTCAACACCGAGAACTCAACCGAATATTTTATGATAGATGTTGTCAAGGGAGGATTCTATCCAGTTTGATGGCCACAGCTTAGCCAATGGATCCTTTTGGAGGATTAATGAATCATGCTAGCATAATTTTCGGGCACTCGTCTTGAACTCAATAGTTGTTGACGTATGGCAGAATTTGTTTGAGCAGTTTGAAAGCACGAAGAAAAAGGTTCTGCCCCTCTGTGGCTCATCTTGCCCCAGTTTGTTGAGACTTTGGCAAGGTTAACCTTGAGAGTGGGTTTGGAAACAACCTGCCATGAGACTACCTCGAGATGGCTTGCCCCAAGCGTTTGTAACTTGCAGCGGTCCGAACTTGACTAACCAAATGCTGGAATGGCAGACTCTTGGTTGACTGTCTTTTGGATAGTTGGACTCATTGAGCTCTGAGGTGGCTTGCCCTAGTCTAAGTCTTGAAGCAAATTACTCTTGGCTAACTGAACCATGGAGTGATTGGACTTACTGAGCTCCGAGGTGGCTTGCCCCGGTCTGATTCTTGAAGCAGATTACTCTTGGCTAGATGACCCTTAGGATGATTAGCTCGAATTAACTGATGCTCAAAGTGATTTGCCCCCGAATAGACTTCTTTCACTCCATCTAGTTCCTCAACTGTGTATTGAATTTCTTTGATGCTGAGTGTTGACTCGCAAATAAGATTGTTCATTCAAAAATGGTAATTTTAATTCAATGCTTATGCAAAAATTTGAAATCAAAATTTATTGATATGAACGGGTAAAATACAGTGAACGAGTCGTTGATAAGAACACAATGGTGATCAAGTCATTCACAGTATACAAGTTGGTGCTATCAAATGATTAACAAAAATCGTTTGGAGTCAAGTTAACACAACCTTGTTATAGTATGCTTTCAAAATAAACCCTGCCTCAATTAGGTCTTTTAAGGGTTGTAACGTGGTCTGGTTCGCGGTTTCTTGAAACAAAAGGATATAAGGCTCAAAATTTGTTTTTACCCATCCCTTCTTCTTGATGATCTCCAGTTCCTACGTTCAGTTAATTCGATACACGCATCCGACTTCCAAGATGGTTCGAAGGTGTGATGAGGGTTCAAGACGAATTTTTCTTGAAATGGCAGTCACCTTGTTTTGTTTTTGTCGAGGATTTTGGTGACCTCTTTTGATTGATTTATTTTATCCCTAATTTTGCCTGAACCGCTTCTTTGAAGCTTTTGGTCCATCGGGATGCCCTAACTTTTGCCTAAGTCATCTTGTGGTATTTGACCTAGTGGGCTTTTTTCTATTTTTTTTAAAGGTGTTGACTGCCACATTATTGGTGGATGAGGATCAACCAACATTAATTTTATCTTTTCTCAACTTCTTCGACACTTCAACATGTGCGCGAAGGATAACATGTGGTTGAACCTAATTGGAGGGTGTTCATATGGACGATTTTTTTTTTAAAGATCGACTGCATGATCAAACTATCTGAACATAACTACCCTGCCCCAGGTTAAGATTAAGGGTTTTAGATCCGAAATAAACACCAACTTCTAGGCTCAAAGTGGTTAACTAGGGATTAACTCCTTATCACTCCAGTGTTTGGGGATTTGAAACAATGCCTTACATCATCGACAAGGTTTTACTCAAAAGCATTCCACAACAATTTCAGGTGTTTCGTTTTCATCATCCTCCCTCCAATCTTTGTTAACACAACAGTTTGATAAACAAAAGTGAATGAGAGGAGTATTTTTGTTTTTTAACATAAATGAAAAACGAGTGAATACGAATGGATCAATTCAAAAGATGCATAAACATTTCATTAATCTTACCAATTCAAATAAAACAACAATGTTTAAAAGGAAATAACAACCAACATGCAAAGAAACTACAAAAGAAGTGTTGAAACAACCAAATGATTGCCAGCTTTAGGGAACTGACTTCTTCAAACTTGAAGGTTGGGATCAACAAGCTTTTTGACATTGGCATGATGATCTTCAAATTCTTTTCCTTCAATCTCATCGTCGAACGCAACCCTCTTGGATCCACTACTCACTTCTCCTTTTCTTTCATTGGTATAGGTCGTGACATTGGAAATCCAAGGCGGTATCTCAATGCTCTTACCAGGAAACAATGATAGCTCACTAGCCACATCCCTGACATCTTCCTTGTGGTACAAAACCTTGAGGGGTGTCAAGGGTCCTTTCCCTTTCTCATTACCTGGCTCAGAAATCAGAGCATATGTGCCTGAGCCTTCCTCCTTGAGTGTTGGTGACCTTATGTCAATTAATCCTTGCAGCTTGAGCTTAAAACTCATGCATTCCTCGACGGAGTGCCCCATTGTTCCAGTATGGTATTCGCATTTGATCTTCGGATGATCTTCTTCAAAAACTAAGCTCTTCTTGTTAATCAGTCCTCGTACCAAGGCTTTTAGCGCACAGCAAGAATCTAGGTTATGTCCCAATGCCCCTTTATGGAATTCACACGTTGCATTTGGATTGTACCATGGTAGGTATGGTGACACAGGCGTGAGAGCTCGAGGGGTCACCAAAGCATTCTGGATCAGTAGCGGGTAGAGCTTGCTATATGGCACCGGAATCGAGTCATTGTGATCCTTGTTCCTCTTGTTCTGATTCTGATTTTTGTTTTGAACCTGGTTTTGGTGACTTTGAGGAGCAATAGCCAGAGGATGTTGATGATGACGCCTTGAGGGAGGTCTATATATTGGTAAATGAGGAGTTGCCACATAGAATTTCCCTTGACTTGGGTTAACACCAGATGGATGCGGGGTAGTAGCTCTCTTTGTTGCAGCAGTGTATATTGGGTGACCCTCTTTTCTCAACAAGACTTGTAGGGTTTCCAAGACCCATCTCATTTGGCTCTTCAAAAGATTAAGTTCCCCCTTCAGTGCTTCTTGGCCTTTCCTTAGCTCGTCCATCATCTCCTGAGACATGGTTCTTTGTTCTAAACGCGTGTTGAGAATCACTTTGCTTCACGGACAAAGGATGGATGAGTTTTTTTTTTTATTTTGTCTGGAAAATGACATGCGTTATGATGAGATGCAGATGCAATGAATGAATGCAATGCAAGCCCTGCATATTTGTGTTTTTTCTTCAATACACGGGTTCAAAAGTCCGAGGTACTGATAAATTTGATTGCTTTTCCAAAACGGGGTTCTCACCGGGTATGATCTAGGGCTTTGTTACAAAGGATCCCCAGAGTCATTAATTCACAAGAATGTTTGACGCTTACGGGAAATACTTTCCGGTCGTCAACTCCATCAAGGGAATCTATTCTGGGTGAGGTTCTCGTACCAACCCTTACGAGGTATTCACCTCGGGAGTCCGTACTACGCAACCATCGACTGGGTTCTAGACAGGGTACTCAGAGTCATGGATTCAAAAGACTGTTTGACGCTTACGGAAAATACTTTCCGGTCATCAACTCCATCTGGAGAATCTATTCTGAGCGAGGTTCTCGTATCGATCCTTACGAGGTATCCACCTCGGGAATCCATACTACGCAACCATCATTTCTAGTTGGCCAAAGGTTTAATGTTCTAAAAGGTCCTTAGAGTCATGGACCCCTTTGAAACATCGACGCTTACGAGGTATACACCTCGGGCGACAATATTTGCAAAAGAATCTACTCTAAGTGAGGTTCTCGTACCGACCCTTACGAAGTATTCACCTCGGGAGTCCGTACTACTCAACCATCGTCCTATCTTATGTTTTTTCACTTTAGACTCGGGTGTAGAGTCTTTCCCACATGGTTTGCAATCAAGATCCAAGTACCAACAATTACAATAGAACCAATATCCAACAGATGTAACAATATAACAATCAAGATAATAAAACAATAAAGAAAAGCCACACAATTAAGCAAACAAAGGCACACAAACGTCCTAACTAGGCTTGACTCGCTTAGGGTATGTAGTCCCCAGCAGAGTCGCCATCTGTCGCACCTCGAAAAAAATGGGGATACGACTTCAAAGCGAAGTGCGATCGCACGCTCGCAATGATGGACTGAACAGAGTCGCCACCGAACTTTATTTATTCCTAAAAAGGAAAGGGGAAATATCGATAAAACCCAAGACAAAAGAAAGGATAAGATATGGTCATCGCAACCAATATCAGGGTCCGGGAGTCGATTACGCAAGGGGAAGGTATTAGCACCCCTCACGTCCGTTGTACTCAACGGGAACCATTAGGTCAGTTGTGTGCATTAATGTTAGTTTGAAGTGTTAGGCTTTTTAGTTATTAGGTGGGAATGAAAGAATAGAAGATAGGAGAAATGTTTTTGGATTTTTGACGAAGGACTAAACCTAAGTTTTTTATTAGTGGGCCTGACAAGATTTACAAATCCTGCTCCTACGTATCTCAAAAGAGAAATCAAGGCTTACGTAGTTCTGGGTAGAAAAATGTTTGTTTGTTGGTCGATTTTAGCGAAAGCTATATTGTATTAATCGACAAAAACATCGTTTTACCCAAAACAGATGAGGAGTGGACGCATACCACACATCGAACGGATTTATAAATCTACATTCGGAAAAGCGTCATTTATCTCTACTCAACAATCGTGGCCGAAACATTGTTTTGTATCACTTAAGACAATATATCTTTCATTTATGAAAAAGATTTTGATTAATCGCACGGCGGCGAGAAAAGAGTTTGATTGGTTAGAGGTATTTTGAGTGATGGCGAGAACTTGGATGAGCGAGATATACATCTCGAATCCTAGCCCCAGGAGTGCATGGTATACACCATGTTCCATTTCCATCTTTATTAAAAAAAAGTTAAGATAGGAATTAAGTATTTTGGAATTTGACTGAGAAAGGGTTTGAAGAAACCGCATTGACAATTTTAGACGATGGCGAGAGTTAAGATTGGCGAGGCATACGTCTCGAATCTTAACCTCAGGAGTGCATGGTATACACCATGTTCCATTTCCACCTTTATTGAAAGAGTCTTAAATAAGATTTAAGTATCTTAGATTTGATTGAGAAAGGGTTTGACGAAACCACATTGACAATTTTAGACGATGGCGAGAGTTAAGATTGGCGAGGCATACGTCTCGAATCTTAACCTCAGGAGTGCATGGTATACACCATGTTCCATTTCCACCTTTATTGAAAAAGTGTTTAAGTAAGAATTAGGTATTTTGAATTTTGTTGTGAAAATGACTTGACCATAGATCAAGTATTGATGGACGTTTAAGAAAAATTTGGCTGAGTGTTTGAAGAAACAAAGTGGGTAAATTGGAGGATGGCGAGAGCTAGGATTGGCGAGATATACATCTCGAATCCTAGTCTCAGGAGTGCGTGGTATACACCACGTTCCATTTCCATCTTTATTGAAAAGGTCTTAATTATGAATTAATATTTTGAGTTTTTATGAAAAATGGCTTGACGTTGGATTAAGCATTTGATGAAGTTTGAGAGAAATGGAATAGAATAGGAGGGAGAAATGAATTGATTTGTTTATTGAGAAAATACTCGACGTTGAACCGAGTCATATTTTTGTATTTTTTAGGAATGGTGGATTTTAATCTTGTGTTAGTATCTAAAATAGAAAAATAAAACAAAATACAAAATTATATACACATCGGGGGAGTGGGGTACATTTTGTCAAATGGGGATTCAAAATAATGAAATAATTAAATCAGGCCCAAACAACAAATAATGCAAAAGTATGAGTGTAAGTGCAAGAGAACCGGCTCATTGTAAGAAAGCCCAAGAGTAAGCTATGTGAGGAAGTATGAGTGTAAGTGCAAGAGAACCGGCTCATTGTAAGAAAGCCCAAGAGTAAGCTATGTGAGGTTGACGGCGATGCTTAAAAAGCAATCGACTTACAAGGGTGTGAAAAAGGGCTCGATATTAAATCGAGAAAAATATGATTTTTATAGTTTTCAAATGGTTTCGAACACATGATGCAATTAAAAGAAAAAAAAAAAATCATATTATTAAACATTAAATAAAAAAAGGAAATATGAATAATAAAACATAAATATAAAAGAAAATATTAAAAGAAAGAAAAACTACACCTAGGAGTATCGAACCCACTATACTAAAGATCTAGAAGCCACCCCCCTCCACCAGACCACATACTAACTAACTGATATTTTAATGCTAACTTAAATGTATAAACTAAGGTAGATTAAAAAAAGGGTTAAAATAAAAAACTAAATAGAAAAAGAACTGTTAGTCTACTAGTGATTAAACCCAGCCGCATGGCTGTTGGGTTTCTGATGGATTGGAAACATAAAACTAATTAATAAAAAGTGCAAAGAAAAACTAAAGTATTAAATTTTTTTTATGGTTTTTTAAGTGGCTTAAATGTTATTTCTTTTCAAAAAAATGAAATAAAAGAAAAAAAGAAAATGGTATCAACAGTAAAACTCCCTCATCGTCCTCATGCTGCGAATCCCCTTCCTCGTCGCTCTCTCTCAGACTCTCAAACCCCACGATTTTTCTCTCTCGCCCTTAATCGCTATCCCTCTCAAACACTCACCTCTCTCAGATGCGTCCTCAACCTTCTCAAACCTTCGCACTCACCTCTCTCACTCTAAACGCATAATCATGACCCTCAAAGAATCAACAAAGGATGCTTACCTTTGTTGCTGGCTTCCAAGAACCCCCACGGTAGCTTTTCGATGGAAAAGGTTGTTTCTCCGTTACAACTCCCTTCTTATCTTCTGGATTTCCGCCGTCTCCAAGGTTAAGGTTTTTCGTTTGAAAAAATTTAGGGTTTTTGTCTTTCAAATCCGCCTCCCTCTCTCAATTCTTTCTCCCTTTTATCCCTGCAGCTTAGGGTTTCAAACGGTACTTAAAAGTTCAAAGAAGAAAAATTCCAGAAGTGTTTTTTTGGTGCTCAGAACCGAGTTGTCCTGTTTGATGCTATTTTCCGGAAACGGTAATCTGTACTTAGCTTTCTCTTAGATTTTTGTCTCTTCCCTGATTTGGGAATTTGGAATTTAACTCTTTGCTGTTTACTGATGTTACTGCAGTGAAATTTTTAGTGACAACTCAAAAGCAGTTTCGGTTGAGTAGAAACAAAAACGGAACGGTTTGGGGATGAACACGGGTTGTATGGTGCTTGCGGAATTTGGCGTTGTCGTAACGGCAAGAGAACGAGGACCTTTCTCTGCAAACTTGTCAATCATAGCATGGATGTTCCGCTTTGCATCTTCCCTAAGGTTACACAGGTTCATGATCTGCTCTAGAGCCTTTGCTTGCACGGTGCCAATTTCCATTGCTATCAATGTAAATCAAAACAGTTCTCTTATCCACGGGATTGACATTCAAATTCATGAACTGTGGAAGCGGCGGAGGATGTCTCTGATTTCTTTGAGACGAGAAATTTTTGACAGGCATAACTTGTGAAGATAATCCAACCTTTCCTCTATGTTTGGTCTGTCTATAATAGATGAAACCATGCTCCATAGGCTTTGTTGATAGTCAGGACCTTTGCAAGTATTATTACCACCGTTATTTTTTGCACTGTAATGGAAACATCAGTGACAGCAACAAATTCGCCCTCTCTTGGTTGCCATTTTATACACGTCCATCATTAAAGCCAACTGAGGTTCTTAGTTTCTCACATATCAGATTTATCTCTTCAATTGGAAACTTGACAGAGTCCTGCATTGAAGCATGGGAACAACCAGATAAGGTTGAGCTTTTGGTTTCAGCGAATTTTTCATTGTTACTGCTTGGTCTTTCTCTTCTTACAAACCTCATCCTTCTTCATTTATTTTTTTACCGCAGGTTTGTCAAGTTGGGAATTCTAGAAACCTTCTGGATGCAAGACAAAAAGAATGTTGCCCTTTAGATGGAGTTCAAGTAACAAACAACTATGAAGCTCCTAGTTTTGTGTCGACAAATGGATTGCAATTAAATAATCAGATGCTAACTTCACTTTCGCAAATGCCAAACTATGGACAACATCCTCAAGTGTTGAACAGACGAAATCAGGACGCAGTCCTAAGTCAAGAACCTGGAACTGCAACAATACGGCCAACCGATAGCATAATTATTTGGGGATTCTTCCACAACAACTTTGAACCCAACTCCCAGCCTCAAAACAAGAAATCCACAACAGAATTGAATGCTAAATTCCAAAGCGAATTTACAACTGAGCAAAAAGAACGGCCAGAACAGAAGATAAGAGAAAAAAAGCTCTTTCGGACATGACTCGGGAGAACATCGGAATTGAACCAATCTTCCAGAATTGGAACCTCTCCAATTCTGCAACCATTGGATGACGGCTACCGCTAACAGAACCGGCATAAGAACTAATCCCTTCTTTTTTGCAGTCTTCACGTCCTCTTCACTCTGCATAATAGACAGAGCCAAAACCTCCTTGAACAATTTTATTAGCCATGCTAAAGTTATCTGAGGCAACTGCCAGTTCAGAATTCAACTGATTTGTCGACTGTTATGCCGGTGATCACAGCATTACGAGAAGCTTCTTGAATGGCTTCTTTTGCCACAATAGCAGGGTCCTTTTCATAAACCTTCTCAAACCAAGCAAACTGAAAATTCCAAAACTGATTCCGAACCTGCTACAGCTACCGGTTCATTGCAAGAAAAATGAAAGCCACCCCTTCTTTTTAGCATCAGGTTTGTTGCTATTCTTCCAGAATTGTTGAAGATTGGTTCAAGGAGAAAATGATGATGGTGGAGGGAGACGGTGAGGGAAAGGTTGATGAGTTCTTTTGTTGTGGAATTTTTCTTTCTCGGTTCTCAAATGGTTGTAGCAGTTATGAAGGTGGTTATCAATTGGTAAGAACTCTTGTTTAGAGGTGGTAGGGTTATCAACTGAACAATTGAAAGAGTGTAAAATTACAAATTGTATTATATCCTCTATATCACATATATTGGATGGGATTCTTTAAAACACTAATTAATTACAACATAATTATTTATCTCAATGAGTCAATCCCAAGATGAAAGAAGACTGGTGTTAATCATGAATCACCATACTATACAAATAATACAGTGTGGATGAAGCATGACTCTACTTCAGTGCAGCATCACAAACTTTATTTTCGAGATCCAAAAACCAAGTCACCTAAAGAAACCAGAGGTGAACTGTGACCATGCACTACACTGTCTCTCCAAAAAGCCATTCCTACCCATGAAACCAGACCGACAGTTGCTGTTGTGGAATTCTTTTGGAATTGGGATTTATTGTTTTTTTTTGTTGAATAATTGTTTTTTGGATTAATGAACTTTGGGTTAAATGGTTAATTGTTATGATTGAATGGATTTGGATGTGAAATGGATATGAAATGGATTTTGGATTTTGGATTTTGAATTTTGATTATAAAAATGGATGTGGATTTTTTAGGAATAATCCAATATTAGTTTGAATATCAATTTAATTACTAATAACAAATCAGCAAAAAACCAAATTAAAAACAAAATAATCTATAATTCATTTAAAATTACTTGGATATCAACTCTAACATTCATTTGGAAATAAAAATCGATTAGAGTTTTAATCATTAGTAAAAATAAACAATTAAGATTAAATTGACAATTGGAATTAAACTTAATTTGAAATTAAAATCAAATTAAAAATAAAAAAGAGTCAAGATATTAAAATCCATTTTATACTGATGAATGTATGCACATGCAAAAATAAAAAAATGGAAAAATTTCAGGATCAAAATCGGGGTATGACACCAGCTTCTACAAACGCCATCCAAGATTTCTATTCTTTCTCTGCTGTTGAATTCAGAACCCCATAGGGAGGCTCTGCAGAAAGTCTTGGATCTGGCGTATGTTGATCACGACGTCACTATTGAGCAATTTGATAGTATTGTTGCAAACATTACCGCTTGCAACACTTTGAGCTTTTGTGACGCTGATCTCCCTGAGGAGGGAAGAGACCACAACATGGCTTTACATATCTCCATGAATTGCAAATCTGATGCAATGTCCAATGTGTTAGTGGACACTGGATCTTCTCTAAATGTATTGCCAAAATCCACACTCTCTCGATTGTCATATCAAGATCCTCCTATGAGGCAGAGTGGGGTTGTTGTGAAAGCATTTGATGGGTCGCGCAAGACCGTGATTGGGGAAGTTGATCTCCCAATCAAGATTGGACCAAGTGATTTCCAAGTTACCTTCCAGGTAATGGATATCCACCCATCTTATAGCTGTCTCTTAGGCAGACCATGGATTCACGAGGCTGGCGCCGTGACATCCACCCTACACCAAAAGCTGAAATTTGTGAAGAATAAGAAACTGGTCGTAGTAGGGGGAGAAAAGGCTCTCCTGGTTAGCCATCTGTCTTCTTTCTCGTACATTGACGCAGAGGATGAAGTTGGAACTCCATTCCAAGCTTTATCTATTGATGAACCAGTCGAGAAGAAGTCTCCTTCATTCACTTCCTACAAAGATGCGAAGCTGGCCATTGAATGTGGTGCAGTCGCTGGTTTAGGGAAGGTGATTGAACTTGAAGACAATAGATCCCGGGCTGGCATTGGCTACTGTTCTGGGGCACATAATGAGCAAGGTCTGTTCACAAGTGGAGGATTCATCCATGATGATCAACCTGAAGAGGAAGCTGCTGCTATCTTAGAAGAGGATGCAGAGGACGTGAACAACTTCGTTATTCCTGGTGGTGTCTGCCACAATTGGGTCGCTGTAGATGTTCCTACGGTCATCCATAGATCAGAGTAATTGTTCACTTTGTTTAAAACCCTTCTCCCATGCCAAAAGGAGAAGTGATGACATTGTTGGCGAAGCATATATACAATGATGTTTTCATTCAATTAATGCATTGTTAAACATTTGTTCTTCCATTTGTTTTCACTTTTTGCTTTTTGCATGAAATCAGTGATCACAAAAAAACCCTGAAAAAACAAAAACATTTTTTTTCATCTGCATAAATGATTTGCTTGTTAAAACTCAAAAAGCTTTTCATTATCCAGAATCATTATGCAGGGATTTCTAAACCCATTGAACATAATGATCCAACGCCATCTCCCAATCTTGAAATCTTTGTATTCGAGGCAGAGGAAGATGATGTTGAAGGGGATTCCTGATGAGATTACCCGTCTTCTTGAGCACGAAAGGAGCTCATTCAGCTGTATCATGGGAATCAGCAAAACAGTCAAACTGGGGCATTACAAATGTAATGTAAAAAAAAAAAAAAAATCAAAAATCAGGAAAAAAAATTTCAAAATTTTTTCCAAAAAGAAAAAAGAAAAATTATACCCTCAAGTCCCTAGTTGACTGATGCTGAATGGATTCAGAGTCGTTACGACCAACTGAATTTGATCGAAGAGAAGCGTTTAACTGCCATGTGCCATGGTCAGTTATATCAGCAGAGAATGAAGAAAGCATTCGATAAGAAGGTCAAGCCTCGTGTGTTCCGAGAAGGTGACCTCGTGCTCAAGAAAGTTTTGTCTTTCGCGCCCGATTCCAGGGGCAAGTGGACTCCAAACTACGAGGGTCCATATGTTGTTAAGAGAGCCTTTTCAGGCGGAGCTTTGATGCTTATAACAATGGATGGGGAGGATTTCACTCGTCCTGTGAATTCAGATGCAGTCAAGAGATACTTTGTCTAAAAAAAAGTATATGCTAATGAAAAAAAACAAAAATGGCTCGCTAAGTTGAAAACCCGAAAGGGCGGCTTAGGCAAAAATGAGCGTCTCGGTGGAGAACCCGCAAGGGTAATCCAGGCAAAAATTAGAGACTTGAAAAAAAAATGAATATATTTGCATCCCGCTAGATTGAGTACCTCACCCTGGGGCAATCTAGGCAAAAATTAGGGATTTGGCAAGTGACTGCATCCTGACAAGACTTTCTGTTCACCAGTCGTCATTTCGTCAGAAGATTCTCGATTCGTCGTCAACCGAAGCTTCGGATACATCGAGATTCAAATTGGTAGAGAAAGGATCATTATGTTCAATGTAGCCCTCTTCCAATATATATCACTGATTTCAAATTTGTACAGATCTATGGAGTCTTGCCATTTGCAGGCTACCATTCCATCAAATCAATTTGAGCTTTTTATCCAATTATTTGCACTCTTATTTGTTTCAATTCAACAAATGTTTTGCATGTTTTAAATTGATAAAATGTCATTGTTTTAAACAAATAAATTTTTCAAAAAATATTGTTTTAAACGAAGTGAACATTCACAATATTGAAAGGATACTCAAGAATATCTCAGTGCTCTCCCGAGGGTGGCATGATTTCCAACAGGTAAGACATTGGTTCATATTCCTGGTTTGGTTGTATCTTCTTTCTTCAGATATTTGTTGGGGTTGTTCCTCAAACAGAGTTGTTGTTGGGGTTGTTCCCCAGTATAGTCGCAAGCAGAGTGTTGTTGAAGACTTCGTTTTCTCCAGCAGCAATCTTCCCTAGCATGGATGTTCCCTTGTGAGTTTCAGCGGTTGATTGGTCTGTCATCCTGGCGCCCCGTCACTTTCTCCAGTGGGTCGACGTCCCCAGACTTTATTTGTCTCCTCAGCACTTTCGCAAGCAGAGTTGTTGTCACTCTCCCCAGTGCAGGTGCCAGCAGAGTTGTTTGTTTCCTCAGCACGGTCGTTTTCCTTTTAAAAGACTCGGTAAGTCGGCGGTTTGATACCCGGTACTTTACCTTTTCCCCGGCGAAGTCGTCTGTAGAGTTGTTGCTGTCTCTCTATCAGAGTGTTTGTTCTCCTCAGCAGAGCAGGATTTATTTTCTTATTCAGTGGTTGATTGGGTTGACATCCCAGTATTTCAACCATCTTTTCCTCAGCATAGTCTGCAGAACGTTTGTTGTGGCAGTTTCGCCTGTTGAATACTCCTTCAAATCCCCAGTATGGTCGGATGATGGCTCTAGCATTCAGAGAATGGATTGATTTCTTGACTGCTTGTGATCCCCAGTAGAGTGGCTTATATTGCAGAATCTACTTGTTGCGATCAGTTTGCTTTGTGTATTCTCCCCAAGTAGAGTGGCTTGTTGCAGAATCTACTTGTGTGGTACATTCTCCCTCAGTGGGTTGTTCCCCAGCGGAGTTATGTGGAGTTGCTTCTACAGCAGTTCGTGCTTGTGCAATGCACCTTTTGTTTCTCAGTTGACACTGGGATCCCCTGCAGATATCTTGGGTTTTCTCTTGTTCTCCAACAGATTCGTCTTGGTGGCTGTTTTGCCTGTTGTGACTTTCTGTGCCCTGATCGGTTTGTTTGCTGATCCGTCACTCGGAGATTTTGTTTCCTGATATCTCTGATTCTCTGCTTCCTCAGCAGTACCCGCAGATCTTTGTTTCTCAGCATATAGATCTCCAGCAGATTGGCTTTCCAGTTGGTTTTCCCCTGGAAGTATAATACCGGGCGTTTGATTCCTGGACCTGTTTGTGTTAGAATTGTCTGTTTTGTCAGCATTCATTAAACAATGCATATTCATGCATATTCATAAACATTCAAATATTCATGTTGCATTGTTTGCCATATATCTTTTGATTGTTGTGTCTCCTGCAACGGGTGATGCAGATCCCTAATAGATCTCCCCTAGCAGATGTCGGGTGTCTAAATCTCTCCATATAGAGTCAGCCCCGTAAGCAGAAAGTGTCTGTTGTCTGTCCTTCTGCAGTTCCCCACTGAGATATATCCTCGTGGATGACGGTTTCTTCCGTTTCCTCCCAACACATATATTGGGACGGATTTTCCTATTTGAGTTACATCCTCATTAGGACATGTCTTGATTCAGTCTGTCTTTTCGGATTATTCCCGAACTGGCTATTTGTCAAAAGTCTTGTGCTTCCCAGTGGGTTGTTCCCCAGGGGAGTAGTTTTGGTTTTCTACCTAACAGTCGGTCGTTGTAAATCCTATTTTCCTGCTCTCCGGCAGTTTGTGGTTTGTTATAAGCCCTATTTTGGTTTCCCGTGCGAATTTGTGATTTGTTCTATCCCCACGCGGAGTTGTTGGTTTTCTACCCCGTATTCGGTAGATGTAAACCCTAATTTTGTGGTTATCCCCACCAGAGTTTGGCCCTCTGCCTACAAACCAGCAGTCGTAAGTCCTATCTTTGCGGTTTTTCTACCTACGAACCGGTAGTCATAAACCCTGTTTTCTCCATTTACAGAGTTAATTTTGTTGTTCATCCCAACCGATGACAATCCCCTCTTTGTGGTTATCTTCATTCAATACTTGATGTTGATCTTCCTTTCGCTTGGATAAGTTGCTCAGATAAGCACTTATATCCCTAGCAAGTCTTTTGTGGATAATTGCCGTATGCTAGCAATATTATCCCCAGCGGGTCCTTTCACCTTTTGTCAGTGATTGTGTTCCCCAGATCATTGATTTTCATCAATGCATTCCCAGCGAGCCTTCTTTCATTTACCCTCTTGTTGGTAATGTCTGTTGCTCCCTTTGATTGTTCATCATTATATACCTAGTTTGGTATCCCGATGCCTTTCTTTTCGGATTTTATCCTATAAACAACCTACAACCCGGTTAAGGATAATCTTCCATGCGAGGTTATTATTCACGTTTTGACGGCTATGAATAATATATCTCATGTACTCTTCAGTCGAAGCCTTTCGTGTTTCCCTGGTCGAGTAAGATTCGCTTTTTTCCCTTTGCGGAATCGAATATTTCTTTGTTGTCGGATAATTGCCGGATGCTTGCAATTTATCCTTTGAGATTGTCTTTCGTTTACCCGTATGCTTGGTATCGATTGTCTCTCTTTTTGGTTAGTCACCTATTATATACTTCGGTATCTCTGGTGTCTTTTCCTTTCGAGTATATTATTCACGGTTTGCCGGTAATGAACAATATGTCTCATGCGCTCTTTGGTTGGAGTCCTTTGTTGATCTTCCTCAGTCGAGTAAGATTCGTATTCCTTGTGGAATCGAATATCCGTCCTATAAACAAGTCTGCTGTTCTAGCTTTCTTCAGGATGATGAGTGTTTTGGAACACAAACCAATTCACGATTTCGGATTTTATCCTATAAACAACCTACAACCCGGTTCAGGATAATCTTCCATGTGAGTATTCTATCCACGTTCTAACGACAATGGATATTATATCTCGTTCACTCTTGGGTCAATCTTTTGATTGTTTTCTCCGCAGAGTAAGTTTCGTATTCCTTGTGGAATCGAACGTCCGTCCTATAAACAAGTCTGCTGTTCTAGCTTTCTTCAGGATGATGAGTGTTTTGGAACACAAACCAATTCATGATTTCGGATCTTATCCTATAAACAACCTACAACCCGGTTCAGGATAATTTTCCATGCGAGTACATTATCTACGTTTTGACGGCTATAGATAATATATCTCATGCACTCTTTTGTCGAACACTTTGTTTGTTTCCCCAACTGAGTAAGATTTGCATTCTTTATAGAATCAAATATCCATCCTATAAACAAGTTTGCTTTCGCTCTCTTCAGGATGATGAGTGTTTTGGAACACACACCAATTCACGTCTTTGGTCGGTCACCTGTTACATACCTACAACCCGGTATCCTTGGTGTTCCTTCCTTTCTGCTCCCTATTATGACCTCGGTCCCTTGTGGAGTCAGATTTTCCTGAGTTTATGTACCTTTTCCAGGTCTTTCTCAGATGTTTGGTTGATTGATATCTCTCACCCTTATACCGGTCTTAGATATTCATTCTTCCTGAGTTTGTTACCCTTATACCGGTAACATCTCATTCTTTGGTGCTTCCTCAGTGGAGTTTCCTTTTGCTTCTTCCCAGGAGTCAGCTTGTGTCTCTCCAATGGATTTATTCTCCTTTGGAATTATCTTTTCCCCAGTGTGAGTCCTTCACTCCCCAGTGAGGTCTCCAGTCTGATTTTCTGTTATTACCCTAATCAGAGTCGTGTCTTGTTCACGCTGTGTCAGTTTTGTCTATCCCCAATAAGAGTCTTGTTAGAGTCTCTGTTCCTGGTGAGTATATTACTCCGATGGATCGTCTTCTCTTCTGTGTGAATCATATTCCCCACAGAGTTTGTGTCTTTTGCATACATACATTTGCATCATGAAGTCTCTTTACTGTTATTTAAGCCCATTCTACCGCGTCGAGATGAAGATTTCTAAACTTCACTTCTCCGGCTAGAATGACCTTAAATAGGGGCATCTGTAAGACCCCAATTTTGTCCCTAAGATCCCTCATGGCCTATATCATATCATATCATATCATGGCCTCAAGGATCATTGCATACCTTTGTTTCCCTCCTAATGGGTGGGTATCTTGTGAGTGTGGTTCTTGATCACCAAGCATGTATTGCATTTGTATATCATTGCTTTTCATTTGTCTATTAACCAAAAGTACAAAAATATTGTCATCTAACCATGTTACTTGCAGATGAAGCAAGTTAGGTCAAATCAGTCAAAGTCAGTCATTGAGATAGATGGTGGCCATTCTTGCAGAATTTGGGCACCATGATCATTCATCAAGAGTTCATATGAGTTGTGACATCATTTTGGATCAAGATATCAAGTGGTAGGGGCTTGGATTTCATCAGAACATGGTTCAGTCAAGCAAAACCCTAGCAAAGTCAACTGAAGTCAACCTTGGTCAACTGTGCATTTAATCAGTAATTTGATGGTGGGAATTGGTCTGAGAAGTCTCATTCATGTCCATATAAGCCTCATATAACATGTCAAACATCCACAGTGAAGAATTTGAAGTCAGACAAGAAATTTCCAAAAATAGAAAGTTGACCTGTAATTGGAATTTGCCAAAAATGGAAAGTTCTTCTCCTCAACATTACATCATCATACAAGCTTCAAATGAATTTTTGCCCAACATGAAAGTTGAAGATCTTGTTCTACCATTTCCAAAAAGTCCAAGAACACTCATTTCTCATTTATGGTTGGCAAGTTATGATCAAATAATTCTCAAATTTTTTTTGAACTTCAAAGTGGCATATCTTCCAAACCATTTGGCCAAATTGAGTGAGGTTTTTTGCTACAAGTCATATTTGATGTGCTCTATCCAAATCTTTCATCACAATTCACCAAAACTCAACCAATCAAAATGGCCTTTTTCCAAGTGACTTGAATTAAAATGAGTGAGGTGAAAAAATGAGTTTTCAAATTAAGCCTTTCCAATGCTTGCTACCAATTGCAATTGTTCTGAAAACACATTTAGAGGTTGCTCAAGGCCCATTTTCGTGCAGTCACATACACCCCATTGCAACTTGAGTTTGGTTTTTAGTAAATTGGTAAAACATGTCATTTTGAGCTAAATTGGATTAACACTTCCTTAACCAAACTTAGCAACATAAAACAGAGTATATATGCTCACTTTTCTGCTGAAAAGCCCTAGCCACAACACACTAAACAGATAAAAAAAACTCATTTGCTCTCAAAACCTTTTTCCTTCATTTGAAACTGTTGCTGAAATTTCTCAAAGAACTCGTGCTTTTATCATTTGTGCCATCATATACCATCATTGTTGGAGCATTTGGAAGCATCATTCCACAACTGCAGCACCATTTTCCAGCACTGTTTCATCAACCTTCATCCATGGCAGATTTTGATTGGAGCTTCTTCCAAGGTTGTTGAGCTAAAACCCTTCATTCATTCATCATCTGGAGCTAGAAGCAG
Source organism: Lathyrus oleraceus (assembly GCF_024323335.1). Classification (NCBI taxonomy): domain Eukaryota; kingdom Viridiplantae; phylum Streptophyta; class Magnoliopsida; order Fabales; family Fabaceae; genus Lathyrus; species Lathyrus oleraceus. The sequence goes on along the minus strand of NC_066583.1, from coordinate 558,377,414 downwards.
CATCTGTTTCAACAATACACGACCAAACAACATCTGTTTCATCATTGTGCTTCCAATTTGGTAAGATTTCGAATCCCTCCATTCTCAAAATCATGATGTGCTTTGAATAGATCCTTTCATGCTGATCATTTTGAACTTTGAATCATAAAAAAATGGTTGAATATTTTGAGAGTTATGTTGATTTAAAGGTTGACATTCAAATATGTTTGTGCTTTGTTCTTTCTTGTTAGCATGATTTAATGAAAATGGTTGTTGGAATGTTGATGTACGTTGTCTGCTGATTCAATTGGTATGCTTGTTGTCCAATTCTGTGAAAAAAGTTCATCATGATTGATGAACAAGATGAATGATGTTACTGTAGCGATGAACCCTAATTTTAAAATGCCCAGATCGTGTTTGGCTGATTGAAGCTTTGTTTGCATGTTTTTGTTACTGTTTCATTGCCATGCACCAGTAAGAACTCGCCACCTCCTTAAGTGAAACGATGCGTTTCACTTAAGAGACCAAAATATTACAACAATGCCATTCCGTGTTTAAATTAATTAAATCATTTTATTTTCTCAATTTTTATTTCATTTTATATACCAATCTTCCAAAAATCATAAGTGTTTCAATTTTCATCCAAATTTCATGAGATTTTTTGCAAAATACTCCTCTTGATCTCTAGTTTTTTATGATGATTTTTCCAGATTTTTTGAATGTGTGGATTTTAAAAGGTGCTAGGGTTTGTCATATGTGTCCATTTTGTGCATGTCTCACCAAATTGATTGTGAAATGATGATACATTATCCAATGCCCCTGAAATTTTTTGTGCTTAAACTAGACATGTTCATGGTGATTTTGGTATAGAGTTTGTGAATTTATCATTGCTGGTTGGTGAGTTATGATTTTTTGAATAGGGGTGTGACAATTTGTGTCACACCATTCATGCCCAACTTCATGATTTTATTTAACATGCTTCTTGAACTCAAATTGGTTTGAATTTTTTTGCATGAATGTACTTATGGATGTCTAGTTTACATGTGATTTTTCTGGAATTATTGATGGCATTTCCTATTTGATTGGAATTTTCTCCCCTGTTTGGTCATTTGTTGACTTTTTGTGACACATGTTCTCATATGATTTGTGAAATTCTCATACTTAATTGGATGGACTTGAAATTTGACATGTGATTTGTAGACATCTTAAAGTTTGTCATGGTTTTGATCCCATTCATTTCTCATATGTTGCCACTGTTTTATGATTTATTGAAGTTGGTGCATGTTTGGTTGACTTCTTTGAGCATGCTTGAACTTGCCTTGCCTTTCTGATTTTCATTGACCTACTTCCCTTGATTCAAATGAGCTGAAATTTGATATGCTTATCATGTTATGGATGATGTTTGATCATGAATTATTTGATAATTTATTGAAATGTTTGAGATTGGTTTTGAGCTAAATCATTATGTTGACTTCTTTGAGCTTCTATATGCCATGCTTTGACCTAATTTGCTTATGAAATGATGATGATGATTGATATGAACATGAAACCAATTGAGTTTGTTTCTTGATTGTTTGAACTTGATTTTGGACACTTGTCACTTGCTGTTTTGATTTTCTTATCTCTTTTTGACCCTAGGCTTGTCCTAGTGGTCATGTTGCTCATGTTTAAGTTTGTTGTTTCAGGTTAAGCAACAAATGTTTCAAAGAGATCATTACAAATTGAATGAGCTTGATTGATTATCATGAACTAACTTGTTTGTTTTGTAGGTTGCTTGGCTCACATGCTTTGAGCTTTGTGCATTGCACATTTAACTGATTGTGTTGACTGTTGATCTCTATCTCATTTTGATTTAACTTTGAATTGTATACTGATGTTGTCTGACTGGTTTCAGGTACCTTTAGTTGCTTATAGTTCTTTAAGAACTTGCTTTGCTTTGCTTAATAGCAATTTGCATTGAGGTATAACTTCTTATCTTCATGTAGTCTGGAAGACCTGGCCTGTTACTTGGCCAGGCAACTGTCTGAAGTCCTCCTTAAGAGGCAATGCTTGTGTGTGTTTACATTTGTCCCAAGCAGGAAAAGTCCTTTGAATAAGGCAATTGGTAGAACCCAAGAGATATGCAACCTATCTCCTACTATTCTGTGTGTCACTCACCTTGCTCACACCACATGTGTTGATGCATAGTGAGTAAAAACCCAAGATCTATCGAGTCAATAATCTGTGGAGAGAGTTCCTACTTTCTGGACTCCCACACCTTCTGATATTCAAATGCTCTCCCTGGCCAGGGATAAGAGCAATGAGGCACACCCCTCATATCTTTTCATCTTCTTCACCTTAGCCCCCTCAATGGCAAGGTTAAGAGCACCATTAACCCTATTCCAGTTGGCTTCAATGCATAACCCTTTGTGTGAGCCTGATTGTTTGGTTATAATGTGTGCTGAATGACTTTAATTGATTGATTGCTTACCTCATATACACATGTCTGCTTGCATGCTTTGTGCATTTATCATCATCAATTACTCATTAGTGCATGATCATTTCATTTGTCTTTGTGACATATCCTTGTTGATTGCCCATTGAGGACAATTGTAAGACCATCCATTGGCCATTGTTCCTATGATATGGAAGTGAGTATAAGACCATCTCATTGGCCACTCATCTTCTCTTTGCTTGATGCATTTGCATTTGTTGTATGTGAGGATGCAATTGTAAGTCCCTGCAAGTTGGCCTTTGCTTTCCTATGATCATATGTTGGATATTGGTACAAGCCCAGGCAGATTGGCATCCGGTATCCAAGTTTCGTTTTGTTTTAGGAGATTGGAATAAGTCCATCTATTGGCTTCCGACATCCTTGTTTCTTTGTTTAGGAGATTGGTGTAAATCCATCTATTAGTATCCGGTATCCGCTTTTGTTTGTGAGATTGGAGTAAGACCATTGAGTGGCATCCGGTATCATTTGTTTGCTTATTTTTGCTATTGCTCATTGCCTATTCCAAAGGACACACTTGAATCATCTTCTATATGATTTCAAGAAGTGAACCTCCTAGGAAGTTTTACAATCCATCCTAATCCATTCATCCCTCTTTGTCCTAAACCTTTTCACACCTTACTTTCAAACTTGAGATAGATATTGTGCAAACATCTTCATATTTTCAAATTAAAAACCTGGACCCCAAGTCCTTGACTTTTTTTTCAAACTCCAGTTCATAATACTTCTTTTGAATCAATCTTAATCATACTTTGACCCTACTTTCATAATCACAATCAATTAACTTCACCCATTCAATTGTTTTGGCTTTGTCCATTGTTAATCTTTTCACACATTAGCCATAGGTTTCAATTATCATTGTGGTTGATGTAAACCTCACCTTATCCTTAGTGAGTCGACTATAAGACTTCCGTACTGAAAACAGGGTTAACCCCTCTAGTACGTCGAAGCTATCCTCGCATGGTGGATGTTGGTCTTGGTCGAGTTTTCTCCCATTGATAATGAAGAGCCTCAGTGCTTATGTTTAAAATTGAACTCACTAACTTTTGGAAATCTTTTAGCCGAACTACGGCGTTTTGATCCTTACCTTTGATGGAAGGTACGTAGGCAACGGGTTCATCCGTTTGAACACAAAAATAATTAACTTGTATATTCTTTTCTCATCATCCCAATCATGTTTGCACAATACTTATGTCAAAACAAATAACAATTTTATACAACAAGTGTGAAAAGGGCTCCCTAGGAGTACCTATGACGTAGTGGGTGCCTAACACCTTCCCATTGCGTAATTTACCCCTTACCCAGACTCTCTGATCTTTTTATTAGTTTTCTACGTGTAAAACTTCTTAGGCTTTTGTTCGCTTTTTAGCCAGTCCTTTGGATAAATAAAAGTGCGGTGGTGACTCGAATTCTTTGTATGCTTTGCTTATGGTTTAATCAATAAATCATATAGCGACGAATACACCGCTACACAAGGGTAGGGTCAATTGTGTGTGTGCTCAAGAAGGTCACTTTTAGAAGTCTGATCTCTAGAAGTGGAGCTGGTTGAGATGTGACATTGTGCAGTTTCCTGCTGTCTGTCTTATTCCTATAGATTGATCAGGATTGGATAGTTGTTCCCTGAAGTACTATGTTGTGTTGGAAGACAAGTCCCCTGGATGTTAGAAGTCAATACTGGGGTAACCTGATTGATATTTCATTTGAGAGGATTGGGACCATGAATCTAGTTATTCAAACACCACGCTCAGAAGTGGGAGTTCTTTCAAGGAGTGAGAATATGAAGATTCAGAGATTGGTTGAAGTAGTATGCTCTGGCAATGCATGTCTACTATTAACGGGTGGTGTTTTCTTTCACCAGTTCTCTTGGTCAGCTGGAGTCTGATTGGTGTGATTGGAGCATGTATAGGTATAACTCATAAAGTTAGTTGCCACCGATAGGGGTGACGTATGTCATGTTGAGACATTTGTGTACAATGCATGGATATTGGTGTGAAGTTTCCATGATTGTTAATTTGAGGGGGAGTTTTGGTTAACCTCCTCACGTTTGGTCAGCCTAGGGTCTGGTTGGCTGTTGACCTGTGTCACATGGGTTATGGTTGTTGTGTGACACATTTTCAAGGTAGGATTCATCCCTCTCATTCCTAAGGGTGAATCTAATCTAGGAAGATTCTTAAAACTGTTGAGGTGCTTGCAAGCAGAAGATGTTGACACAAGAAGAGTATTCTCAAAGTATTCTTATGGTGGAAGTATCTGAAAGGAAAATTGGGAAAGGATTTAAGATCAATGTCTACTTGTGCCAAGTACAAGTACTTAATTGATTATCCTTGGAGCTCAAGATAACTGATGTTTTTAAAAGATGTTGGAACATCTCGTCTTCTAGACCCTGTGCAGAATCACAGGAATGATAGTACATTGGTTTATGATCTATCACTTTGGTGGCAGCAAAAGCATATGATCTCTGAAAAGGTTTCCTGGCAAGAAACATGTTCAGCCTTGGTGTGTACAAGAAGAAGAAAACATCATAGTCCTGATGGTGGTTACTTAGATCAGTTTACTTCTGATCTAGGTAAGGAAGTTCATTGGCTAATGCACACTGTGGAGTTAAGAATAAGTGGCAGCATTCTTAACATCATGGAAACAACCTTACCTTAGGAAGTGGAATCCTTGGTATAGCTGTAGGGAGAGTTTCTAATTGGTCCTTCTGAAGACTCATGCATCAGAGTGTCTGATTTCTTTGGAGAAGAAGCAGGGATTCATCAAGGTGTGAGCTTGGATGACTTAACTGCAAACCTGCAGGATGGAGGTTGTTTACTCAAACTTGGTTCCACAATCAAGTCTATGAGAACATTGAACTCTTGTTCTGTGAAGGGAGGAAGTTCTTTTAAGTGGCAGAAGAAGGAGCTGAATTCAACAGCTAGATGTCAAAACACAATGTTGTGACATTTGGTTCAACATCAGATTCTTAGTTGGTGAAGTGGCACATTAACTTGAGATAGAAGGGTCTACAGGGTTGTAGATTGGATACTTCAAAAAGCTTGAAGTTCAAGTCTCACTTGGAAGGTTAGAATATCTTTGGGAGAAGTCTGATAAACGTGGAGAGGTCAAAAGAATGGCATTTGACTTTTTCATATGAGGATTCATGAAAGAGGTAATCAACCAGTGGCATTTGGTCTATTTCAGAAGTGAGTTCGAAGAATCAAGATAATCTACATATGGCAACTGATTATTCTTGAGGATAGTCTGAGACAAGTTACTTTTGAGCAGAAAAGTAGTAAGTTGAAGACAAAAGGAGGTGTTTTATATTCATCTCTTGGAGCTTGTGGTAGGAGTTCTGAGCTATCTATGGAAGATTATCTCTTGTAATGGGATGAGAATGTATATGTCCCAATTTATGTCTGGGTTCTTTTGGATCAAGCTGGTGACTCAGTGATATCTGAAGATTATCAAATGGTGTTCTTTGTTATGTTGTGAAGGATGTCCTAACTAATGTTAGAACATTTTGTGAAGTGGTTTTCTGTTCTGGTTAGAAGAGAGATTGACACAGAGTGTGGATGTGTTCAGCCAAGAGGGTTGAACAGAGGGTGTGCTCTTGAAGACATGAAGATGCGTCTTATGTTTTACATTCATCAAGTGGCCTGGGTTCTCTTTGAATCAGGAAGTATGTGAAGGTCCAACTTTGGGGTGTTGGATATGTTCATGTGTGATCTCCAAGTTTCAAGATGAGAGTTGGTTGTTCATGACAGGGGGAGTTCTGTCTCTGTGCTGCAAGTAATCATCAAGCTTGTGGTCTATGTGTTCTCAGATAACAAGATATGGCACCATGTTAGTTATTGGGATGATGTGGTGTGTGTCAAGGCTGAGTGAGCAGAAGAATGTCTGACCGGATGTTATGACATTGCCTTGGACAATATTGTTATTTCCTTCTGAAACTTACAGTCATAAGGAAATATGGATGTGGTGTGTACTTCCTGAATATTTTGTTTTAACATGCTTAATGTTATAACATCTGGTCTAACATTCTCTGCTAGGCTAATAGACATTTATTTTGTCTAATTGGTCACCTTTGGTCAATTTTGACTAAAAAGGGGGAGAAGTGCTTGATATGGAAGCTGTTGTGGAAGTTGTATGTGGCTGGACAGAAGGACAACTATTATTGAAAGAAGTGCACATGTGTTGATGTTGTAGCAGATGTCAGTATGACATTCTGGCTGGTACAGGTACTGGAGTTACAGTAGCTGTTTTTGGTGAATGCACAGATTTAGGGGGAGAAAAAAAACCCTGGTGCATTGTGCATTTGTGTGTCTTACTAGTTGCATCCATAACTAGTAATTTTGTTGATTGTTGCACAGTTTTAGGGGGAGGAGAAGTACCCTTGTGCATGTGTGTATTACTAGTAGCCATAGCTAGTAATTGTTTTTGCTTCTGCTGCTGATTAAACTACTATTATGTGGTTTAACTGCTGATAGTTTGCCTTGTGAACAAAAAGGACAGATATATGTTTTAGCCAAAATTTGCCAAAGGGGGAGTTTGTTGATTCTAAGTGTTGGCAACAATTTTGGTAAAACAAAGAGTGTTCACAAGATGTCATGTGTGATGTCTTAACATAAGATATCCTATGTACCTGCTGGAGTTGAAGAACATATGCAAGCAGGATTGTTTCAGAATGCCACTTACAATGCTAAGGCTTCTGATATTGGATGTACCTGCTGGAGCTAAATTGGAAGACATATGCTGCAGGATTGTTTCAGTTGACATACTCATTGTCAGGGTAACTGATATGGTTGTACCTGCTATAAAAGGAAACTGGATTATGCATGATTTTTTCCAGATGTCAGACCCGATGTCATGACATCCTGTACACAAAACATTCAGTGTGAATGTCTGGTGTTTTGTGATTGCAGAATTAATGGCAATCTTTGGATGATTGAAGATATGGCTAGCTGGCGCATTCAATCATGGATTACAACCAGATTTACTTATTTTCCAAGGAGATCTATACAGCTGTTATAAAAAGATTTGATTGGAAATAGATTTAGAGTTTTCAAGTTGTCCAAGCCCAGCTGTGTATAAAACTGAATTAGTTAATTCTGTTATGTGTTAACTGATTTAATATTCAAGGATTAGTTAGAATCCTATGTGACGTTATTTGTGGAGGTCTTGAAGACTCAATCAGAATATTTGGTGAATATACAGTTTCCAAATATGGAGATCTTTTAGGAAATAAAAGATTGAAGACCTTGATTGTAGTAGAAGAATTCTGCCAGCTTTGTAACAGCAAAGGAGAAGCTTGCTGCGATTTCTGAAGGCCCAAATCCAGTTGGGTGGTTAGGTTATAAATAGTAGATTATAACCTAGGTTTTGTAAGCCTCAAACAATGTAAAAATTAGAGGTGTGTGTATGAGGTAAACCTCCCAACCTGTGGGAAGGTTACCAAGTGTTTCTCAGTGCTTGAAAGCATGAGATTATTTGTAACTCAAAGCCTGTAGGCAAGAGTGGTTATGTTCTTGAACGAAGCTGTGAAGCAAGTTCAAGTTGTTTAAACATTACATGGTACTTGTAATGATAGGAATGGAAACTGGAGGTTTCTATCTAGGAGTGCCTAGGTATAGATTGCATTGGGTAGGGATTAAGTGAGGAGTTGTAAACGGGGGAGTTTAACTCTGAATTAATACTGCTAATAGTGGATCTTCTTCCTGGCTTGGTATGCCCCTAGAGTAGGTAACGTTGTACCGAACTGGGTTAACAATTACTGGTGTTTTTACCTTCTGCACACTATATTTTGTTTGTTATACCTCAGTCTGTTTCTAGTCTGTTTGTGAAGAGAATAACAGACTTGACACATAGCCTGCAGTCTGATTGCAAAACAAAATGTTATGACATTCATTATTGACTGCTGTTACTGATAGACTGGTTGGTCTATTACAGTTCATCCTTCTGTAATGTTGGAACAGATGATGTTCAAATCAATGTTGAGACATCATGCTGATAACTGGGCAGGATTAATAAACATAAGTGCCATGTTTGATCTCTACTGTGTCGTTGTTCTAGATGGACAAAACTGGATGTTCTTCTGTCCATGGTGGTAGAGTAGCAGATGTAGTGACATCTGGGACTGTGTGCATATGAGTACTGGGCTTTAATTTTTCTAACTGTCTTGCTGTATAAGTAACAATGTTGGATCAGATGTCATGACTTCGTGTAGAACATCTGAACTCTGACTATACCAGAATTTCAGATGGGATTCTTCCCATCAGATGGTTTCAAAAATTTACAAACATAAGGGGGTCCTGGCTTTAATTCCACCATGTTAACATCTATATCTTTGACCTCTTCATAACCTATGTCATATTTTTGGTCTTTTTCATATGCTTATATATAAGCAACTTCTTATTTTTTATGGAATTTGTTCGACCTAGCCTTTTCAGCTTTTAAGCGTTCGACATGTCGAACTCTATCTGCTAACTGGGTCATGTCTCTTAGAAATTGGGTGTCTAGTTTCTTCTTAATGGAATAATCTAAGCCACACGCAACCATTTCAACCATTTAGTGTTCGGGCACTTGGGTGAAACACCTTGCCTTTAACAGCCAAAATATATTAAGATAATCATCTATTGATTCAGGCGTCTTGCGTCTTACATTGACCAATTCTTTTAGGTTGATCTTCGAATGCCCCCTGTAGAATTGTTCATGAAATACTATCTCTAACTGACTCCAGTTATGTATAAAGTGTGGAGGGAGTGTAGTGAACCAACTGAAAGCATTTTTAGTGAGAGAACTTGGAAAGTATTAAGCGATATGTTCGACAATCAATTTGCTCGTATCGCCTGCAAACTTGATGAATTTGGGAACCTTACAACCCCTAGGAAGTTCGGTTTGCAGTACATATTCTGATAGGGCAGACACAAAATTAGGCATGTGTAGGTCTATATTAAGGCCATTATCGAGTATGATAGTTTCAACCATATGTGATAAATTATTTTGCCCTCTTAAACTGTTTTGTTGAATATTTCTAACCACTTCCCCGACAACCTGGTTTCTATTCAACAACATCACTTTTGGGTTATTTTGACCTATATATTACTCGTTCTCTCTATGTGTGGGAGGGCCTGTCAGTCGAAAACCCAATTGTGGTTGCCCTTGGTTGGAAAGGGCCGATCCATTGTCAGGCGTTTCCACTGACCTGACATTTGACATTTGAGGAGTTGGTCGTGGCTAGGCCTGGGGAGCGTTGACGAAATCGGATATTCGACCGATTTGGTTAGCTAATAATTCATAACTTTGGTTGGTGTTCTGAATTAGGGGATTGAACACCCTACCAATATGATGAGTCAACATATTAACCATCATGTGGTTACTCTCATCCATTTGCTACCTTATAGACATAAGTGATTTCATATTTGTCGTATGCGTCATTTGGGGGATATAACCTAGCCCCTTGATGGTGGCGTCGTTCGACCATGATTATTTATGGTCGAGCCTGAGGCAATATGAGGATTATAGGGTGATATGGTAGCCACTACATTCTCTGCATATGTTGACGTACCAGTTTGTTGGCCTGTCATCATCGCTTGTGGCATACCATATGGATATTCTCTGCTACCCATAGGAAATGAAAAACTTGGAATATAAGGTAGCCTAGGGTCTCCTAGAATTGGTCTTATGGCCGTGGGATTTATTGGGAGACTTGCTGATTGTGGTGAGGGAACCGCCCCATCAGATAGCATTGGTGATATTGGAATCGATGATAGTGTAGGAGCGATTGTTCCAACAGGAGTCGAAACAACCACATATTCAGTCGTTGATCCAACCAATTGTTCTTCTGCATTTTGGGAACTGTTCCGAGGGTTAGGACAAAATAGGATATTCGAAGGTGGACGCACCATTTCAGGGAGGGCTTTACCACTTCTCAGGCGCATACTCACATAACCATTGCGAACATTTCACGCATGAAGAATAGTTTAAAAGGTAACAAACACCAAAGTTGAAATTTTTTTAAACATCTGCACAAAAGGGTCACACCGGGTGTGCCAATTTGTTTATCCGTATTTTTGCTAAACAATCACTTAGTTTTGAATAATTATTTGCAGGAGCGAACTAGGAAATCCTAAGATATTTTTGTGCATATTTTCCAAAATAAGATTGCTCGACTGTTGTTGTAAGTTAAAATTGAATGGTTATAAAGTAAACAAAACTAAAAAAGAATGAACAAAGAGATTTGTTGGTTTTGACTGTGACGAAATTCAAAATAAACTAGAAAAGTAATAAAGTTGAGATGAAGTAAAGGAAAAATAAAAGTACTTCAGTTAAGTAAAGAAAATATGGTGGGTAGAACCATACGTTTTTCTCACAAACTCGTTTCTCGCTCTGACTTGGGTACCTTGAGTTCTATAGAGATTTTTTTAATGATATTGCCACACAATTCCTAACGCTAGAACCACTATATATTAATGTGAAAATAACTGTCTACAACAGCTATTTCCCTACAGTGCGACATGTAATCTCTTGCGGCGTTTTTAATCTTCTCTAATGTTTCCACGACGTTTGGATAAACTTAAAAATCAGATATTCAATCTAATCCTTTTATTTGGCTTCAACCATCATAACTGATGACTCAAATTGTCGAATTCTGGAGAGAAACCATCTCAACATTTGAAAAAACTACTAAATTAAAAACTTATCGCCACATGTAGGGGTGTACATGGGTTGGGTAAGCCCAATAAATCCAATAAAACCCATCCAAACCGACCCAAATAAATGAGTTGGATCGGATTAATGGGTGACTACAGTTTTTAAAAATGAAAAATCATTTAAAACAATTGGGTTATGGGTAAACCCACACCCAACCCACAAAACTCATGGGTTAGAGTAACTATTTTTTGTAATTTGATGAGTGATGACTATAATGTCTTTAATCTTGTCTGCTTCAATTACAACCTTTTGCACATATTTTATTTTATAAGTAATGATTATAACTTATTTGTGATGCCTCACCTTGATTATTTTGATGTTAATTCTTATAAGTTGTAAGTATTTTATGCAACTTCAAGTATTACCATAATTTAACTTTGGTTTTTCCATATATATTTATTATGAATTTTATTGTGCATTTATACACTTCATGTTTTAAAAAATAGAGGTAATAGGTTAAACTATTTATTAAGAAAAAATGTGACATATAATTTATATTTATATAGGGAAGAAAAAGAAGGGAGACATTGGATAACCCACTATCCGATCCAATCCAATCCAATCCACAAATTTGTGGTTTTACCCAAACCAATCCAATGATGTTATGGGTGGTTATTTTACCTCATACAAACAAGTGGACTCCGTATGAGTTCAGTCATGATTTTTACCTAAATTCAACCAAAATTGACTCATGTACACCACTAACCACATGTTTGAACTCGACATTTATATTTAAAAATTGATCTTGTCACACATATCACCATATATCATTATTTTAACTAAGTATTATCTTAGGGTCGTATCTTCTTTATCAAACTCCGTGAATAATTTGAAGCTAACCCATCCATACACTTTTATTGGCATATGTTAGTTCAGTATATAAATGACCTACATACACTTTTATTGACCTACATTAGATGAGTTTGATAAATGTACAATGTAGATTTAAAGTTTAATCGTTTTAGCCATATAAATCAACATCTTTGATAAAAGACTTTAATATTAGTAATAATCAAGTAATGATTAATATATTTTAATTTTTATGATTATATAATTTTCTCATTCTTTTTACTTTTCTTTTAAAATAATTATCATTCAAATTTTTTTTTCTCGAGAAATTTGATCATTATTAAAAATGAAAAATTCTTAGATAGAAACAACCCTAATAAATAATTTTATATATAACCAATCATATTTTTTATTAATTAAAAATAAAAATAAAATTTTCTCTCTCCTTCATAATCACAACCACCCATAAATCCAATTAAAAAATAAATAAAATTTTAAATAAATTTAAAATTTTCTCTTTATAAGAATATGGATTTACAAACGTTTATTTGTTATTAAAAAATATAAATCAAGAGTGCACTAAGGACTAAATAAAACTAAAAATAACTCGTTGAAAAGAGAAGTGGCCTATTAATAAAATAAAACAATTAAAATTGATGAAAAGAGCTTTGAATAAAGAAGAAACAAATTGATCAAAAGAGAAGTGATCAAAAATATACAAACACACTGCATAATGTTCTTTTTCTTTCTCTGGTATAGGAACAAAAACAAGCATTGAGAGTTAGCATGTGAAAGCATTTATTAGGATAAAGTGCGACACCACATGCAGATGAATTAGGTAGTATTATGTTCTGTAGGCGCCTAGCAGAAAAACGACAATCTGGTGTCTAGCCAAACTGGAGAGCACAAGCATTAGTTTTTGGCTGCCTAACACAAAACTAGAAAATTGTTTCTTCACCTTTTTTAAAAGTATAATTTGCTTAACTGTTAATGGGGCAATTCTTACTTGGATTTCTTATTCGTATTTATCCAGATATTTAGTACTTTTTTCGATAAAAAAATTTGAACTAGTAAAGAGAATATCAAAAGTTATCTAATTGTACTATTAGAGCTTAATGCAAGTAATCTAAAGAGATGTTATGAGGTGTATGAGTATGACCACCATCTTTAAAGGTGTATAAAACATGTTACGATTAAATTATAATTAAAAAAATTCTATAAAATATATATTACAATTAAATTGTAATTAAATATAATTTTTTTATTATTTTACTATGAATAATTAATTTATATATAATCTCAAAAATTTTAAGACGATTGTGACAAACTATCAACAATGTGGTTTTTTGGAATTGAATTTTATTTAAGATAAATATTGTTTTTGCATATTTAATGATAATGATATTTTATTTATTTATGATATTTTCTATTTATTATTTGGTTTGATTTATTTTATTATTATATTTTATTCATGTATTTAAACATTTTTGAGATGGAGACTATCTTAAAATAGAGAGGTTTCACTAACATCATCTAAGATCAAACATAATAATATTGTTACTTATACTTACGCAATTAAATGGCAGCAGCACACACATGCAGAGATTGACAAATGTACAATTGTGTGGGTCGAAAATTTGATTTTCACCAACATGGAGGTTAATTGAGTGAATTAATTATAGATGTTAAAATTATTTTGTTGAAGTTTAGTTAAATGATCATCTTGTGTGAGATCATTTATAATAGAAATTTAATCTGGAACAATCTTAATCTTCGAGTGGTTGTAAGGATGGTCATGATGATGAAATCGACGACAATAATCCTTCATATAGTGTCAAATGGTGGGGGTGTATTACAAACACTCATGCAATTAAGTCACATACAACCGTAAGTGTGAGGATAAGGATTTAGAATAGTATCTCTTTGAATTCCATCGTTCATTAGACATTATGTTATGAAAGGGGGCCAGGAAAATATTGGAGTAACAGAATCACATGTGGAGCAAGGACACGTGAATAATGATCCACACATCAAGGAGCTAAGGCGAGGATTGAGAGTCAGGTGTCCTAACAGAAAATATTCGGAAGGATACGTTAAATAAGGAAATGATTGACAGTGAGTGGGGGAATTGGTTGAGAGAAATCAGAATCTTTCCTCCCTCTGAGCTAGTCAGCTTTCTCGTTTTCATTATACTTGAAACCTTAAATTCCATAGCAGCTTTATGATTCAATTTCCTTATTTGTATTGCTATATTGAAATATCAGTGCAAAGTATCCTTTTCATTGCTCATTTTTTTTTTCTGTGTTGTAAGTTGAACCATAACATTTGGTGCTTTCATTGATTCCACCATGGCGGAAAGTACCAGAATGAAGAGCTTGGAAAACGCCATCAACGACATCAACAAAGTCCTGCTGAAATCCCAGGAAGATGCAGATCGTCGACACGCAGAGTACATGCAGCACCGCAACTTAGACCAAGCTCGTCTCGATCGAGTCGACAATCAACTCAGTTTGCTCCATGCGTCAAGCTCTTCCGGTGGAAAAAACTCACAAACAACAACCGTTCAACCGTTTCAGGTACGTAATATCAAGTTGGATTTCCCCCGATTTGACGGATCTGAGGTTATGAACTGGATTTTTCGAGCGGAACAATTTTTTGATTATTATGCCACACCGGACAACCACCGCCTCACTATCGGCGTCGTGCATATGGAAAAGGATGTGGTACCATTCCAGATGATTTCTCGTAACGCGCCTTTCCAATCATGGACCATGTTCACGCGTGCTTTAGAAAGGGAGTTTGGTCCCTCACCCTATGAATCTCCTCGAACCGCCCTTTTCAAACTACACCAAACAACCACTGTCGCCGATTATTATACCCGTTTCACTGTTTTAGCCAACCGCTCCGATGGACTCAACCCTGACGCTACTCTTGACTGCTTTCTGAGTGGGTTGAAACCTGAAATCCAACGTGACGTCATCACACAGACCCCAACCTCCCTCTCACGTGCCTTTGCATTAGCGAAACTATTTGAAGATAAATACTTTCCTACACCCCCAAAACCATTAGCCAACCCTGCTTCTAAACCATACCACTTTCCTTCACCAGGCCCAAACACTCGCAATCAACCCAAACCACCACTACTTCCTACACCAAATACAAAAAACCTAACACAAATGTCTAGACCCAACCTAGTTAAGAACATAACACGTGCTGAAATGCAATTACGTAGAGAAAAGGGTTTGTGTTACTATTGTGATGATAAGTTCTCGATGAATCATAAATTTCCAAACCGTCACTACCTTCTTCTACAAGTTGAGGAAGATGAAGAAATTTCCCACCTTCCAGACCCACCCGACCCTATCACACAAGACCTCAATCACAGTGGAGATTCGGCATACCACCTTTCCATGAATGCTTTAAGTGGCTCCCACGGAGCTGGTACGTGTAACACCTCAAAATTTGCCCTCCTTTCTTGGCACTAGCATTAACATATTTGCATATCATTTTAGGGCATTAGGCATTTCATATTGCATAGCATGTGGTTACATTGTGCAAGCCATTCTCCCAAGTCTTGATCAGAAGATGGAAAGTCCAAGTGCAAGCCTAGGGTATTGATTGATCATGGCCATCTGAGGATTGGGCTGTGAATTAGGGTTTCATGATTCTCAAGGGTATGGGTCTTCATCTTGATTGCAATGATGCATCATCATCATCATGGTTGGATGTCATCAGAAGGTTGAAGAAGATTCCTTGAGATTAGGGTTTTGACCACTGGTCAACCCTAATCAGTTGTATTGGGCCAATCAGGGCTGGATCAGGAGATGAGGTCTGTGATGGTTATGAGGATCATTCTTTGATTATATTGTGCTTATTGAGGCTAGGGTTTCACCCTTGAGCTATTTCAGTTGAAGATTGGGGTTCAATTTGATCTGTGCATTGCCAGGTTCATCTATCAGATGAAAAGTCAACTGTGGTCAACTGTACATGATCTGGTGAATTTGGAGGTGGAAATGAGTTGAAGACACTTCATTCATGTTGGAACAAGTGTTGAATGACATTGCAAAGCTTAAGAATGAAGAAAATCAAGTCAGGACAAAAACTGCCAAAAATAGCAGGTGACTTGTAACTGAAGTTTCCAAAAATGGAAAGTTTTTGACCTCAAAAACAGATGTCCAAGGAAGCTTCAAATGAAAAATTGTTCAACATGAAAGTTGTAGATCTTGTTCTCACCTTTCCAAAAAGTCCAAGAACTTGAAAATCCAATGTATGGTTTGCAAGTTATGGCTCAGTGAATTTCAAAAATGACCCGTAATCAGGAGGTCATAACTACCACATGGTTGGTCCAAATTGCAAGTTCTTTATATGCACAAACTCCATTTGACATGTACTTTGAGGGTGCATCATTGGATTTGTTCAAAAATGGTCAAGGCAAAAAGTCACTTTTCAACTGGACAGCTGAATTGGACCAGGGGCAAAATTGTCCAAATGTCAAAATAATTGGAATTTTTGAATGGGACTTTTTCCAACACCTCAGGAATGGCATTTTAAGTGTGTTTGAATATTCACTTCATGGTTAATGCACATGGTTTGAGTTTTGGGTTGAAAAATGAAATGCTAAAAATGGATCAATTACCACACACATGTGATTTTGAGAAATACTCAACCAATGGACATGGAAC
This sequence comes from Lathyrus oleraceus, assembly GCF_024323335.1. Lineage (NCBI taxonomy): Eukaryota > Viridiplantae > Streptophyta > Magnoliopsida > Fabales > Fabaceae > Lathyrus > Lathyrus oleraceus. Next base: position 558,360,785 of record NC_066583.1, on the reverse strand, counting down.
AAGTTTCTACACATCACATATGTCATTTGGGGATTGCTTGAGCTGTCAAAACAGCTGGCACTAGCTGTCATAGTGCATTGACCATTTTACCCCTCCTTTGAAAATGACACTTTCACTTAACATTACCATTTAACTAATTAACTTGATTAGTGAATGATTAAGCTATCATATAAATTCATAAACACCTTCATAATCATAACAGAACCTCACAATTACCAAAGTTGGATCTAGAAACTCTTCATTCTCTCCATTTTCATCAAGAACACAAACACCTTCAAATCCACAATTCTTCATCATCCTTCAACGAAATCTCAAGATTCTTTTTGATTTGGATTGGTATCATCATCCTCACCATCTGTTTTGGTAGTTTGGAAGGAGAGGAAAGCCAAATCGTGACTGTTCCATAGCTCATCATCAATGGCAAATGCAAATTGTGGATACTAGAAGCCGTGGCAATTGAAGCTAGCATCTCCTATCATCTTCTATATCCTTCTAGTGCAACTGTTTGTGGAGAAAAGCACGTGAGGAGCAGCAAATCGCGACTGCCATTACAGGTTTGAGGTTTTTCGAATCTCATGAAATGTTCCATTCTTATATGCGTTTGGTAGTTCTTGTTGCGTAGGTCGTAGATATGTTTGTAGATTTGTGAATAGTTAACCGTAGGTTGAGAAATCTGGAGATGAACAGTTGAGTGTAAACCCTAACTCAATCGATTTGGTTGATAGAGGAACAATTAGGACAAACGAGTTTCATATTCGGATTGTAGGAGTTTAGACGGTTCGTTTGACTATAGCCATGCCAATTTTCATGAAGCTTTGATGTTCGTCCATTTTTGCAATTTTCTGGGAAATTCTGGCTTGGAGACGAAGAAGAAGTTGTGTTTGATCCGTGGAAGCGTTTGAATTTTCAAACTGGGAGTTTCCCGCTCCCGCCACTGAAGAATTACGAGTTTGCCATTGGTTTTTCTAATTAATTCATTTAAATTATAGAAAATCATTAGGACATTAAAAAATTCATAAAAAATAGTAAAAAATTCCTAAAAATATGGAGATTTTTTCCTTGACTTTGTTGAGTGTAGATTTTTTTTGACCTATTGGTCAAAGTTGTGCTTGGTAAAACTATTATTTGGCCTAGGCTTATTTCACATGTGTCCACTTTTGCTACACTTTGCCAATTGTTTCATGAAATGCACATGACATAAAATAAATTCTTGAAAATTTTTGTGATGATTGTGGACTCATTGATGCTCATTTATATGTAAATTTCATGCAATTTTGATACCTGGTCAATGAGCAGCAAATTCTGGAACTTAGGTGTGACAATTTGTGTCACACCTCTTGATGTCAACTTGTTGAATTTAATTGGATAACCTATGCATGTTAGAATTGAATGAAATTTGGCATGGTGAATTGTTGATATGTTAGGGTGTTGTATGAATTTTTGTAGAATTTTTCACTGCCTTTTCTAATTAATCATGATTTTTCATTTCTGGTGATTGAAATTGCAAGTCCATGTGACCTAGGTTGGTAGAATGATTGAGAAATCCTCATATTGTATTGTATGGCCATGAAATTTGATATGCATGAACTAGACACATGTTAGGACCTCCCTGTTTTGGTCTCATCCATTTCTTTTTAGTTTCCAATGAGATATGAATTTTTGAAGTGGATGTATGCATTGATGGTGTGAATTGGAGCATGAAATTGTGTCTGTTTTTGTTGATTTTCATTGACATGGTTCCATTTGCCCAATTGAGCTCAAATTTGACATGGTAGACCTTGATTGACCCCTGTTTAGGTGTATTTAATTTGAGATTTTTTTGATGTGTTTTGGCATGGCTTTGAATGCAATACTTCTGTTTGTATATTTGGTGCTTCATTTGAACCAATATGGATTGTTTTGTGCATGAATTGAACTTGATGGATGATATAAACATGAGACCAAGGATGTTTGCTCTTGTTTGACTTTAATTTGAGATTGGTTTGTGAATGCCTTGCTGTTTAGGGATTTTTTCTTGCTTTGGACCCTAGGCTTGGCCTAGTGGTCTAGTTGCTAATGTTTGCTTGATTTTTCAGGATCAAAAAGGCAATGCACATGGAGAATGATTCAAATTAACTTTAATTGATGTTGTTGATGTTTGTACACTAACATAATTGTGTTTTGTAGGTTGTGAAGCATAGGCTTGAGCTTTGGCTTGCCTTGTGTTGTGCATTGAGTTGTATAGACTGATTGATTGAACTTGCTGTTTAGTTTTGTTTGTCTGAGTACTAATTGTGTTTGACTGTTTCCAGGTACTTTTAGTTGCTCAGTTCCTTGTGAACTTTTGCTTTGCTTTGCTTAAGCAACTTGCATTGAGGTAAGTCCTCTTGACTTCATGTAGTCTGGAGACCCGGCTGTTACCGGGCCGGGCAAATAAATGTCTGAAGTCCTCCTTAAGAGGCAATGCTTGTGTATGTTTATTTTTAAGCCCAAGCAGGTGAAAGTCCTTTAAATAAGGCAATTGGTGGAAGGTAGGGACAAGCAGCCTGTCCCCCACTATTCAGTTGAGTCTTCTTCTTGCTCCCATTACATGGTTGTAGCATTGAGATCAAAAGCCCAAGATCTGTTGTGTCAGAGTCATCGAGTATAAAAGGGTTCCCCTATTCTGGACCCATGCTCATTTGTCAGACGCTCTCCCTGGTTAGGGATATGAGCTGTGAGGTCTGATCCTCACTTCACCTCTTCATCTGCTTCACCTTAGCCTCGTAATGGCAAGGTTAAGAGCAAACACAGCCCGTACAGACGACTTGCTGAGGCAGTCAAACCTGATTGATTGAGCCCCCTTGTTTGGCTATAGTGCGTGTTATGTGGATATCTGATTGACATGCTTGTTTGAGATACCTGTTCTCATTTGATGATATATGATTGTATGCTTGTGTGCTAGCTTCTTTCCTGGTTAGGATAGGCTTGTTTATGCAAGTAGGATAGAAAACCGAACTTAGGGTTAACGATGCATGACAACATTAGGCTCGAGTCTCAGCTCCCTAGTTGTGTGTCTTTCCCCGGTTTCTGGTTAGCAATTTAGTCCCTTTCAGGGGAACTACATCGCCCTGATCCTCGTGCCAGACGAGGTATGTAGGCAGGTGGTCGTGCGAGACCACTCCGGGCAACCTTTTTCTTTTTTGCGTGTGTTTACTTGTTATCTGATTGTGTTTTGGCTCGGATGCCGACGTAAGTCCAGTAAGTGGCTGTCGGGCTCCACGTTTGCCGTTTTGTGCGTGTTCTGGTTCGGATGCCGACGTAATTCCATCCAGTGGTTGTCGGGCTCCATGTTTGCCACTCTTGTTTGTTTGTGTTTTGTGTTTTGGCGTGCGTAAGCCGAACTACAGTGGCTCTGATTCTTGTTCCAGACAAGATATGTAGGCATAAGGTGCGATACCTTATCGAGCCCGTTTCTCCTAACCCCACCTGCGTTCCCTGTTTGTGTGTGTGATGTTTAGCAACCTTTTTCTTTATTCTAGGACGTGGATCCCTAGGAGTACCTAGGACGTGAGGGGTGCTAATACCTTCCCCTTGCGTAACCGACTCCCGAACCTTTTCTCTCTGGTCGCGAGACCATGTCTTTCCAGGTTTCTCTGAGCGCTTCCTTTCCCTATCTTGGGATAAATAACGCGCAGTGGCGGCTCTGTGTTGTATTTTATTTTTAGGCTCGCCGGTTGATTTTTCGCAGGATGCGCCAGCACGTTGCGTTTCCAAGGTTAAATTCTTGGCATTAATATCAGTGTGTTGTTAGACAACGGGAGTTCTGACAACTTTCTCCAGCCGCGTATTGCTTAGTGCCTCAAATTACCAATTTAATCTGCTGAGCACTTCACAATTCTGGTTGGCAATGGAAATTCCTTAACTACATCTGGATACATAGCAGATTTACCGGTGGCAATACAAGGCCACACACTTCACATTCCAGTATATCTTCTTCCTATCACAAGGGCTGATTTGGTCCTGGGAGCACCGTGGTTAAAAACCCTCGGTCCACATATAGCTGACTACAATGCATTATCCATCAAATTTTATGCCGACAACACTTTTGTCACTCTATACGGGGAAAGACACAAGAGTCCCAACCCAGCACAGTACCATCACATTAAGAGACTTCATCACACTGATGCCATTGATGCATCATTCACACTGCAATGCCGGAAAGTGGAACCGATTGAGGGTCCCTCTTCAGTCCCTGTACACCCGGATTTGACAGCTTTACTCTCAAAATTTGATGATATATTTGCTGAACCACAAGGCCTTCTGTAGCGGTGTATTCGTCGCTATATGATCTATTGGTTAAATCATAAGCTAAGAGATACATGAAAAATTTCGAGTCGCCACCGCACTTTTATTTATCCAAAGGACTGGCTAAAAAGCGAACAAAAGCCTAAGAAGTTTTACACGTAGAAAACTAATAAAAAGATCAGAGATTCTGGGTAAGGGGTAAATTACGTAATGGGAAGGTGTTAGGCACCCACTACGTCCTAGGTACTCCTAGGGAGCCCTTTTCACACTTGTTATGCTAAATTATTATTTGTTATGACATAAAGATTGTGCAAACATGATTGGGATGATGAGAAAAGAATATACAAGTTTTTTTATTTATTGGTTATTGGGTTTTATTTATTTGTGTTATTGGGTTCGAACGGATGAACCCGTTGCCTACGTACCTTCCATCAAAGGTAAGGATCAGAACGCCGTAGTTCGGCTAAAAGATTTCCAAAAGTGGGTTAGGTTCAATTTTAAACACAAACCCTAGGTCTTACGTTATCCACGGGAGAAAACTCAACCTTATACAAACAACAACGTCCACCATGTGAGAACAGCTTCAACTGGCCAGGGAGGGGTTAACCCTATAATAGGCGAGGAAGACTTACAATTCAATCACTAAAGACAGAAGGCGAGATTAACATCAACCACTAAGATAAATCAAACCTATAGCTCATGTATGAAAAGATTAATGGACAAAGCCAAAACAAGTGAATGAGTGAAATTACTGATTATGATTATGAAAATGGAGTCAAAGTATGATTAAGATCAATTCAAATAAGTATTATGAAATGGAGTTTTGAAAAAAAGGTCAAGGACTTGAGTCCAGGTTTTTAGTTTGAAAACATGAAGATGTTTGCACAACACTTATGTCAAGTTTTAAAAGATAAAGTGTGAAAAGGTTCTAAGACGTAATGAATGATGAATGGATGAAGGATGGATAGTAAAACTTCTTAGAAGGTTCACTTCTTGAAATCATATAGCAGATGATTCAAGTGTGTCCTTTGGAATAGCAATTAATAATAAACAAACAAAGCAAAGGCGGATATCGGATGCCAATCAATGGTCTTATACCAATCTCCTAAAACAAAATGGGATATCAGAAGCCACTCAATGGACTTACACTAATCTCCACAGGCAAAGAAATAAAAAGCGGATGCCGGATACCAATAAATGGATTTACACCAGTCTCCTAAAACAGAAATGGATATCAGATGCCACTCAATGGACTTACACTAATCTCCTCAAAAAAAAAAACAAAGATGAAATATGGAAGTCAACTGCCAATCTATCTGGACTTAGGTCAACTCCACAGTATGGTCCTAGGAAATCCAATGCCACATCACAGGGACTTACAATGGTTCCTCACATACAAGAACAAAAGCAACAATATGATCACAGGAATGCAAATGCCAACTTACAGGGACTTATAATTGCAACCTCTCATACAAACAGATGAACAAACTATGATCACAGGAAAGCAGATGCCAACCTACAGGGACTTATAACTGCAACCTCACATACAAATCAAACAGATCAAATTATGATCACAGGATAACAGATGCCAACTTACAGGGACTTATAACTGTATCCTCACATACAAATCAAACAGATCAAATTATGATCACAGGATAACAGATGCCAACTTACAGGGACTTATAACTGTATCCTCACATACAAATCAAACAGATCAAATTATGATCACAGGATAACAGATGCCAACTTACAGGGACTTATAACTGTATCCTCACATACAAATCAAACAGATCAAATTATAATCACAGGATAACAGATGCCAACTTACAGGGACTTATAACTGTATCCTCACATACAAATCAAACAGATCAAATTATGATCACAGGATAACAGATGCCAACTTACAGGGACTTATAACTGTATCCTCACATACAAATCAAACAGATCAAATTATGATCACAGGATAACAGATGCCAACTTACAGGGACTTATAACTGTATCCTCACATACAAATCAAACAGATCAAATTATGATCACAGGATAACAGATGCCAACTTACAGGGACTTATAACTGTATCCTCACATACAAATCAAACAGATCAAATTATGATCACAGGATAACAGATGCCAACTTACAGGGACTTATAACTGTATCCTCACATACACACAGATAAACAGAAGATATGAGTGACCAATGAGGTCTTACACTCTATCCTTCCATATCACAGGAGCAAATGCCAAAGCAATGGACTTACAATTGTCCTCAATGGGCAAACAACAATGATAGCATCACAAAACAGATGAGATGATCATGCATTAATGGCAATTGATGATGATGATAAATGCATAGCATACAGGCAAACAAGTGCACATGAAGCAATCCATCAATCAATGAATATCAAACAGCACACTCTATAGCCAAACAATGGGGGGCTCACACAAGAGGGTTTGACTTTAACAGTCCACTGTAATAGGTAAAGGTCGCTCTTAACCTGGCCATTGAGGGGCTCAGGTGAAGCAGATGAAAAGGAGATGAGGGGTGTGCCTCATTGCTTCTATCTCAGATAAGAGAGAGCATAAAAGAAAGTGTGGGAGTTCAGAAAGTAGGAACTCTCTCCACATTATTGACTCGATTAGATCTTGGGTATTTATCTCATTGCTTCAACCATGTAATGGGAGCAAAGAGAGGACACACTGAATAGTGGGGGATAGATTACTTATCCCTACCTTCCACCAATTGCCTTACTTGAAGGACTTTTCCTGCTTAGGACAAATATAAACACACACAGGCATTGCCTCTTAAGGAGGACTTCAGACAGTTTGCCCGGTCAAATAACAGACCGGGTCTCCAGACTACATGAAGAAGAAGTAATTATACCTCAAAGCAAATGCTAAAAAGCAAAGCAAGCAAGCAAGTTCAAAGAACTTAAGCAACTAAAGCACTTGATTTTTAAGAAATTGAGATGCAGCAGCTGTTTGAAGATCCTAAGCTCAGACAGAAGTTCCCTTGGCCTTGCAATGATGGAGGATGAAGCTATTTAAGTTCAAGAACGCTTGGAGTTGAGGGAATCACGATCTGCCATATGAAGGGGTTGAAGAAAACAAAGTGAGCAGGAGCTGTCACAGGTGATGAATGGGGGTTCAAAGGTGCTCTAAATGATGTTTGGATGATGGTGGAACAAAGGTTGGCTCAATGGTTTTCAAGGGTTTTGCAGAATTTCGCTTTTTGCCAAAAATACCATATGAGAGTGAGAGTCTATTTCTGTTTGGTGGCTGCCCAAAACTAGGGTAGAAATGTGACAGAAGAAGGCTTATATGGGTCTGTTTATGCTCCACTAATCACATGCTAAGCTTGCTTAGCCTTAAAGAACTTATTTGCATTTTTGCTAAATTGGTACAAATGAAAATGGAGGTGTGTAAATTGGTCGAGTGGGCTGGGCATAGGCTGCAAAAGGACATTCAAATTGCTGTTTTGTGTGCTGCAGACCTGCTGTACTTGCCTTGCTTCTCTTCCCATCATTTTGCCTACTTGCCAATTTTTGCATTTTGGTCTAGAATGGTGGTATAATGGTGATATGATCATGAATTCAAACTTGGAACATGTCTCAAATATGGTTTTAAACATTTCCCAATTGGCCAAGTCAAGAAAAAATCAAAGAAGCAAAAAGTCAAACTTGGGTCAAACTTTGAATTTTAAAGGAATTGGTCCAAAAATGCCATTTTGAATGGTAGGGTTTTAGATCATGAAATTTATATTTTTGGAAAGAGGATGAAAAATGTGATGTGTAGGAAAAAACCCCACCAAATTTGGCCTTATGGTTTGAGAGATATGGCTTGTTGAAGTTCAAAAATTGATGAAAATGATTTGATCATATCTTGACAACCACACATGGGATTTTGATGTTCTTGGACTTTTTGAAAATGGGAGAACAAGATCTTCAACTTTCATGTTGGGCAAAAATTCATTTGAAGCTTGTATCATGATGTGAGTTTAAGATCAAGAAGTTTCCATTTTTGGCAGTTGAAATTACAGGTCCACTTTCTATTTCTGGAAAATTTCTGATTTCACTTGATTTTCTTCCATGATGAGGTTGAACATGATAGATGAGGCTTATACAAGCATGAATGAACTTCTTCAAATCAATTCTATCCATCAAATCTCTGATTAAATCAACTGTTGACCAAGTTTGACTGTCTGTTGACTTTTCTAGGGTTTTGGACTGATTGAACTTCTTCTGATGGTTTCCAAACCCTAATTCCTTGAGGACTTGTTTTCAAATGATGTCCCAAGATGTATGAACTTTTGATTATTGACCATGATGCCCAAATTCTGTAAGAATGGCCACCATCCAATGCTTTGACTGATCAACGGCTGACTTTGACCTAATTGCTGATGATGGCTTCAACTGCAAGCAACAAGGTTAGACTGACAATATTTTTGTACTTTTTGAATGATAAACATATGAAAGCAAAGATATACAAATGCAAAGTATGCTTGGTGATCAAGAAACAAATCCACAAGGCAAACCACCCACTAAGAGGAAAACAAAAGCATGCATTGATCCTTGAGACAATGATATGAATGATATGGGCCATGAGGGATCTTAGGGCCCAAAATTGGGGTCTTACAGATGCCCCTATTTAAGGTCATTCTAGCCGGAGAAGTGAAGTTTAGAAATCTTCATATCGACGCGGTAGAATGGACTTAAATAACAGTAATGAGACAAATTTTGGTCCCTAAGAGACCTCATGATGCAGATGTATGCGTGCAAAAGACGCAAATTCTATGGGGAATATAATTCACACAGAAGAAAAGACGATCCATCGGAGTAATACACTCACCAGGAACAGAGACTCTAACAAGACTCTATGGGGATAATAAAAGAAAAAGAAATGTGTGGACAACACACGACTCTAAACTGGGGAAAAACAAAACTGACATAACGTGAACAAGACACGACTCTGATTAGAAACAGAAAAAAAAGACTGGAGAACTCACTGGGGAGTGAAGGACTCACACTGGGAAAAGAATTCCAAAGGAAAATAAATCCATTGGAGAGACACAAACTGACTCCTGAGGAGAAGCAACAAAAAGTTCCACTGGGGAAGTAACAAAGCAAATGAGATGTTACCAGGCATAAGGGTAACAAACTCAGGAAAAATCTGACTCCACAGGGGGACCGAGGTCATAATAGGGAGCAGAAAGGAGGGAACACCAAGGATACCGGTTACTGGGTATATAATAGGTGACCGACCGAAGCGTGAATTGGTTTTCACTTCCAAAACAACTCATCATCCTGAAGAGAGCTAGAAAAGCAAATTTGTTTATAGGATGGACATTCAATTCCACAAGGAAAATGAATCTTACTCTGAGGGGAAAACAATCAAAAGATCGACTCAAGAGTGGACGAGATATAATATCCATTACCGTCAGAACGTGGATAGAATACTCAGATGAGACATATTATTCATTACCGGCAGACCGTGAATAATATACTCGAAAGGAAAATTATCCTGAACCGGTTACTGGGTTGTTTATAGGATAAAATCCGAAAACGTGAATTGGTTTTCACTTCCAAAACACTCATCATCCGAAAGGAGGGCTTGAAAAAGCAAAACAACTTACAGGATGGGCATTCGAATCCACAACGGGAAGACGAATCTTACTCAAATGGGGACACAAAACCCAAAGAGTGCATGAGATATAATATCCATTACCGGCAGACCGTGGATAAGAATACTCGCATGAGATATATTATCTATTACCGTCAGAACGTAGATAATAAACTCGCATGGTAAGAAACACCAGAGATACCGATTACTGGGTATATAATAGGTGATCTTCCGAAAACGTGAATTGGATTTCACTTCCAACCACTCATCATCCAAAACACAAACTGGTTAAAGGATGGCCATTCGATTCTACAAAGAATACGAATCTTGCTCAGTTGGGGAAAATCAACAAAGGATTCCAACTAAAGAGCGCATGAGATATATTATTCATTACCGTCAGAACGTGAATAATACACTCGAAAGGAAAAGACACCAGAGATACCGGTTACTGGGTATATAATAGGTGACTAACCAAAAGGAGAGACAATCGATACCAAGCATACGGGTACACGAAAGACAACTCAAAGGGATAAATTGCAAGCATCCGGCAATTATCCAACAACAAAGAAAATATTCGACTCCACAAAGGGAAATAACGAATCTTACTCGACTGGGAAACGCAAAAGGCTTCGACTGAGGAGTGCATGAGATATACTATTCATTACCGGCAGACCGTGAATAATATACTCGCATGGAAGACTATCCACAACCGGTTACTGGGTTAACAAAGGATAAATCAACCGAACAGAAAGGCATCGGGATACCAAATTAGGTATATAATGATAACCAATCAAAAGGAGCAACAGACATTACCAACAAAAGGGTGAATGAAAGGCGAACTGCTGAGGATAAATTGCAAGCATCCGGCAATTATCGACAGAAGACTAGCTGGGGATGCACTGGTAAACAACCAATGATCCAGGGAACAAATCACTAGCATACGGTGAAAAGACCCACTGGGGATAAAATTGCTAGCATACGGCAATTATCCACAAAAGACTTGCTGAGGACATAAGTGCTGATCTGAGCAACTTATACAAGCAAAAGGAAAATCAACATCAAAGACTTAGATGGAGATAACCACAAAATTAGGGTTTACATCTACCGAATACGGGGTAGAAGACCAAAAACTCCGCGTGGGGATAGAACAAATCACAAATCCGCACGGGAAACCAAAATAGGGTTTATAACAAACCACAAACTGCTGAAAAGCAGGAAAATAGGATTTACAACTACCGGGTAGTAGGTAGAAAACCAAAAACTCTGGCTGGAGAATAAAAGGTGTATAACCATAAATTCTGTTAAGGAAGCCAGGAAAAGTAGGACTTACAACTGCTGGTTTGTAGGCAGAGGCCCAAAACATTCCGCTGGGGAACAACCCACTGGGAAACACAAGATATTTGACAAATAGCCGATTCGGGAACGATCTGAAAAGACAGACTGAACCAAGACACGTCCTAATGAGGATATAACTCAAATAGGAAAATCCATCCCAATATATGTGTTGGGAGGAAACGGAAGAAACCGTCATCCACGAGGATATATCTCGGTGGGGAACTGCAGAAGGAAAGACAACATTTTCTGCTTATAGGGTTGACTCTATATGGAGAGATTTATAAACACCCAACATCTGCTTGGGGAGATCTGTAAAGAGATCTATATCACCATGGCAGGAGACACGACAAAACAAAGATATATGGCGAGAAATGCAACATGAATATCTGAATGTTTATGAATATGCATGAATATGCGTGATTTATGTTTGATGAATGCTGACAAAACAGACAATTCTAACACAAACAGGTTCAGGAACAAACGTCCGGTATTATACTTCCAGGGGAAAAACCAGCTGGAGAGCCAATCTGCGGAGATCCATATGCTGTAAAGCAAAGATCTGCGAGTACTGCTGAAGAAGCAGAGAATCATAGATATCAGGAAACAACCCAATCAGGGTACAGAAAGTCACAACGGGCAAAACGGCCACCAAGACAAATCTATAGGGGAACAAGAGAAATCCCAAAGATATCTGCAGGGGATCCCAGTGTCAACTGAGAAACAAAAGATGCATAAGCACAAACTGCTGTAGAAGCAAATTCACACAATTCCGCTGGGGAACAACCCACTGAGGGGGAATGATATCATCCAAATAGAATCTAACTGCGTAAGCAACTCTACTGGGGAAAACTGTCGGCTACTCTCTTGGGAACAAACCACTGAGGGAGGACAGATCGAATAAGCAGATTCTGCAACGAACCACTCCACTTGGGGAGAATACACAGCAAACTGATCACAACAAGTAGATTCTGCAATATAAGCCACTCTACTGGAGATCACAAACAGTCAGGAAATAAATCCGTTCACTGGAGGCCAAAGCCATCATCCGACCATACTGGGGATTGAAAGAGTATTCAACAGGCGAAACTGCCATAACAAACATTCTGCAGACTATGCTGAGGAAAAGATGGTTGAAATACTGGGATACCAACCCAATTAACCACTGAGTAGGAAAATAAATCCTGCTCTGCTGGAGAGAATAACTCTGATGGAGAGATAGCAACAATTCCACAGACGACTTCGCCGGGGAGAAGGTAAAGTACCGGGTATCAAACCACTGACTTACCAGGTCTTCAAAAGAAAACAACCGCTGAGGAAACAGACAGTTCCTCTAGCACACTGCATGGGGGAAAAGCGGTAACAACTCCACTTACAACTCTGGTGGGGATATTGATAACAGCTCTACTCGCGACTCCGAGGGGAGTACCAATCAATCAGTTATACTCATGGCTGTGCTGAGGAGACAAATAGAGTCTGGGGATATACGACCCACTGGAGAAAGTGACGGGGCACCAGGATGACCCAACCATCAATCGCCGAAACTTCTCACGAAAACACCCATGCTAGGGGGAAAACTGCTGCTGGGGAAAACAAAGTCTTCAACAACAAATCACTTGCGACTGTACTGGGGAACAACCCTAACAACAACTCTGCTTGAGGAACAGCCTCAACAAAGATCTGGAGAAAGAAGATACAACCAAACCAGGAATATGAACAAATGTCTTACCTGTTGGGAATCATGCCACCCTCGGGAGAGCACTGAGATATTCTTGAGTATTCTTTCAATCTTGTGAATGTTCACTTTGTTTAAAACAAAATTTTTGAAAAATTTGATTGTTTAAAACAATGACATTTTATCAATTTAAAACATGCAAAACATTTGTTGAATTGAAACAAATAAGAGTGCAAATAATTGGATAAAAAGCTCGAATTGATTTGATGGAATGGTAGTCTGCAAATGGCAAGACTCCATAGATCTGTACAAATTTGAAATCAGTGATATATATTGGGAGAGGGCTACATTGAACATAATGATCCTTTCTCTACCAATTTGAATCTCGATGTATCCGAAGCTTCAGTTGACAACGAATCGAGAATCTTCTGACGAAATGACGACTGATGAACCAGAAAGTCTTGTCAGGATGCAGTTACTTGCCAAAATCCCTAATTTTTTGCCTAGATTGCCCCAGGGTGAGGTACTCAATCTAGCGGGATGCAAATATATCTTTTTTTTTTAAGTCTCTAATTTTTGCCTGGATTACCCATGCGGGTTCTCCACCGAGACGCTCATTTTTGCCTAAGCCGCCCTTTCGGGTTTTCAACTTAGCGAGCTATTCTGTTTTTTCATTTTTTTTTTATTTTATTTGCATATACTTTTTTTTTAGGCAAAGTATCTCTTAACTGCATCTGAATTCACAGGACGAGTGAAATCCTCCCCATCCATTGTTGTAAGCATCAAAGCTCCGCCTGAAAAGGCTCTCTTAACAACATATGGACCCTCGTAGTTTGGAGTCCACTTGCCCCTGGAATCGGGCGCGAAAGACAAAACTTTCTTGAGCACAAGGTCACCTTCTCGGAACACACGAGGCTTGGCCTTCTTGTCGAATGCTTTCTTCATTCTCTGCTGATACAACTGACCATGACACATGGCAGTTAATCTCTTTTCTTCAATTAAATTCAACTGGTCATAACGACTCTGAATCCATTCAGCATCAGTCAACTTGGCTTCCATCAAGACTCGCATTGATGGGATCTCCACCTCTACTGGGAGAACGGCTTCCATGCCATAAACAAGAGAGAAAGGGGTTGCCCCTGTTGAAGTGCGTACAGACGTACGGTATCTATGCAAAGCAAATGGCAGCATCTCATGCCAATCTTTGTAAGTGACAGTCATCTTCTGGATAATTCTCTTGATATTCTTGTTAGCAGCTTCAACAGCCCCATTCATCTTAGGTCTGTAAGGAGAGGAATTATGGTGTGCAATCTTGAATTCAGCGCACAACTCATCCATCATCTTGTTATTCAGATTGGATCCATTATCAGTAATGATCCTCTCTGGCACACCATAACGGCAAATCAGCTGATTCTTGATAAACTTCACAACCACCTGTCTGGTTACATTCGCGTACGAAGCGGCTTCAACCCACTTAGTGAAGTAATCAATTGCTACGAGGATAAACCGATGTCCGTTGGACGCTTTCGGCTCAATCATGCCGATCATGTCGATTCCCCACATAGAGAAAGGCCATGGTGATGAAATCACATTGAGGAGTGTCGGAGGAATATGAATCTTATCCGCATAAATTTGACACTTGTGACATTTCTTCACATACTTGCAACAGTCAGACTCCATTGTCAGCCAATAGTAGCCTGCTCTCAATATTTTCTTAGCCATGGCATGTCCATTGGAATGAGTACCAAATGAACCCTCATGGACCTCAGTCATCAATAGGTTTGCTTCGTGTCTATCCACGCATCTGAGCAAAACCATATCAAAATTTCTCTTGTACAACACTTCTCCACTGAGGTAGAAACTGCCTGACAACCTTCTCAAAGTTTTCTTATCTTTCACAGATGCCCCAGGCGGGTAGACCTGGTTCTGGAGGAAATTCTTGATATCAAAATACCAAGGCTTGTCATCTTTCACTTCTTCAATTGCAAATATGTGAGCGGGTCTGTCCAAGCGCATCACAGTAATGTTGGGAACATCATTCCACCATCTGACAACGATCATGGAAGCAAGCGTAGCAAGGGCATCTGCCATCCGATTATCCTCTCGAGGAATATGATAAAATTCAACTTCTGTGAAGAAAGTTGAAATTCTCCTTGCATAATCTCTGTATGGGATGAGACTTGGTTGATTTGTCTCCCATTCGCCTTTGATCTGATTGACAACCAAAGCTGAATCACCATAGACATCAAGATACTTGATTCTCAAATCAATGCATTCTTCAAGTCCCATAATACAGGCTTCATACTCCGCCATATTGTTCGTGCATTTGAAAGTTAGCCTTGCTGTGAATGGAATGTGAGATCCCTGGGGATTAACAATTACTGCCCCAATTCCATTTCCATATTGATTAACAGCGCCATCAAACACCATCGTCCATCTGGAACCAGGTTCTGGACCTTCATCAAGTGTAGGCTCATCGCAATCTTTCATCTTCAAATACAGAATTTCCTCATCAGGGAAGTCATACTGAACAGACTGATGATCTTCAATTGGCTGGTGCGCTAGGTGGTCAGCCAAGATACTACCTTTAATAGCTTTCTGAGCTCGATACTCGATATCATACTCAGACAATAACATCTGCCAACGGGCAATCCTCCCAGTTAAAGCAGGCTTCTCGAAGATATACTTAATTGGATCCATTCTGGATATCAACCAAGTTGTATGATTTATCATGTACTGGCGCAAACGCTTAGCTGCCCAAGCTAAAGCACAGCACGTCTTCTCAAGCATAGAGTACCGAGACTCACAATCAGTAAACTTCTTACTGAGGTAGTAGATAGCAAACTCCTTCTTCCCTGATTCATCTTGTTGACCGAGTACACAACCCATCGAGTCTTCAAGAACTGTCAAGTACATAATCAGAGGTCTTCCTTCCACAGGCGGAGACAAAATCGGAGGTTCAGACAGATAATCTTTGATACTGTCGAAAGCTTTCTGGCAATCCTCGGTCCAATCATGAGACTGATCTTTCCGAAGGAGCTTGAATATCGGCGCACATGTGGCAGTCATGTGGGATATAAATCTGGAAATGTAGTTCAAGCGGCCAAGAAAACCTCGGACTTGCTTCTCAGTTTTGGGTGCGGGCATCTCTTGTATTGCTTTGACCTTTGCAGGATCAACCTCAATACCTCTTTCACTTACCACAAAACCCAACAACTTGCCGGAACGGACTCCAAAAGTACATTTGTTTGGATTCAGGCGAAGTTTGAATTTCCTCAAACGCTGAAAAAGCTTCAACAAATGCTCAATATGCTCAACTTCCGTTCGGGACTTGGCAATCATATCATCAACATAGACTTCTATCTCCTTGTGCATCATATCATGAAACAAGGTAGTCATAGCTCGTTGATACGTGGCTCCGGCGTTCTTCAAACCGAAGGGCATCACTCGATAACAGAATGTTCCCCAAGGTGTGATGAATGTTGTCTTCTCCATATCCTCTGGTGCCATCTTGATTTGATTATATCCGGAAAATCCGTCCATAAAGGAAAAGACTTTGAATTTAGCTGTATTGTCTACCAACATGTCAATGTGTGGTAGAGGAAAATCATCTTTTGGACTAGCTTTATTCAAATCTCTGTAATCAACGCACATACGGACTTTTCCGTCCTTCTTAGGAACAGGCACAATGTTGGCCACCCATAGAGGATATGTCGAAGTCACCAGAAACCCCGCATCAATTTGCTTCTGAACTTCCTCTTTGATCTTCACTGCCATATCTGGATGAGTTCTTCTGAGCTTCTGCTTCACAGGCACGCACTCAGGCTTCAAAGGCAGGAAATGTTGCACAATATCTGTATCTAAACCCGGCATGTCTTCATAGGACCAAGCAAAGATATCTGAATATTCTCGTAGCAAGCTGATCAAATCTTCCTTAACAGACCCTTCAAGAAGTGCCCCAATCTTCACCAGGCGCTCACAATCTTCAGATCCCAAGTTGACTGTTTCCAAGTCTTCGAGATGCGGCTGAATGATCTTCTTTTCGTGCTCAAGGAGACGGGTGATCTCATCAGGAATCTCTTCAACGTCATCTTCTTCTGCCTCAAATACAGGGAATTCAAAATTGGGAGATGGCGTTGGATCATTATGTTCAATGGGTTTTAGGATCAACCTGCATAATGATTTTGGTTAAGAAAAATTTCAGAATTTAAACAAACAAATCATTATGCAGATGAAAGAATGTTGCTTTTACAGCTTTTATTTTTGTTTTTATGTTTTTTGTGATCACTGATTTCATAAAGAAAAGCAAAAAGTGAAAACAAAGGAAAAACAAATGTTTTGACAATGCAAAAATTGAATGAAAACATCATTGTATATATGCTTTGCCAACAATGTCATCACTTCTCCTTTTGGCATGGGAGAAGGGTTTTAAACAAAATGAACAATTACTCTGATCTATGGACAACTGTAGGAGCATCCACAGCGACCCAATTGTGGCAGACACCACCAGGAATAATAAAATTGTTCAAGTCTTCTGCATCTTCTTCTTCAATGATAGCAGCAGCTTCCTCTTCTGCAGGTTGATCAGCATGGATGAACCCTCCACTGGTGAACAGACCTTGCTCATTGCATGCCCCAGAACCATAGCCAATGCCAGCCCGGGAACGGTTATCTTCAAGTTCAAGCACTTTCCCTAATCCAGCAACTGCACCACATTCAATGGCCAGCTTAGCATCTCGGTAGGAAGTGAATGAAGGAGACTTTTTCTCGATTGGTTTATCAATAGATAAAGCTTGGAACTGAGTCCCAACTTCATCCTCTGCATCAATATACGAGAAAGAAGACAAGTTACTGACCAGGAGAGCCTTTTCTCCCCCTACTACAACCAATTTCTTGTTTTTCACAAACTTCAACTTTTGGTGTAGGGTGGATGTCACGGCGCCAGCCTCGTGAATCCATGGTCTGCCCAAGAGACAGCTGTATGATGGGTGAATATCCATTACTTGAAAAGTGATCTGGAAATCACTTGGTCCTATCTTGATTGGGAGGTCAACTTCCCCAATCACGGTCTTGCGCGACCCATCAAAAGCTTTAACAACAACCCCACTTTGCCTCATAGGAGGACCTTGATATGACAATCGTGAGAGTGTGGATTTTGGCAATACATTCAGAGACGATCCAGTGTCCATCAACACATTGGACATTGCATCAGATTTGCAATTCATAGATATATGTAAAGCCATGTTGTGGTCTCTTCCCTCCTCAGGGAGATCAGCGTCACAAAAGCTCAGAGTGTTGCAAGCGGTAATGTTTGCAACAATGCTATCAAATTGTTCCAAGGTGACGTCGTGATCAACGTACGCCAGGTCCAAGACTTTCTGAAGAGATTCCCGATGGGGCTCTGAGTTCAGCAATAGAGAAAGAATGGAAATCTTGGAGGGCGTGTGTAGAAGCTGGTCTACAATATTATACTCGCTCTTTCTGATGAGCCTCAGCATCTCATCAGATTCTTCATCAATAATGCCACCCGGGCTAACAACTGAAGAAACAGGAGTCTTTTGTACAGACGAGGAGGGTTTGGCAACATCAAGTGCCGGATTCTGAACATTCACAGCAGTCCCCACAGGACGCTCAACAGATTCAGAAGCAACAGCCTTAGCAGGCGCAGAAAAGACACGACCACTGCGGGTCAATCCACTAACATCAGCGATAGTGGTTACAGATGTAGACGGCAAAGGAACCTCAACCCCATCCTGCACAGCAACAGGATTGTACCGGAAAGGTACGGCTTTGTCGGATGTATATGGCACAGGGCCAGCTGGTTTGATAATCAAAGAAGGTGAAGCCTTAGGCTTGTTGCTATTGTAGCGAATAACAACGGGCTCTGGCAACTTGAACACCGGGGAGATGACACTCACTTCGGGTTCAACTACATCCACATTGCGATTCTGGAGAATCTCAATGGTACCCTCATTCAACAACTTCTGAAGTTCACAGCGTACTTGGTCACAACCCAAGCGATTGACCGAGCAGACGCGGCACTGGTCATGGTTATGCTCCAAATAACTGTGCTGACACAGCATTTTATGTAAATCAACCAACGATTGCCGGATATGGCTAACATATTTCACCTTGTACTTCCCAAGGTCTTCCTGAACCATGTTCACAGACTTCCCATGCGAAGGCAATGGGTTCCTGGTGACATTAGGGTTTGAGTCTTCAAAACTCAGAATTCCACTTCTCATAAGGTCTTGAACCTTATTCTTCAGCGGGAAACAGTTCTCAACATTGTGGCCCGGAGCACCGGAATGGTAGACACAATGCTGGTCTGGTTTGTACCACCATTGCGGATTGGCAGGAATAGCAGGAGGATCCCTGGGTGAAACCAACTTCCTCTCCAACAAGGAGGGATAAAGCTCTGTATATGTCATCGGAATAGGGTCGAAGCTGACCTTCTTCCTATCATAGTTCACATTAGCCTGATTGGTTGTACTTCCACGAGGCTGGTAAGCCTGTTGTTGTGGACGCTGCTGTTGCTGTTGATATTGCGGTTGTGGATATTGCTGCTGATGCTGATACTGTTGAGCATTATCCTTGAATACAGGCGCCACATGAGCCACCTGATGCTGATGTCTGGAATGACGCGCAGGCTTCCTCTGAACAGAGGGTCTTCGATGTTTGGGCTGAGACTGCACAGCATGCGCTTCGCCTTCTTTCCTCTTAAACGCTCCATATCGCTTAGAGGAAGAACCATCATCTTTAGCTAATCGTCCTTCACGGACACCTTCTTCAAGACGCATCCCCATATTCACCATCTCGGTGAAATCAGAGGGAGCGCTGGCCACCATTCTCTCATAATAAAATGACCCAAGAGTCTTCAGAAAAATCTTGGTCATCTCTTTCTCTTCTAATGGTGGAGTGATTTGAGCTGCCAGCTCACGCCATCTCTGGGCGTACTCCTTGAACGTCTCCTTGTCCTTTTGTGACATAGACCTGAGTTGATCTCTGTCAGGCGCCATGTCAACGTTGTATTTATATTGCTTGACGAAAGCTTCGCCAAGATCATTGAAAGAGCGGATGTTGGCACTATCCAAGCTCATGTACCAACGGAGAGCAGCACCAGACAAGCTGTCTTGAAAGTAGTGGATCAAGAGTTGATCGTTGTCTGTCTGCGTGGACATCTTTCTGGCATACATGACCAAGTGTGCCAAAGGACAAGTGTTCCCTTTATACTTCTCAAAATCTGGGACCTTGAATTTAACTGGTATTTTCACACCGGGAACTAGACAAAGTTCGGCTGCTGACTTGCCGAAGAGATCTTTGCCTCGGAGAGTTCTCAATTCCTTTCTCAGCTCAAGGAATTGATCGTTCATCGCATCCATTTTCTCGTGTACATCTGAGCCCTCAGACGCTTCAGAGTGATAAATGGTGTCGTCTACCCTCGGCATGGTATGCACGACAGGAGGAACAGGAATAGGGACCGGGCTGGATGCCGGCATTTGAGCAAATGTTGGAGCTGGCAGATCAGGCATAAAGCCAGGAGGCATCCCCCAAGGAAAACCGGGAGGCATGGCATTTGGCTGATGGGCACTGACAGGCACCGTTGATGTTGCTATCTCAGATATAACCGTCCGCTGAACGGGAGTTGCTGGCTGAGGAGCAGGCTGATTCTGGGCAGCGAGGAGTTGCTCCATCAATGCGCCAAGTCTGGCGACTTCATCCCTTAAACTCTGGTTCTCTTGTTCCAACTGCTCCATAATCCTTGCAGAGTTGACCCTCGTATAATACCGGTGAGTCAGCTTGTCTTCAAAATAAATGAAGATCAGATATTAGAACCGGAAGACCAGAAAAAGGTACCTGTTTATGCAGGAATGATGCATGAAATGCTTTGTGCAAATGCTTTGATTTTCAAGGAACCCTCAGGGTATTTGTTTGCAATATTTTTGAATATTAAACATTTTGATTGCTCATGGAAAATATTTCATTCAAAATACTAAGACAAAGAAGTACAGCATTCTTTTAAATATTACAAAGAGAAAAGGTAAATGACATCCTATGGATCCCTATTAGCTCGGGACGCTGGAAGACGAGAAGTGCACAACTTCTTGATCTCTCTCTCATAGGCGGCCTCCATATCAGCTTTCTCTTTTGCAAGTTGATCATACTTCCTTTTCCAGAATTTGGAAGACTGAGGAAGCAGAGAAGTCCAAGTGTCGTTCGGATCGTCGATCACTCGGTGCTCGAGAAATTCAATCATATCATCTTTCTCCTTGAGCTGCTGCAGCAATTCTTCTTTCTCGCGGATCCAGGCACGCGAAAGGTCTTCTTCTCTCAACTCCTCTACACGTTGGGTAGGGAGGGTTGAAGGCCCAGCCACATCCAACAGTGTAGGTCTCGGATGATCATACGGCATCAAGTAGGTGGCAGCCCTCTGTCTGACCCAAGAGGTGTATGGCTCCAAAGCAATGCAATTCTTCGGACCCAATTCATTCCTACTCTTTATGCGAGTATTGCGCCAAGCGCGGACGAATCTGGCTTTCAGGCCTTGGGGATCTTTACCCTCCTGAAAGAATACACCTTCTAACAGAATGTTATGGGGTTTATCTTTTAGGGGGAACCCAAGCTGACGACGTGCAAGCGTAGGATTGTAGGTAATCCCACCATATGTACCAAGAAGAGGCACATTGGGGAATTCCCCACAAGAATTAATGATCTGAACGGTATCATACACGCGATCATACCAGGTGATATCATCATTGGTGAGAGACATAAGTCTCTGAGACCACCGTAGACATCCCTTGTTCTCCTTGAAAGCAACTGTCTGCGGCAAGTGCGAAATAAACCACTTGTACAGCAGGGGTAGACAGCAGACAATGACTCCTCCATTCTTCATATTCCTTAGGTGCAAGGAAACATATGCATCACCCAACAAGGTCGGAACCGGATTAAGGACTGAAAAGATCCTAATGGCGTTCATGTCGACGAACTTGTCGAAGTTGGGAAATAGCACCAATCCATAGATGAGCAACACAAATAGAGCCTCAAAGGCATCCTCACTCATGGCCTTCCCATAGAAAATGGCTTGAGCAACAAGGAACTCGGAGGGAAAACCCTGAATTCCGCCTTTGGTAGTCAGATTAGCTCTAATCAGATCTTCATCTATATGCAACAAGCTGGAAATCTCTCGAGCAGATAGAATACTCTCTAAGCCACTGAACGGCACTTGATCCAGAATAGGAATCCCAATAAGGTGAGAGTATTCTTCCAAAGTCGGCAACAACTGGAAGTCCGGAAATAAGAAGCAATGATAGAGCGGATCATAGAACTGAGCCAGAGTGCTCATCAATCCCTCATCCACTTGAGTAGTCAGCAACGGCAGAAGCTTCCCATATCGAGCTTTGAAACCCAAGGGATCTAATACATACGATGTCAGATTCCTTAACTCTTTTACATCAGGCTGCTTAAAGCTGTACTTCTTTGTATGCCTTTTTGGTCTTTCCATGTCTGAAAATTTTGCAAATAACCCTTTAAGTTCCTTGAAAATTTTCTCTTTTGATGATGACATGAATGCGGATGAATGCGTGAATGTATGAATGCAACAAACACACTCAAGGATCAATCAAAGCACACCAAACAAAGGTCGTGGGAAAGCTCTATGTATCCCTAATATCAATCATCCATTTTGGTGGATTTAGGTTTTCACCTTATCGACACCCAAGTTCCATTGATATTAACGGTACATGAACCGGTTCAGACATTCTTAATATCAACCAGCCGCTTTGATGGATTTTAGGTTTTACACCTGATCCGGGATCCATTGATATTAACAATGTTTGAACGACTCAACCACGAATCATGGGTTTGTTGAGAGTCACGAGCATGGGGTCTCGGTTAAGAACCACCCAAAGGGAGTGTACTAGGGTTTAAACCTGCCAGACATGTTCTATCAGAGGTTCCCATAATCATCGTTCCATCTTTCGAATATTATCGGAGGAACGAATACTCGTATTCCAAGAATATTCTCAAGAGAAACTCTTATGAGTGTAGTATCGCGTAACAATCGTATCAGAACTGACATCTGAACGACCTCCGCACTACGGTCCTAAAAATAGGCCAAGATGGGTTTGGTAAACTAAGGTCCTTGGCTTCTGCGGAACATGATTGAAAGAATAATGCCGAACCACAAATAACTTGTGTGACATTATTAGTTCAACATGACCTCCACCAAGTGAATGGACTCGCAAGTCAACTGGCTAAGGACTACTCCACACCAGTCGACAAGACTATGCCATTCTCCTATCCTAGAGAGCACTCGAGTTCGGGTATAGAACTCATCTCACAGATCACCAGAGCAAACAGCAAATGTATATCAAGCAATTCACACATTACAATCAATACAGTTATCCCAAATTGTACAAAAATATGTCAGATAAAGAATAACAATATAGCACAACAAGGGTGAAAAGTAGGCAATACCACCAAGGATTCTGGTGAGATCTCCCCAGCAGAGTCGCCACTTTTCTGTAGCGGTGTATTCGTCGCTATATGATCTATTGGTTAAATCATAAGCTAAGAGATACATGAAAAATTTCGAGTCGCCACCGCACTTTTATTTATCCAAAGGACTGGCTAAAAAGCGAACAAAAGCCTAAGAAGTTTTACACGTAGAAAACTAATAAAAAGATCAGAGATTCTGGGTAAGGGGTAAATTACGTAATGGGAAGGTGTTAGGCACCCACTACGTCCTAGGTACTCCTAGGGAGCCCTTTTCACACTTGTTATGCTAAATTATTATTTGTTATGACATAAAGATTGTGCAAACATGATTGGGATGATGAGAAAAGAATATACAAGTTTTTTTATTTATTGGTTATTGGGTTTTATTTATTTGTGTTATTGGGTTCGAACGGATGAACCCGTTGCCTACGTACCTTCCATCAAAGGTAAGGATCAGAACGCCGTAGTTCGGCTAAAAGATTTCCAAAAGTGGGTTAGGTTCAATTTTAAACACAAACCCTAGGTCTTACGTTATCCACGGGAGAAAACTCAACCTTATACAAACAACAACGTCCACCATGTGAGAACAGCTTCAACTGGCCAGGGAGGGGTTAACCCTATAATAGGCGAGGAAGACTTACAATTCAATCACTAAAGACAGAAGGCGAGATTAACATCAACCACTAAGATAAATCAAACCTATAGCTCATGTATGAAAAGATTAATGGACAAAGCCAAAACAAGTGAATGAGTGAAATTACTGATTATGATTATGAAAATGGAGTCAAAGTATGATTAAGATCAATTCAAATAAGTATTATGAAATGGAGTTTTGAAAAAAAGGTCAAGGACTTGAGTCCAGGTTTTTAGTTTGAAAACATGAAGATGTTTGCACAACACTTATGTCAAGTTTTAAAAGATAAAGTGTGAAAAGGTTCTAAGACGTAATGAATGATGAATGGATGAAGGATGGATAGTAAAACTTCTTAGAAGGTTCACTTCTTGAAATCATATAGCAGATGATTCAAGTGTGTCCTTTGGAATAGCAATTAATAATAAACAAACAAAGCAAAGGCGGATATCGGATGCCAATCAATGGTCTTATACCAATCTCCTAAAACAAAATGGGATATCAGAAGCCACTCAATGGACTTACACTAATCTCCACAGGCAAAGAAATAAAAAGCGGATGCCGGATACCAATAAATGGATTTACACCAGTCTCCTAAAACAGAAATGGATATCAGATGCCACTCAATGGACTTACACTAATCTCCTCAAAAAAAAAAACAAAGATGAAATATGGAAGTCAACTGCCAATCTATCTGGACTTAGGTCAACTCCACAGTATGGTCCTAGGAAATCCAATGCCACATCACAGGGACTTACAATGGTTCCTCACATACAAGAACAAAAGCAACAATATGATCACAGGAATGCAAATGCCAACTTACAGGGACTTATAATTGCAACCTCTCATACAAACAGATGAACAAACTATGATCACAGGAAAGCAGATGCCAACCTACAGGGACTTATAACTGCAACCTCACATACAAATCAAACAGATCAAATTATGATCACAGGATAACAGATGCCAACTTACAGGGACTTATAACTGTATCCTCACATACAAATCAAACAGATCAAATTATGATCACAGGATAACAGATGCCAACTTACAGGGACTTATAACTGTATCCTCACATACAAATCAAACAGATCAAATTATGATCACAGGATAACAGATGCCAACTTACAGGGACTTATAACTGTATCCTCACATACAAATCAAACAGATCAAATTATGATCACAGGATAACAGATGCCAACTTACAGGGACTTATAACTGTATCCTCACATACAAATCAAACAGATCAAATTATGATCACAGGATAACAGATGCCAACTTACAGGGACTTATAACTGTATCCTCACATACAAATCAAACAGATCAAATTATGATCACAGGATAACAGATGCCAACTTACAGGGACTTATAACTGTATCCTCACATACAAATCAAACAGATCAAATTATGATCACAGGATAACAGATGCCAACTTACAGGGACTTATAACTGTATCCTCACATACAAATCAAACAGATCAAATTATGATCACAGGATAACAGATGCCAACTTACAGGGACTTATAACTGTATCCTCACATACACACAGATAAACAGAAGATATGAGTGACCAATGAGGTCTTACACTCTATCCTTCCATATCACAGGAGCAAATGCCAAAGCAATGGACTTACAATTGTCCTCAATGGGCAAACAACAATGATAGCATCACAAAACAGATGAGATGATCATGCATTAATGGCAATTGATGATGATGATAAATGCATAGCATACAGGCAAACAAGTGCACATGAAGCAATCCATCAATCAATGAATATCAAACAGCACACTCTATAGCCAAACAATGGGGGGCTCACACAAGAGGGTTTGACTTTAACAGTCCACTGTAATAGGTAAAGGTCGCTCTTAACCTGGCCATTGAGGGGCTCAGGTGAAGCAGATGAAAAGGAGATGAGGGGTGTGCCTCATTGCTTCTATCTCAGATAAGAGAGAGCATAAAAGAAAGTGTGGGAGTTCAGAAAGTAGGAACTCTCTCCACATTATTGACTCGATTAGATCTTGGGTATTTATCTCATTGCTTCAACCATGTAATGGGAGCAAAGAGAGGACACACTGAATAGTGGGGGATAGATTACTTATCCCTACCTTCCACCAATTGCCTTACTTGAAGGACTTTTCCTGCTTAGGACAAATATAAACACACACAGGCATTGCCTCTTAAGGAGGACTTCAGACAGTTTGCCCGGTCAAATAACAGACCGGGTCTCCAGACTACATGAAGAAGAAGTAATTATACCTCAAAGCAAATGCTAAAAAGCAAAGCAAGCAAGCAAGTTCAAAGAACTTAAGCAACTAAAGCACTTGATTTTTAAGAAATTGAGATGCAGCAGCTGTTTGAAGATCCTAAGCTCAGACAGAAGTTCCCTTGGCCTTGCAATGATGGAGGATGAAGCTATTTAAGTTCAAGAACGCTTGGAGTTGAGGGAATCACGATCTGCCATATGAAGGGGTTGAAGAAAACAAAGTGAGCAGGAGCTGTCACAGGTGATGAATGGGGGTTCAAAGGTGCTCTAAATGATGTTTGGATGATGGTGGAACAAAGGTTGGCTCAATGGTTTTCAAGGGTTTTGCAGAATTTCGCTTTTTGCCAAAAATACCATATGAGAGTGAGAGTCTATTTCTGTTTGGTGGCTGCCCAAAACTAGGGTAGAAATGTGACAGAAGAAGGCTTATATGGGTCTGTTTATGCTCCACTAATCACATGCTAAGCTTGCTTAGCCTTAAAGAACTTATTTGCATTTTTGCTAAATTGGTACAAATGAAAATGGAGGTGTGTAAATTGGTCGAGTGGGCTGGGCATAGGCTGCAAAAGGACATTCAAATTGCTGTTTTGTGTGCTGCAGACCTGCTGTACTTGCCTTGCTTCTCTTCCCATCATTTTGCCTACTTGCCAATTTTTGCATTTTGGTCTAGAATGGTGGTATAATGGTGATATGATCATGAATTCAAACTTGGAACATGTCTCAAATATGGTTTTAAACATTTCCCAATTGGCCAAGTCAAGAAAAAATCAAAGAAGCAAAAAGTCAAACTTGGGTCAAACTTTGAATTTTAAAGGAATTGGTCCAAAAATGCCATTTTGAATGGTAGGGTTTTAGATCATGAAATTTATATTTTTGGAAAGAGGATGAAAAATGTGATGTGTAGGAAAAAACCCCACCAAATTTGGCCTTATGGTTTGAGAGATATGGCTTGTTGAAGTTCAAAAATTGATGAAAATGATTTGATCATATCTTGACAACCACACATGGGATTTTGATGTTCTTGGACTTTTTGAAAATGGGAGAACAAGATCTTCAACTTTCATGTTGGGCAAAAATTCATTTGAAGCTTGTATCATGATGTGAGTTTAAGATCAAGAAGTTTCCATTTTTGGCAGTTGAAATTACAGGTCCACTTTCTATTTCTGGAAAATTTCTGATTTCACTTGATTTTCTTCCATGATGAGGTTGAACATGATAGATGAGGCTTATACAAGCATGAATGAACTTCTTCAAATCAATTCTATCCATCAAATCTCTGATTAAATCAACTGTTGACCAAGTTTGACTGTCTGTTGACTTTTCTAGGGTTTTGGACTGATTGAACTTCTTCTGATGGTTTCCAAACCCTAATTCCTTGAGGACTTGTTTTCAAATGATGTCCCAAGATGTATGAACTTTTGATTATTGACCATGATGCCCAAATTCTGTAAGAATGGCCACCATCCAATGCTTTGACTGATCAACGGCTGACTTTGACCTAATTGCTGATGATGGCTTCAACTGCAAGCAACAAGGTTAGACTGACAATATTTTTGTACTTTTTGAATGATAAACATATGAAAGCAAAGATATACAAATGCAAAGTATGCTTGGTGATCAAGAAACAAATCCACAAGGCAAACCACCCACTAAGAGGAAAACAAAAGCATGCATTGATCCTTGAGACAATGATATGAATGATATGGGCCATGAGGGATCTTAGGGCCCAAAATTGGGGTCTTACACCTGCCACCTGAACGATTACAAGACCATGCTATTCCCTTATTTGAAGGTAGTAATCCAGTTAAGGTACGTCCATATCGCTACCCACATAGCCAGAAAGCTCAAATTGAAAAAATGGTTTTAGAGATGTTGAACCAAGGTATTATTCAACCCAGTTCCAGTCCGTTTTCTTCCCCTGTGTTGCTAGTTAAAAAGAAAGACGGAACTTGGCGTTTCTGTACTGACTACCGTGCGTTAAATGCCATTACTGTCAAGGACAATTTTCCTATACCTACTGTGGATGAACTTCTAGATGAATTGTATGGCGCTCACTATTTTTCTAAGCTTGATCTTCGATCCGGCTATCATCAGATTTTGGTCAAGCAGGAAGATAGACACAAAACAACCTTTCGGACTCACCATGGCCTTTATGAATGGCTTGTGATGCCCTTTGGGTTGTCTAATGCACCAACATCATTCCAAAGTCTTATGAACCATGTGTTTCATGCTCAGCTCCGCAAATCTGTTTTGGTGTTCTTTGACGACATTCTGGTGTATAGTCCATCATGCTCTTCTCACTTAAGTCATTTGGAGGAAGTTTTGCAACTCCTGTGTCATCACTCTTTGTACGCCAAGTTAGCTAAGTCTTGTTTTGGATTGGCTAAGGTGGACTATTTAGGCCACACTATATCTAATGAGGGTATTGAGATGGACCAAGCAAAGATTCAAGCGGTACTCGGTTGGCCTCTTCCCAAAAATATCAAACAATTGAGGGGTTTCTTGGGGATGTCTGGCTATTACCGCCGCTTCATTAGGCATTATGCGATAATTGCTGCACCCTTGACTGCCCTGTTACGTAAGGATGCGTTTACATGGAGCTTACAAGCTACTGATGCCTTCAATGAGCTCAAGAAGGCAATAACTGTCGCGCCGGTTTTGGCTCTGCCTGATTTTACCAAGCCATTTGTTCTCGAGACGGATGCGTCGGGTATCGACATTGGAGCGATACTCAGCCAAGATAGACATCTGATTGCGTACTTTTCCAAGAAGCTTAACCCCTCTCTACAACGACAGTCAGCTTATGTTCGTGAACTATATGCAGTCACAGAAGCTATGGCGAAATTCAGACACTACCTCTTAGGTCACAAGTTTATTATTCGCACGGATCAAAAAGGCTTGAAGGCCTTAACTAAACAAATGATACAGACACAAGAGCAGCAGAAATGGCTTCACAAGTTCCTCGAATTTGATTTCTCCATTGAGTATAAATCGGGTAGAGAGAATGTGGCGGATGATGCCTTGTCACGATCCTTCTTCTTGGCTGTTTCGGCCTCTATTAATCCTCTTCTGACTCGCATTGCTGTTGCCGTGGATGTGGATCCTTCATTGTCCACCATCAAGCAACAATGTTTAAATGGATCCTGTCCTGGTCCATTCTACCAGGTTAAGAATGAATTTTTGTATTGGAAACAAAGAATAGTTGTTCCACCTAGTCCCAATCTGATTCAAGCTATTTTCCAAGAATTTCACTCATCCATGCTAGGAGGCCACTCTGGAATCGCACGCACAAAATCTCGCATTGCATCCCAATTCACTTGGCCATCCCTATCCAAGGATATTCGCTCCTTTGTGACAAATTGTTTGGTTTGCCAACAAGCCAAAGCGTCCACGGCCGCCCCTGCAGGACTGCTTCAACCTCTACCAATTCCAGCCCAAGTTTGGGAGGATGTTTCAATGGATTTTATAACGGGACTACCACCTTCTAACGGATTCACTGTCATCATGGTCGTGGTGGATAAATTATCCAAATATAGTCATTTTGCACCCTTGAAGGCTGACTTCAATAGCTTTAAAGTGGCTGAAGCGTTTTTGCATAATATTGTGCGTTTGCATGGATTTCCGAGAAGCCTTGTGTCGGATCGTGATAAAGTTTTCACAAGCTCTTTCTGGAAACATCTATTCAAACTCAGCGGGACTACATTGGCTATGAGCTCCGCCTATCACCCTCAGTCCGACGGACAAACTGAAGCTGTTAACAAGTGCTTGGAACTATATTTACGTTGTTTTGCAGGGCAAGTTCCACACAAATGGTCCAAGCTACTGGATTGGGCGGAGTACTGGTACAATTCTTCTTTTCACTGCAGTATTGGTATGAAACCCTTCAAGGCGGTGTATGGCAGAGAACCCCCTATATTACTGAAGTACGACACGGCAGCTGATAGTCCACCATCATTGCAAACGCTGTTAGCAGAGCGCGACGCTACTCTCCAATTGCTTTAGGAGAATTTGAATCGGGCCCAATAGGTTATGAAGAAGAATGCTGATAAAAAACACAGAGATGTGGAGTTCAAACTGGGAGATATGGTCTTGATCAAGCTATAGCCTTACCGCCAGAATTCGGTGGCTCTGGATCGCAATCAGAAACTGGGTCTCCGCTACTTTGGACCTTTTCCTATCATTGATAAGATAGGTATTGTGGCTTACAAGGTTCTATTGCCACCTATTGCCAAAATTCATCCAGTATTTCATGTAGCTAACCTGAAGCCTTGCAAAGGAGATCACAATACTCAGTATTTTCCCTTGCCATTCCTCACTACTGAAACAGGACCAGTGCTGATTCCAGAGGACATCATAGATGAATGTGTTTTGGTACACCACAGACAAGAAAGACAACAAATTCTAATTAAGTGGAAGGATCTTCCAGCATCGGCAGCAACGTGGGAAGGACGGCAGGAGTTCGCTGCGAGCTATCCCAACTTTAAGCTTGAGGACAAGGTTAATTTTAATGGAGGGAGTATTGTTATGAAAGGGGGCCATGAGAATATTGGAGTAACAAAATCACATGTGGAGCAAGGACACATGGCTAATGATCCACACATCAAGGAGCTAAGGCGAGGATTGAGAGCCAGGTGTCCTAACAGAAAATATTCTGAAGGATACGTTAAATAAGGAAATTATTGACAGTGAATGGGGGAATTGGTTGAGAGAAATCAGAATCTTTCCTCCCTCTGAGCTAGTCAGCTTTCTTGTTTTCATTATACTTGAAACCTTAAATTCCATAGCAGCTTTATGACTCAATTTCCTTATTTGTACTGCTACATTGAAATATCAGTGCAAAGTATCCTTTCCATTGCTCATTTTTTTCTGTGTTGTAAGTTGAACCATAACACATTATAGTTAAGATTTAAAATCAACAAGTTATAGAATCTTTTCTAGAACAATTGTCTCATAAGAAAAGTTTCATGATATCTTGTGATTCTCCCTATTTAACAGAGTTAAGGAGGGGTGCTCAACTAGGAGTCTTTATATCTCTAAGACATGTCCATTTTCCGATCCTCTTTGTTCAATAAGACTTAGTGATTTGGAATTGTAGGATTGACACTCAATCTAGTCTAGAATAAGAGCCTACAAGCCTTACTCGACAAAGTCGGGTTATGTCTTTGTTTCAACGTTCTTTGTGATTCACGAGGAGTCGTTATTCTTTGGAAGACGGTCGCGATCATGATCCTCAGTGAAACCTGATTAGACAAAAAGAATTGGACTACCATTATTGAGGAGAGTCATGAGACCGACACCATAGATGCCACACGTTTCACTTTAGAATTTTTTTAGAAGTCTTAACCTCTGGCCATAACTGTTAGAAATATTTCATATTCAATAGTAGTAGTAGTATTAGTTTAGTTAAGCTTAACCTAGTTAGTGTAGGTTAACAGTTTGCCTAGGTGACATTATTGTTTCTGTATATAAATAATGTAGTTGTCAATAGGACGGTGTGTACAACAGAGCAATGTGTGTGTGCGCGTAACCATTTTACTGTAACCGTTTTGTAAAAGTAGTGGAAGTTTGTTATTCTCTCTCTCTCTCTCTCTCTCTCTCTCTTCTTTCATCTTCATATACTTCACCCTGTGCACCAATAATTGATATCTAGAGCTCCAATTCAGATCCACAGGAAAACACAGGGAAACACGAACGAACGACGAGGAGTTGTGTGCTTATAAGCTCTATTGTCCTGTCACTAACAAGTTTGAATTTAGGAGAGATGTCATTGTGAAGGATTCAGAAGCGTGGAATTGGAGTAAATCTCAATCAAACTCTAGCGAGTTAACTTATGAAGATACTTCAGAATCTGAAGATTCTGAAGATGAGTCAGAATCAGAAAATGGTTATGAAGGTGACTTTGAAGGTGAGTCTGACTCTGAATGCAAGTCTGACTCTGAAGGTGAATCTGATTCTGATCCAGATTCTGATAGTGATTCAGACTCTGGTGGGGATCCAGACTCTTGGAATGTTCCAGACTCTGAAGGTGGTCATTCCTCTAAAGGTGGTACTTTTGGTGTTCCAAAATATGATACTGTTCCAACATCCAAAGAAGATTCTGAACAAGTTCAGAGGCCACAAAGAATTAGAAACATTCGAAGAAGGTTTGCAGAGTTTGAAATGCTGCAAGGTACCCAAATAGAGTCTGAAAGATAAGTCATTCAGTGTTCCATGTTAGTAGACTTTGAACCAGTGAGTACTGAAGAAGCGCTCAAGAAGAAAGTGTGGATGAAGGCCTGAAAGAAGAACTTGAGGCTATAGAAAGAAACAAGACTTGAAAGTTGACTAAGCTTCCAAAGGACAAGAAAGCCACCAGCGTCAAATGAATTTTCAAGGTGAAATTGAAGCCATATGGATCAATTGGAAAACACAAAGCAAGGTTAGTGGCAAGAGTTTTGCTATAAAAACCTGGGTTAGACTACCTTGAGGTGTTTGCTTTTGTAGTGAGACATGAGACAATCAGACCGGTGATTGCGATAGCTGCTAACATGAATTGGCCTCTGATGCATATGGATGTGAAATATGCATTTTGAACAGTCTATTGCAAGAAGAGGTATACGTGTCACACCCTCCTGGATTTATGAAAAAGAATCAGGAAGGTATGATGTACAAGTTACATAAAGCATTCTATGGACCGAAACAAGATCATAGAGCTTGGAATATGAAATTTGATTAATTTTTCAAGCTTCTAGGATTCAAAAAGTGTGAGATGGAGCATGGTGTCTATGTTCAACATACTTCTGAAGGCAATATGATTACAATATGTCTGTATGTTGATGACATATTGCTAACAGGAAGTTTTGAACCTGAGATAGCTATGTTCAAGAAAGCGTTGATGAATGAGTTTGAGATGACTAATATAGGAAATATGACATATTATATAGGGAT
Source organism: Lathyrus oleraceus (assembly GCF_024323335.1). Taxonomy (NCBI): domain Eukaryota; kingdom Viridiplantae; phylum Streptophyta; class Magnoliopsida; order Fabales; family Fabaceae; genus Lathyrus; species Lathyrus oleraceus. The sequence continues at coordinate 558,327,581 of NC_066583.1, read as the reverse complement.
GGAGATTATGTACTTTGAGAAGGGTATCATTTTACATCAACTGAAGTATGAACTTGAACTTCTGAAGAGATTTGAGCTGCTGAATTGTAAGGCTGCAGTCACACCTTCAGAAATATATCACAAATTGGATTCTGATCCTAAAGGTGATGATGTAGATGCTACAACTTTCAAGAAGTTTGTTGGATCTCTAAGGTATTTGTGTAATACCAGACCTGACATTCGCTATGCAGTTGGAATTGTTAGTAGGTTCATGAGTAAACCGAAGTGGTCTCATTACCAAGATGCTGTCAAGATTCTGAGGTATATTAAAGCGACTCTAAAGTATGGAGTTTTGTTCCCTTATGGAGAAAAGGCTAATTCATAGTTGGTGTGTTACTCAGAATCTGATTGGTGTGGAGACAAAGTTTAAAGAAGAAGTACTTCTGGATATTTGTGTAAGTATATGGTAGGTTCTACTTCTTGGTGTTCTAAGAAGCAACTAGTCGTTGCTTTGTCAACCCGTGAAGCTGAATACATTGTAGGTGTTGTGGTTGCATGTCAAGTTGTTTGGCATTTGAATTTACTATATGATTTAAAGATCAAGGTAAACAAGCCTCTGAAGTTGATGATTGATAACAAGTCTGCAATCAATCTTGCCAAAAACCTAGTACTGTATGGAAGAAGCAAGCATATTATGACTAAGTATCATTTTCTGAGAAGTCAGGTTCATAATAGAGTGCTAGGAGTTATGCATTATAACACCTAGAAGTAGCTGGCAGATGTTCTAACAAAAGCGATCGAGACTGACCAATTTCTCCACCTGAGGGATGAAATTGGTGTTGTTATTTTTTATTAGCTGATATGAATTAAGGGATGATGTTAGAAATAATTCATATTTTGTAGTAGTAGTATTAGTTTTTTATAAGCTTAACCTAGCTAGTGTAGGTTAGAATTTTGGATATGTGGCATTATTATTTGTGTATATAAATAGTGTAGTTGCTAATAGGGTGGTGTGTACAGCAGAGCAGTGTGTGTGTGTATGTGCGCGTGCGCGTAACCATTTTGCTGTAACCGTTTTGTAAGAGTAATGGAAGTTTGTTATTCTCCCTCTCTCTCTTCTCTCTCTTCTTTCATCTTCATCTTCTTCACCTTGTGCATCAACAATAACCTAGTGTGTCCTCTACCTTTGGCAGTTGTCATTGGTTTATGGGAAGTTAAACTAACATATGTTCTCCCTCTCTATGTCATGCGAACCCTAGTCTTGGGAGTAAACAACATATGTTGACGCGTGCATTCACCACTTTACACAAACAAAAAATTCAATGATAGTTTTAATGGGAAATGAGGTATTCTTATTGATGTGGCACACATGTATTGGTTTTTTCATAATCTCTTAAGTATTTAGTTGTAGACCATTAGATCTTCAAGTGTTTTCTTGAATCGATTAGGAGTGCACAAAAAAGGTGTAACCGCTTATTTCAATCCTTCCTTTTCATTTTTCATTCCTCGTATATATGGACAAAATATGTTTATGCTCCATTTTTAGTCATGTTATATTTTCACTTACCGATGAGTTTCTCTTTATACATTCTAGTTACTTTGTCTTTCTCATTTAATATGCTCTTGTTTCATCATTATGCCTTATTTTTGTGTTTGCAACAAAAGTAAGTTTTACAATTATCGTATCCACATAGACTGAAGGTTTTAAAGACCGTTCAACTATTTTTAATACTTTAAATAGAGAAAGGGATGTGTATTGATTGTGATGCGTGAAAGTAAATAACATAAAGTAAAATGGAGTTTTCAGTGTTATCAGTGAGAAAACTTTCTAGGGGTAGATTTCATCATTACGATTTATCATGCACATCCGTAGATCAATAATATACTCCTCTGCTCAGCTATTAATATTACTACATGTTTCTCTCATTCATATATCCTTTTGGTCTCAACACCGTGAGATTAGTGCGTTACTCAATAGTCTGATAAATAAGCTATTAACTAACACAAAACATTAAGTTCTAATAGTTATAAAGCATCAAGACTCCACACCGATCCATACTACAATACGCGTGGATACTAAACCTAACCATATCTCTAGGAGCTAGTATTCAATAAATGATTATCTTGAATCTAGTAATGAAAAGCACCTTTCGATGTCATGTCATACCATGAAAACATGTTTTAGGTAGAAAAGCTAAAATAAGCATTAAGATTAAAGAGTCGTCAATATTAAAGCATGATTAGAATTACATAGAACATTATGACCTATTTAGTACATGCATATAATGACTACATCTAAACCTCAACAAATAGATTTTAGCTACGCTCACTCATGGTTAGCATATTCGCGGGTATATTTGAGAAGTCGATCTTGGGAGTGTGACATGCCTTGTCACATGAGCAGTGCTTTCGCCTTCAAATTTCCTTTCTTGTTCTCTATTCTAGAAAAAAGTGAGCGTACCCCAACATTGTATTACCTCATTCATCGAAACCCCCTTTGTATTAAATAGGAAACTCCTATTTATAGGAAAATATGCAGACTTCTCACTAGGCATACCACAATATCGCCTTCCGCGTCTGCCTTTCTCTACCCAACGTGTTTTTCTTCCTTAGTAATCAATGCTTGAATGTCTGCCATGTGATTCTAGCCTCCTTTGTTCGCCCAACGCACCACCTATTCACCTAGCGAGCTAACCCTTTCTTCGCCATGAAGTAGTTGTAGTTGGTTGTTGTCGTCACCTGAAAAATACAGTGTGCGAAAAAACAACCGGCGAAAGAAAATAACAGAAGAGTCGCCACCGTGCGTTATTTATCCCAAAGGAGGGAAAGGAAACGCTCGAAGTAAACCTGAAAAGAGGAAAGGGAAAGACAAGGTCTCGCAACCAAATCTTGGGTTCGGGAGTCGGTTATGCGAAGGGAAGGTATTAGCACCCCTACGCATCCGTAGTACTCTACGGGATCCATTTTTGTAGTTCTTGTCTAAAGGGTGTGAGTTTATCTTGTGTTGTTTACTAAAAAAGGGGTTAAATGAAAATGAGTCGCGCGGATGTCGCATCCACTGCATACGTATCTCATCTGAATATGAGAATCAGAGTCTCCGTAGCTCGACTGACCTATGGATTTGGGGGATGTGTGCTCGCTAAGACATCGCGTCTTATTCCTACGTATCTCATCTGGAATGAGAATCAGAGCAAGCCGTAGTTCGGCTAACTACGGGGTTATGGATTGGGTTTTGGACGAACGACGTTACTATGCAATCTACCGGATGCTCGACCTTTGGAGACTTACTCGCTTGTAGTAGAAGGAGTTAACGTGTTCTTAGGAGAAGAAAAATCAATGAGTTGGTAGGGTTAGGGATGCTCATGCAAAAAGGCAGTCCTTGACGAAGGAACCGCGCTACCTGCGGGGATACGAACACATACAAAACAAACATGTATAAAGTAAATGTGCCAACAAGGCAATCAGAATAAATCTCCCAAATGGTAAACCACAAGCAAAGTGGAATATCCAACGAGCTATCCCTGCAAAAGTCATGTGAGCCTTCACAAAAACTCAACAAAAGGGTTAGTGAAACAAGATAAGGATTAAGATAAAACATGCTATGACAAACGTAAGTCAGATTAGAGCAAAACAGTATGGTTTTTCATGGATAACAGTATGGTTTCAGAAACCTCAAACCCTGTGGCATACACTTCAGAAATTAAATGATTAAGCATTCAAGGCATTATTTATACATTCATACATAATTATGAACCCGTGGGCAAAAACCTAATGAAATTCATCCATCATACCTCAAACATTCAGTGTATTCAACTTCAAAGCACAAAGGTAATGGGAATAAGGGCAAACCTGATTGGAGAGATCAGTTGAAATCAAATGGCACGACTGGATTTGCAAACCAATGTTAAGGTTTGCTTGAGCTGAAAGTGTGTGAGTCAGAATGAACCTTTCAGAGTTGCCTGGAGGTTGCTCTGAACTCTGTTAGCTCTTCTCTCACTATCTTTTTCCCCAGGGTTCTTCTCTCACTACCTTTTTTCCAGACAGGGTAATAGGAATAGAATGGCCTTTTGTTTCACTGAAACTCTGAATTTATTACCTGATTTTTGTGGACCCGTGGGCTCAAATGAGAGAGGTCCAAGTCCAAGATTTTTTCTTTTATTTATTTATTTTTTTTTTTCAAAACACGTGGGCTTCTCCTAGCGAGCATGACAGCTCATGAACAAACCTTTGCTCCTTCAAGATTAACGTTTTGACTGACGAATAGACCCCTGTTGGAAGTAACTCAAGTCTTTCCCTTGTGTTGACTGATCATCTAAATAGAGCCCACAAAGTATCCTGGATGATGTTCAAGCTTCTTGGATCCGATTTCGATTGCCATGATGAAATGCAAATGCTAAATGACCTAAAAATGAATGCATGCATGAAGTGTAAAGCGTATGCTTCCAGGAAAAATGAAGGGTAAATTTTGGGGTATTACAGCTGCCCCTATTCAATCAACTGGAGACCTGGAAAGAAGATAGCAGCGGCTTTCGTGCTTTTGAGGTATCAAGGGATTGAATACAATAAAATCCCGAAAATTTGCACTGAAGTGAAGTGAAGTAACAATGCCTGTCAGAATCGGCAAAGAGGTGGTCTTGAAAGAAGAATCCGTCTGGTACGGTGAGAGTCAGTATGAATACCAAAAAAGAATGTTAACCTGGATGCCAAAATAAATGGTAACACAGAAATAACCATGGCCTGAATGCCGCTTATCAGTCTGAATACTGGAAATGACTTCGATCTGAACATCGGGAGATATGAGATTATTAATATCGGTCTGAACACCGAGAGGCTGGCCTGAATGCCACAAGTTGCGTTGACCTGAACGTTGGAAACTTCTTCGATCTGAACATCGGAAAATTGGCCTGAATGCCACAAGTTGCATCGACCTGAACGTCGGAAACTTCTTCGATCTGAACCTCGGAAAATTGGCCTGAATGCCACAAGTTGCATCGACCTGAACGTCAGAAACTTCTTCGATCTGAACGTCGGAAAATTGGCCTGAATGCCACAAGTTGCATCGACCTGAATGTCAGAAACTTCTTCGATCTGAACATCGGAAAACTGGCCTGAACGCCACAAGTTGCATCGACTTGAACGTCGGAAACTTCTTCGATCTGAACATCGGAAAACTGGCCTGAACGCCACAAGTTGCATCGACCTGAACGTCGGAAACTTCTTCGATCTGAACATCGAAAAATTGGCCTGAACGCCACAAGTTGCATCGACTTGAACGTCGGAAACTTCTTCGATCTGAACATCGGAAAACTGGCTTGAACGCCACTTCGGTCTGAATATCGGAAAATTGGCCTGAATGCCATTTCGATCTGAATATCAGAAAATTGGCCTGAATACCACTTCGATCTGAATATCGGAAAATTGGGCTGAATGCCACAAGTTGCATCGACCTGAACGTCGGAAACTTCTTCGATTTGAACATCAGAAAACTGGCCTGAACGCCACTTCGGTCTGAATACCGAAAACTTCATGCCTGTCAGCATCGGCAGAAATCAGGAACGATAATAGAGGCGGCGCATGGGCCAATGACACTTGCTGGGGATAATAAAGGTAAGTCATGAACAATCTTCAGTCTGAGTACTAGAAACAACTTATGGCTTATCACTTGGGATACCGAGAATGTTTTATGCTTACATGCGTATGTTTGAATTTTTCAATGGCGTAATGCTCCATGAAAATGGAAATGCTACGCGATTTGGGAGGATGCAATGCAATATGATTCTACATGCAGGGATGCGAAATGCTGGGTAGAATGCCAAGCTGAGGCAAGGGGATCTGCTGGGGAAATGATCACCATCTTCTGGACCCTGGCAAGGCTGCTGGAGATGCACAGCGCAAAGAATTCTGTGGGCAAATGACCCGCCACACGGTGTTCTAGCAATAACGAAATACCGAGATTCTGACTGGGGAGAGAACGGCACTGAAAACCTGCTGTTGGGGAAAGCGATAGTGGTTCTGGCAACCACGATCTGCGAGAGATGACTCAATAGGGGAAACAAACACCGATACGGTACCGAGGTTCTGCTTCAAGGAAAGAAACCATGGATCTGGCATTGGGATTATCGATCTGGCCTCGAACTCTGAGGAGCAGCCGCTTCTACTGGGAAGATACAGTCTGGCACTATCAACTCCGCTGGGGGTATATAGTCTGACACTGCTTGACGACTTCACTGGGGAGGTACAATGTTGAGAACCTGCTGGGGATTGAAGAATCCAACGTTCTGATCAGCTCTGCAGGGATAAGATACCGAATTCGTCTGTTGGTGGAAAACATTCACGATCATCTGTAGGGGATTTTAAGAAAACGCCCCGAGGGTACCTGTTCTGAATAGACGATCCAAAGCACTTAAAATTTACAGCAATTTTAAATGTTTATTAAGCATGTACCTGTAAAGCTCTTATGTGTCATGATGCAATGTTTATCAAAAAATTCGGACGTCATTTTTGCAAACAAAACAGAAAAATGAAAATGAAAACAGAGATATACTAAATAACATGATTTTATTGATTGAACGGCCTATGAATAGACATTTACATCAGGAAGCAATCCCTGGAAAGAGGTAATCGCACAACAGATAAAAATAGACATTAATCTAATAGCAATGTGAAATGGATTTCTATTGGGTTCCAATTCTGCTATGACTTGCTCGTCTTCAAGATCCTCCAGATGATCAGCTTTCTGAAAGAGTGATTGGACTGTTTCCTATCCTTCAAAAGTTTCCAGTCATTGACACGAGATGAGATTCAGAACTACTCAGATCGCAGTCATTCGCTTAATCCCTAACTTTTGCCTGGATCGCCCTTTTCGGGTTTTCAATCCACCGGGATACCCATTTTTGCCTAAGTTGCCTTTTCAGGTTTTCAACTTACCGGGTGTACGATCTTTTCATTTTTAATCCCTAATTTGTGCCCGAACCTTTTCATTTTCTTGGTTCGTCGTGATGCCCATTTTTGCCTGGACTATTCTTTTTACTGTCCAACGGGTCTATTTTATGCGAAGTATTTTTTAACTGCGTCTGAGTTCACAGGGTAAGTGAAGTTTTCACCATCCATAGTTGCAAGCATTAAGGCCCCACCATCAAAAACCTTCGTGACAATATACGGTCCATCATAGTTAGGAGTCCCCTTGCCCCTGTGATCTGTCTGAGGAGGAAGGATCCTTTTCAACACCAAATCTCCGACGTGGAAGTATCGAGGACACACTTTCTGATCAAAGGCTCTCTTCATCCGACTCTGATACAACTGCCCATGACAAATGGCTGCCATTCGCTTCTCTTCGATAAGACTCAACTCATTGAACCTTGTCCGAATCCATTAAGCTTCGTCTAACTTGACATCCAACAGGACTCTTAGAGAAGGAATCTCCACTTCAACAGGTAGGACTGCTTCCATACCATACACAAGGGAGTAAGGGGTTGCCCCGGTCGATGTACGTACTGAAGTACGGTACCCATGCAAGGCGAAGGGTAGCATCTCATGCCAATCTCTGTACGTAACGACCATCTTCTGCACAATCTTCTTTATGTTCTTATTTGCCGCTTCAACAACACCGTTCATCTTAGGGCGGTAAGGGGAAGAATTGTGATGCTGAATGTTGTAGTTCTGGCACAACTCCTTCATCATTTTGTTGTTGAGATTAGAACCATTATCAGTAATGATTCTTTCGGGAATCCCATAGCAACAAATGATTTCTTTCTTGATGAATCGGGCAACCACATGTCTGGTGACCTTCGCGAACGATGCTGCTTCGACCCACTTGGTGAAATAGTCGATGGTAACAAGGATGAAGCGATGCCCATTGGAGGTGGTCGGCTCAATCTTTCCAATCATATCGATGCCCCACGTAGCAAAAGGCCACGGCGAAGACATCACATTCAAAGGATTTGGCGGCACATGCACCTTATCAGCATAAATCTGGCATTTATGACACTTCCGAGCATATTTGAAACAATCAGATTCCATGGTCATCCAGTAATAACCTGCTCTCAACAATTTCTTAGCCATTGCATGTCCACCGGCATGAGTACCGAAGGAGCCTTCATGAACTTCCTGCATTAACATGTCTGCTTCGTGTCTGTCCACGCATCTGAGCAAAACCATGTCGAAGTTCCTCTTATACAGAACATCGTCTTTGTTCAAGAAGAAACTGCCTGCCAATCTTCTCAAAGTCTTTCTATCATTGTTGGATGCCCCTGCAGGGTACTCTTGATTCTTCAGAAAGCACTTGATGTCGTGATACCAGGGTTTGTCGTCGACTACCAGTTCAGCAGCAAACACATACGTGGCTCGATCAAGGCGCATCACGTCGATCTTGGGAGCATGGTTCCAACGGATCACCGTGATCATGGAGGATAGAGTAGCAAGAGCATCTGCCATCTGGTTTTCGTCACGAGGTATATGATACAACTTTACTATCGTGAAGAAAGTCAACAGTCTTCTCGTGTAATCTCTGTAGGGGACCAGAGTCGACTGGAGAGTGTTCCAATCACCATTCACTTGATTGATTACCAGAGTTGAATCTCCGAAGATGTCCAAAGTCTTGATTCTCAAATCAATGGCTTGCTTAATACCCAAGATACAGGCTTCATACTCAGCTTCATTATTGGTGCACTCGAAAGTCAGACGAGCGGTGAAAGGCATGTGGGCACCTTTCGGAGTTGTAATGACAACACCAATTCCACTTCCTCTGGCGTTGACGACCCCATCAAACATTAAAGTCCACTTTTCGTCTGGATCAGGTGCCTCTTCAACAACTGGCTCTTCACAGTCTTTCATCTTGAGGAACATGATGTCTTCATCTGGAAAATCAAACTTCATCGGCTCATAATCTTCAACCGGCTGTTGAGCAAGATAGTTTGACAGAATACTCCCCTTGATGGCTTTCTGGGAAGTATACTGGATGTCGTACTCTGTCAGTACCATTTGCCAACGAGCAACTCTTTCAGTGAGAGCTGGCTTCTCAAATATATACTTGACTGGATCCATTTTGGAGATCAATAAGGTTGTGTGAGACAGCATGTATTGTCTTAATCGCTTAGCAGCCCATGCAAGTGCACAACATGTTTTTTCAAGCATTGAGTATCTCGACTCGCAATCTGTGAATTTCTTACTCAGGCAGTAGATGGCATGCTCTTTCCTACCTGTCTCATCGTGTTGACCAAGAACACAACCCAAGGAATTGTCTAGTACTGTCAAATACATAATCAGCGGTCTCCCTGGGACCGGAGGCACAAGGATAAGAGGATTCTGCAAATACTCTTTTATCTTCTCGAACGCCCTTTGACAATCATCATTCCACCTGGTAGCCTGATCTTTTCTCTACAATTTGAATATTGGCTCACACGTGGCTGTTAGGTGAGAGATGAACCTTGCAATGTAGTTCAACCTCCCTAAGAAACCACAGACTTGTTTCTCTGTTCTTGGCTCAGGCATTTCCTGTATCTCTTTCACTTTGGCCGGATCCACCTCAATCCCTTTTCCGCTAACAACAAAACCCAGTAGTTTTCCAGATCTCACCCCAAAAGTACACTTGTTCGGATTAAGCCTCAGCTTGAATTTCCTCAAACGGTCAAACAGTTTCTGCAAATTCACCAAATGTTCTTCTTCTGTCTGAGATTTGGCTAACATATCATCAACATAAACCTCGATTTCATGATGAATCATATCATGGAACAGAGTCACCATCGCTCGCTGATATGTTGCTCCGGCATTTTTCAGACCAAACGGCATCACCTTGTAGCAGAAGGTGCCCCATGGGGTTATGAATGTTGTCTTCTCCATGTCTTCTGGTGCCATCTTAATTTGATTATAGCCAGAAAAGCCATCCATGAAGGAGAATACCGAGATCTGAGCCGTGTTATCCACCAAAACGTCAATGTGAGGTAAGGGGAAATCATCTTTAGGACTAGCCTTGTTCAGATCCCGGTAGTCAACACACATCCGTACCTTTCCATCCTTCTTAGGTACCGGAACGATATTTGCAACCCATGGCGGATAATTTGTGACTGTTAGAAACCCTGCATCCAACTATTTTTGCACTTCTTCCTTTATCTTGACAGCCATCTCTGGTCTTGTTCTTCTGAGCTTCTGCTTGACCGGAGGACAACCTTCTTTTAGCGGCAAACGATGTACCACGATGTCTGTGTCAAGCCCTGGCATGTCCTGATAAGACCAAGCGAAGACGTCAACATACTCTTGCAGCAATTCAATCAACCCCTTCTTCATATTGTCTTCCAAAGCAGCCCCTATCTTGATTTCTCTCTTGGCGTCCTCGGTGCCGAGATTAATCACTTCAACAGACTCTTGATGCGGTTGAATGACCCTTTCCTCTTGTTTTAATAACCTGGTAAGTTCTTCAGGGAGTTCACAGTCTTCATCACCCTCTTCTTCAACTTGAAAGATTGGATTTTCAAAGTTGAAGCGAGCCATAGCAGAACCGTTATCAATAGGATCCGGTGATGTGCATCTGCATGAGTGATGGTATGTGCTTATGAGTGTGAAAAAAAAAAGTGGAAACTAAACAAAACATTGCCATTTTTTTTTTTGAAAAACTGCAAAAATAGAAAGACAGGGAACGAAATATTTGAATGCAAAAAGACGTCCTTTATTTATGATACAAAATGCAAGTGTCACATAGATGAGCCCTACAATGAGTCATTATACCCTGGCGGAACGTAAGACTTGGATATGCATGAATAAACAAAGAAAATTACTCCTCCAGACAAGTGGCTTGGACAATCTCCTCAGAAGACCAATTGTTGAGAGCTTCACCCGGGATCCTCGGACGCACCCAGTTATCGATGTCGCAATCACTATCCCCATCTTCATTGTTGACCGCAGAGACTAATTTGACTTCTTGTCATACGGTGAACTGACTTGGGATATTTTGCTTTTTATCGCAATGTCGCGGATAGCAAGAGTCGCCACCGACTTTTCTTTTATCCAATAAGGAAAGGTGGAAAAGAACAGGAAAGACCTCAATAGATTTTGGGTTCGGGAGGTACATTATACAAAGGGAAGGTGTTAGCACCCTTTGTATCCATGGTTATCCATGGGCTCTTAATTGCTGGATCACTTATATTTTTGTCTGGAAAGTGCTGGTGAATTGTTTAGAAAATGTTTTGAAAAAGAGAATTTAACTTTGTAATGATCCTCGTATGAATGTATACAAAGTAGTTATCTCGTTTAGTTTTGAAAATGGTTTGGAAAAATATAACTTGGTAATGATTCTAGTATGAATGTATGCCAAGTGGTGATTTTCCAAAAGAGGTTTTGAAAGGTGTGAGGTATTGAAAATATTTTAGGTTATGATCCAGTAATTGAGAGTTATACCTTCCTAAGGTCGTTATGGGCATTTCCTATCCTTATGAGGGTAAAACTGTCCTTACTATTGAGAAGTAAGTAGTTTTATCCTTTGGATGTAAAAGGGTCATCGTAGGGTTATCGATTGGTCATTGAAGGCAATAGTTGTAAGGACACCTTAGCATTCGAAGGGACGATCATCATTTAACCGTAGGCTACACCGAAGGGTCATCGGGGGACAAAATCGTATTTTCGAAGGCAACATCCGAGGAACCATGATTTATTTTATGATGATTTAACCGAGGGGTCTTTGCTAAGTGTATCCCTACATTCGCGGGGCATGACCGTAATACCGTAATCGTAAGGCAAAAGAGAGGTCCAAGATCACATATTGAAAGTCCATATTTTAAAGTTAATTAAGTAATTAGGGTGAATCTCCACATTAAAATTAATACATTAAAATTAATACATTAAAATTAACACATTAAAATTAATCAAGTAATTTAGGGCGAATCTCCACAAGGGTATCCCACAAATAAAGTGGAAGACCTAGACAGCAATCCTTTCCTGGGACAGGTGAACCTTTACAAAATTCAGCAAACGGATTAGAGTACCAAATCAGGGTGCAATCAAGAGTTGCACCAAAGCAGTAATAGTATCAGGTAAACAAAGCATGGTTATAATAAAACAGGTCAGATAGGCAAAGATCAAAACAGAGCGAAAAACAGCGGCATCCATTACAACAATTCAAGGTATCCAGGCATACTTAAGTCCACATGCAAAACCTCAAATATATTTATGAATTCAATTATGATATCACATGTGCATTAGGAAAAAGCAGTGATAGTAACGCAAACCTGTTGGCAATTGAATTGCAACCTCGAATTGGCCGATCGGATCGAATTGAGCGGAAGTGACCTTGCTGCCGTAGGCTTTTCCTTCCGGGTTTCCTTTAGGGTTACTCGGAATAAGTTAAACAGTAGTCCTGAACACTCCGCCACAAGCCGGCAGGATTTGTCCTTGGATTCGTCAAATAAACAACAAATTAAAGCGAAGAAAATAAACTAGATCCTAACGTAAGGTTGGATCCGGTAAAAAGGTACACAATAGTTTCCTTTGTAGAAACTATTGTGTGAATAGAACTAACTAAATGCTGAAAAAGAAATAGGAAATTGCAAGGAAAATAGTGTAGAACTCGTAGGAAAAACAATGCCTAAGCTGCTGGAAAAGAAAATATGCAAAAGTGAAAACGGCAAAGGAAAAAATGTGGAAAAAGCCCCCCTGTTCTAGGTTTTCTTCGTGGCTATTTATATTGGTACCATTAAGTAACTACTTGCTGCCAAGAGCTCTTCAACGTGGCTAATTTCATGGCGTGGATATAGGGCCCAATACTCCTCAATGTCTCTTCAAGTCTCTGAGGCGTTACGTGCGCCCAAAAAGTAGGGTAGTGGTGTGACGCTCGTCACACCATGTGTGACGTCCGTCACAAGGCTGCTTTGCGTGACGCTCGTCACGCCCTCCGTGACGTCCGTCACAAGCACAGCATTTGTGGCTTGCACTTTGGGCTGGGCTTTGCTATTTGGTTCGTTTTCTCTCCTTTTTGCACCTCTTTTCCTCCATTTTACTTGTGCTTCCCAATAAACCACTTTCATGTTATCACTAGGCGAGCGTGTAGCGAATAGGTCAGTTTGGGTCATTCGCGAGCTGGGCCTTCGTTCCCGTAAGATCAGTGTCATGAAAATGAGTCGGAATGCCTTGAAAAATGTCTTGAAATATAAATGGGCAAATTTTGGGGTATGACACTTCTCCTTCAACCATGTTAGCGTTGGCTCCACCATGCTGGGGCATGGGATTGTTGACGATATTAGGAGCTGGTGCAAAGTTAACGGCCTTTGTGTAGGTGTTTAATTGGCTGCATTGTATGGTAAAACACTAGCTGGATTCTAATGTCTTGACTGATGTCATGACATGGTGTGAAGGTGTGACTGCATTGTAGGTTAGAATATCTAACTGTACTCTGATGTCTTGACTGATGTCATGACACACTTGAGTAGTTTACTGCAGGATTAGCTAATACAGGATTTGTTGAATGTCAAATTGGATGTGGTGACATTCATCCCTGTAAGCAAATACTGAGGAATAGAACAGTTGGTGTTCTGTTAGAACTCAGTGTTTATTTCCAGTCTGGTTATCAAGGAAATACCAGACCTGGCATAAGGACTACTGTCTGAATGTCAAACTGGATGTTATGACATTCATCATTGACAGCATATACTGAACAATAAACAGAGTGGAGTTCTGCTACACTTCAGTATGTTTCTGAGTCTGTTCTTCAAGAGGAAAACAGAACTGACTTAAGGCTAAATGTGTAAATGTCAAATTGGATGCCTTGACATTTATTATTGTAAGCTGCTACTGTAGAATGGATATGTTGGTCCTGTACAGTTCAGCAAATTATGTACAGTCTGTTTTCAGGAAAAACAGACTTAGCATATGGTCCTTGATGTCAAGCTGAATGTTGTGACATTCATTCCTGACAGCATATGCTATATTGTAGGTTGTTTAGTTTTTCTGTTTCAGCATTTTTCTCAGGCTAAAATCCAGGAAACCAACAACCAAGCTACAATTAAGGAACCTAACAAATAGCCTATTTGTTAGCACACTAATATCTGGAAATTAGTTTGAATCCTATGTGGCATTATTTGTGGAGGTCTTGGAATATATATAGGCTCAAAATAAGGAGATATATATGGAGAGATTTTAGGATTGAAGACCTTGTTTGTAGCAGAAAGTTTCTGCTGACTTTGTAACAGCAAAGAACAAGTTGCTGCGATTTTCTGAAGGCCCAAATCCAGTTGGGTGATTAGGTTATAAATAACACTTTGTAACCTAGTATTTGTAAGCCTCTTAGAATGAATTTTTAGGGGTGTGTGTAAGGTAAACCTCCCAATATGTGGGAAGGTTACCATGTGTTTCTCAGTGTTCAAAGCTGAGAGTATTTGTAACTCAAAGCCTGTAGGCAAGAGTGATTATGGTCTTGAATGAAGCTGTGAAGCAAGTTCAAGTCGTTTACCATTACATTGTGATTGTAGTGATAGGAATGGAAACTGGAGGTTTCTATCTAGGAGTTCCTAGGTATAGATTGCATTGGGTAGGGATTAAGTGAAGAGTTGTAAACGGGTGAGTTTAGCTTTGAATTAATACTACTGATAGTGGATCTTCTTCCTGGCTTGGTAGCCCCCAGACGTAGGTGATGTTGCACCGAACTGGGTTAACAATTACTTGTGTTTTTACCTTCTGCACGTTATAACTCTGTAGGTTATAAAATAAGGTCAAACTGTAATGCTGTAACAGCTGATGTTCAAATCAATGTTGAGACATCATGCTGATAACTATGCAGGCTCAACAGAAGTAAGTGCTATGTTTGATCTCTGCTGTGCCTTTGTACCAGATGGACAGAACTGGGTGTTCTTCCACTCTATGGTGATATAGTAGCAGATGTCGGGACATCTGTGAATGTGTGCTTATCAGTACTAGATTTTAATTTGTATAACCGTCTTGCTATATTAGTAACAATGTTAGATCAGATGTCATTACTTGGAGTAGAACATCTAAACTCTGACTACACCAGAATTTCAATTGGTATCAGAGCAGGCATCCTGTTCTGCTTCTGGATGAGATCCATGGGTGATACTTTCTGGTATCTTGCAAGGAGTTATGTTAGTACTGATGCTGGAACCTGTGAAAGGTTCTGAAATTTCCCTGAATGGTCCCTTGAAGTAGGTGGATGGACTGTTCATGACAAGAATGGTGTGTACCTGTCTCTGGAGGGTGGCAATTGGCCTGTGTGTGGGACAGTTGTGCCAGTATTGAATCACATTCAAACTTGGTATAGTCTTGGAGGCTGATCTGGTGAAGTGTGTGTTCATAGGTTGAGTTGTATTATGATTTCCGCTGCATAATACCTGGCAAAACTCAAACTCTGATGTTGTTTCCCCTCATGTGGATGAAAGGCTGTTGTATTCAAGATCTCATCATAATCTACTGAAGATGTCAAAGATACTCGAGTCTCCTCAAGTCCACTCATCATGACGTTCTCACTTCAGGATGGTAAGAATCACTTAATCACTGATTCTTTTACTCACTTGAGTAGGGTGTATGAAGACCTTGAAGACCTTCAAGGAAGGTTTGTTCCAAGGAGGTGGAACTAATGTTCTATGCGATGTTAGAACATGTTGTTCAACAAGTATGCAGCTACTGGTTGAAGAGCTGATGTTTTTAGGTATCAAACAAAGGGATACTTCTGTTTGGAACCTACTCCTGACCTGGAAGAGGAGACATCTGTGTGTGCTAAGTTGACAAGGGTAGGGTCAACTGTGTGTGTGCTCAAGAAGGTCACCTTTAGAAGTCTGATCTTTAGAAGTTGAGCTGGTTGAGATGTGGCATTGTGCAATCTCCTGCTGTTTGGCATATTCCTGTTGATTGATCAGGGTTGGATAGCTGTTCCCTGAAGTACTATGTTGTGTTAGAAGACAAGTCCCCTGGATGTTAGTAGTCAATAATGGGATAACCTGATTGCTATACCATTTAAGAGGATTGGAACCATGAATCTTGTTATTCAAACACCACGTTTCAGAAGTTGCAGTTCTTTCGAGGAGTGAGAATATGAAGATTCAGAGGTTAGTTGAGGTAGTATGCTCTAGCAATGCATATCTACCATTGACTGGTGTTGTTTTGTATCACTAGTACTTATGGTCAGCTGGAGTCTGATTGGTGTGATTGGAGTATGTATAGGTATAACTCTTAGAGTTAGTTGCCACTGGTAGGGATGGTGTATGTCAGGTTGAGACATTTATATACAATGCATGGTGATTGGTGTGGAGTTTCCATGATTGTTAAGGGGGAGTTTTGGTTAACCTCCTCAAGTCTGGTCAGCCTAGGGTCTGGTTGGCTGTTGACCTGTGTCACATGGGTTCTGGTGGTTGTGTGACACATTTGCAAGGAAGAATTCATCTCTCTTATTCCTAAGGGTGAATTTAATCTGGGAAGACTTTCAAAATTGTCGAGGTGCTTGCAAGCAGAAGATGTTGACACAAGAAGAGTACTTTCAAAGTAGTCTTATGGTGGAAGTATCTGAAAGGATAATTGGGAAAGGATTTAAGATCAATGTCTACTTGTGCCAAGTACAAGTGTTTAATTGATTATCCTTGGAGCTCAAGATAACTGGTGTTCTTAAAGATGTTGGAACATCACTTCTTCAAGACCCTGTGCAGAATCACAGGAAGGATAGTACATTGGCTTATGATCTATCTCTTTGGTGGCAGCAAAAGCATATGATCTCTGAAAAGGTTTCCTGGCAAGAAACATGTTCAGCCTTGGTATGTACAAGAAGAAGAAGACATCATAGTCTTGATGGTGGTTACTTGGATCAGTTTATTTCTGATCTAGGTAAGGAAGTGCATTAGCTTATGCACACTGTGGAGTCAAGAACAAGTGGCAGCATTCTTGACATCATGGAAACAGCCTTGCCTTAGGACGTGGAATCCTTGGTATAGCTGAAGGGTTAGTCTCTAACTGGTCCTTCTGAAGACTCATGCACCAGAGTGTCTGATGTCTTTGGAGAAGAAGCAGGGATTCATCAAGGTGTGAACTTGGATGACTTAACTGCAAACCTGCAGGATGGAGGTTGTTTACTCAAACTTGGTTCCACAATCAAGTCTATGAGAACATTGAACTCTTGTTCTGTGAAGGGAGGAAGTTCTTTCAAGTGGCAGAAGAAGGAGCTGAATTCAACAGCTGGATGTCAAAACACAATGTTGTGACATTTGGTTCAACATCAGATTCTTAGTTGGTGAAGTGGCACATCAACTTGAGATAGAAGGGTCTACAGGGTTGTAGATTGGACACTTCAAAAAGCTTGAAGTTCAAATCTCACTTGGAAGGTCAGAATATCTTTGGGAGAAGTCTGATAAACTTGGAGAGGTCAAAAAGTGGCATTTGGCTTTTTCATATGAGGATTCATGAAGGAGGTAATCAACCAGTGGCATTTGGTCTATCTCAGAAGTGAGTTCGAAGGATCAAGATAATCAACATATGGCAGCTGATTATTCTTGAGGAAAGTCTGAGACAAATTACTTTTGAGCAGAAAAGTAGTAAGTTGAAGACAAAAGGAGATGTCTCTCTATTCATCTCTTGGAGCTTGTGGTAGGAGTTCTAAGCTATCTATGGAAGATTATCTCTTGTAATGGGATGAGAATGTATGTGTCCCAATTTGTGTCTGGCTCTTTTGGACTAAGCTAGTGTGCCCTGTTATGTTGTGAGGATGTCCTAACTAATGTTAGAACATTTTGTGAAGTGGTTTTCTGTTCTGGTTAGAAGAGAGATTGACACAGAGTGTGGATGTGTTCAGCCAAGAGGGTTGAACAGAGGGTGTGCTCTTGAAGACATGAAGATGCGTCTTATGTTTTCCATTCATCAAGTGGTCTGGGTTCTCTTTGAATCAGGAAGTATGTGAAGGTCCAACCTTGGGATGTTGGATATGATCATGTGTGATCTCCCAGTTTCAAGAGGAAAGTAGGTCGTTCATGACAGGGGGAGTTCTGTCCTTGCACTGCAAGTAATCATCAAGCTTGTGGTCTATGTGTTCTCAGATAACAAGGTTTGGAAACCTGTTAGCTAGTGGGATGATGTGGTATGTGTCAAGGCTGAGTGAGCAGAAGAATGTCTGACCGGATGTCATGACATTGCCTTGGACAATATTTTTATTTCCTTCTGAAACTTACAGTCATAAGGAAATATGGAAGCAGATGCCAGTAGGACATTCTGGCTGGTACAGGTGCTGGAGTTACAGCAGCTGTTATTTGATTAATGCACAGATTTAGGGGGAGAAGAAGTACCCTTGTGCATTGTACATTTGTGTGTCTTACTAGTTGCATCCATAACTAGTAATTCTGATTGTTGCAAAGATTTAGGGGGAGGAGAAGTACCCTTGTGCATGTGTGTATTACTAGTAGCCATAACTAGAAATTGTTTTTGCTCCTGCTGCTGATAGTTTGCCTTGTTAACAAAAAGGACAGAGTATTCACAAGATGTCATATGTGATGTCTTAACATAAGATATCTTATGTGCCTGCTGGAGTTCAAGAAAGTGTTCATGCAGGAGTGGATCAAGATGTCAGACTCAAAGTCTTGGAATCTGATATGGCTGTACCTACTATAAAGCAAAAGTGGGTGATTACCTGATCTAAGCTGTGAAGCAAGATCAAGTGGGTACTAACTTGGTTGAAACTGTGAAGTAAAACCAAGTCTGTAAGTCTGTCATTTTTTTGTTTATGTTGTTGACTTTGGCAACATTTTTTACAAAAAGGGGGAGTAACAGGTGATACCCCAGACAACAGATTGGTCTGTGAAAACAGACGTTCTTGACAGATTCGAAGATTCCCCCCCTGCAGCAGCTGATGTGTGCTGCTTTGTGAAGTTTTTATTTAACTTCCATGTATGTGAGTGTGCTGCCACTCTGAGTGTATTAGCTAGGTTTATTTCCTGCTAGATGTGTGATTCCGCTGCTATGAACTCTGTTATGGGGATCAAAGTGTTTTAGCCAAAAAATTTCCAAAGGGGGAGTTTGTAGGTGTTTAATTGGCTGCATTGTATGGTAAAACACTAGCTGGATTCTAATGTCTTGACTGATGTCATGACATGGTGTGAAGGTGTGACTGCATTGTAGGTTAGAATATCTAACTGTACTCTGATGTCTTGACTGATGTCATGACACACTTGAGTAGTTTACTGCAGGATTAGCTAATACAGGATTTGTTGAATATCAAATTGGATGTGGTGACATTCATCCCTGTCAGCAAATACTGAGGAATAGAACAGTTGGTGTTCTGTTAGAACTCAATGTTTATTTCCAGTCTGGTTATCAAGGAAATACCAGACCTGGCATAAGGCCTACTGTCTGAATGTCAAACTGGATGTTATGACATTCATCATTGACAGCATATACTGAACAATAAACAGAGTGGAGTTCTGCTACACTTCAGTATGTTTCTGAGTCTGTTCTTCAAGAGGAAAACAGAACTGACTTAAGGCTAAATGTGTAAATGTCAAATTGGATGCCTTGACATTTATTATTGTAAGCTGCTACTGTAGAATGGATATGTTGGTCCTGTACAGTTCAGCAAATTATGTACAGTCTGTTTTCAGGAAAAACAGACTTAGCATATGGTCCTTGATGTCAAGCTGAATGTTGTGACATTCATTCCTGACAGCATATGCTATATTGTAGGTTGTTTAGTTTTTCTGTTTCAGCATTTTTCTCAGGCTAAAATCCAGGAAACCAACAACCAAGCTACAATTAAGGAACCTAACAAATAGCCTATTTGTTAGCACACTAATATCTGGAAATTAGTTTGAATCCTATGTGGCATTATTTGTGGAGGTCTTGGAATATATATAGGCTCAAAATAAGGAGATATATATGGAGAGATTTTAGGATTGAAGACCTTGTTTGTAGCAGAAAGTTTCTGCTGACTTTGTAACAGCAAAGAACAAGTTGCTGCGATTTTCTGAAGGCCCAAATCCAGTTGGGTGATTAGGTTATAAATAGCACTTTGTAACCTAGTATTTGTAAGCCTCTTAGAATGAATTTTTAGGGGTGTGTGTAAGGTAAACCTCCCAATCTGTGGGAAGGTTACCATGTGTTTCTCAGTGTTCAAAGCTGAGAGTATTTGTAACTCAAAGCCTGTAGGCAAGAGTGATTATGGTCTTGAATGAAGCTGTGAAGCAAGTTCAAGTCGTTTACCATTACATTGTGATTGTAGTGATAGGAATGGAAACTGGAGGTTTCTATCTAGGAGTTCCTAGGTATAGATTGCATTGGGTAGGGATTAAGTGAAGAGTTGTAAACGGGTGAGTTTAGCTTTGAATTAATACTACTGATAGTGGATCTTCTTCCTGGCTTGGTAGCCCCCAGACGTAGGTGATGTTGCACCGAACTGGGTTAACAATTACTTGTGTTTTTACCTTCTGCACGTTATAACTCTGTAGGTTATAAAATAAGGTCAAACTGTAATGCTGTAACAGCTGATGTTCAAATCAATGTTGAGACATCATGCTGATAACTATGCAGGCTCAACAGAAGTAAGTGCTATGTTTGATCTCTGCTGTGCCTTTGTACCAGATGGACAGAACTGGGCGTTCTTCCACTCTATGGTGATATAGTAGCAGATGTCGGGACATCTGTGAATGTGTGCTTATCTGTACTAGATTTTAATTTGTATAACCGTCTTGCTATATTAGTAACAATGTTAGATCAGATGTCATTACTTGGAGTAGAACATCTAAACTCTGACTACACTAGAATTTCACTTTGAATCAATGAGGTCCTGTACGTGCTTAAAAGCTTTGCAGTTCTCAATATTATGGCCAGGTGCCCTAGAGTGGAAGCTACACCTAGCGTTGGCGTCATAACCCACCGGAAGCCTACCAACGGGAGGAGTCAGAGTGCACAACTGCACAAGTTGTAGTTGTTGAAGACTAGAAAGCAACTGAGTGTACGACATTTGAAGAGTATCGAAACGCCGGTCCATCGTCCTTGGCCTTGGTTGATAGACGGGTCTGTTACCCGGTTGTTGTGGTTGGTACTGAGCTGGTTGACGTTGTGGTTGTTATTGTTGTAGTGGTGCTGCAGCTGGAATGGTCATAGCCGCAACATACGGTTGTTGATGATAGCTCTGAAAGTTATTCCTCCGGTTATCCCTGTTCTGATAAGAAGATATGGAACTTGCATCCCCTTCTCTCCTCTTCGGTCCCTGAATGAACGGCTTCTTCACCCCTGATGAGGATCCACCTCCATTCTGGGTCTTGTATGTCCTCAGGTAATTCTCCACCCTCTCTCCGGTAGAGACTACATCAGCAAAATTGGAGGCATTGTAACCCACCAGGCGCTCCAAATAAGGTCCTGGCAGAGTGTTCATGAACATGTTAGCCATTTCCTTCTCCAACATAGGAGGTTGAACACGGCAAGCTGTTTCTCTCCAGCGTTGAGCGTATTCTCTGAAGCACTCATTGCTTTTAAGAGACAGATTTTGAAGTTGAGTTCTGTCCGGAGCCATGTCTGTATTATACTGATACTGCTTCACGAAAGCCTCAGCCAAATCCCTCCAACAACGAATGTGGGCTCTGTCCAGCCTCATATACCATTCCAGGGATGCCCCAGCTAGGCTGTCCTGGAAAAAGTACATAAGCAACTTTTCGTCATCGGAGTATGCAACCATTTTACGGAAATAGGCTTGCACATGGGTCTTCGGGCAAGAGTTGCCATTGTATTTGTCAAATATCGGGACCTTGAATTTCGGTGGCACTCTCGCACCTGGGACCAGCCCCAAGTCAGCAACATCTACTCCCAGAGGATTCTATCCTTCCACTGCCTTCAACCTCTCTTCCAATCTTCTAAACATGGGGTCCACACCATGACCCATACCAAAGTTTTCCTGCAGCAGGGGGAACTGATCGTCCCGATCATCATGAACGGACTGTTGACCGGAGGTGACATGTAGGATTGGGATAGGCCCCGGTCCATTGGGTCCATTAGCCTCTCCAGCTGAAGGATCAGTCACCGTCTCTGGTTGAGCAGGGGGATTCCTCTGTATCATCTGCCTGAGCTCTTGCTGTCCATGAGTCACCCCTTGAACCACATCCATGAATTGATTCATGCGGATTTTCATCTCGGCGAACTCTGCCTGTAGGCTTTCCATTACTCTCTGTTGGTTTCTGCGGGTACCGTACCAGTGAATGCCTGGGTCAGCTATCCTGCTGATGGAACACCAAACAAACTGAGAACATTGTGGCGGTACCTGTTATGCAAGACATGCTAATGAATATGTAAATGCAATGACATGTTTATCAATTCCAAAGGTATTCTACCCCCTTGATCTCAGTCTCTCAATAGATAAACGATGTAAAAAAAAGACTAAGCCGTTGATCAGAACCAAGAAAATTCCGACTAGAATCAAGTAGAAGATATAAACCCCACATAAATGGATAAACATGTGTGAATGATTATGAATGCAAAATGATGTGATGCAAAATGATGTGAATGCAGTGCAGTGACATGGGAATCAGGATCGCTGTATCTGCTTGAACATCTGTCAGGTTGCACTGTCTGGAGAGAAATTAAGAGCACACCAAACAAAAGTCATGGGATGGATCATGTTATCCTTAATATCAACCACCAATTTTGGTGGATTATAGTTTACACCTTATCAACACCCAAGTTTCATTGATATTAAGGATACCTGATCGGATCAACCATGAATCAAGGGTTTGTTGCAAGTCACGAGCATGGAGTTTAGGTTAAGAACCACCCAAAAGGAGTGTACTAAGGTTTAAACTTGCCAAACATGTTCTACAAAAGATTCCCATAGTCATAATCCCATCTTTCGGATATTATCGGAGGAACGACTACTCGTATTCCAAAAATATTCTCAAGAGAGACTCTTATGAGTGTAGTATCGCGTAACAATCGTATCAAATCTTACACTTGAACGACTTTCGCACTACGTCCTATGAATAGGCCAAGATGGGTTTGACAAACTAAGGTCCTCGGCTTCTAAGGTCTATATTGGAAAAAGTAATGTCTAACCACAACTTACTTGTGTGACATTATTGATCTCAACATGACCTCCACCAAGTGAATGGGCTTGCAAGTCAACTTGCTAAGGAATAACTCCACACAAGTCGACAAGACTATGCCATTCTCCTATCCTAACTCGAGTTCGGGTATAGAACTCATCTCACAAAGATCACCAAGCAGCCATAGCCAGCCAACAGATACAACAATGATATGTACACAATGCAATAAGGTAAAACAGGTAAATAAATAACTGTACAAAGGCATGAACACCCAATAAACAAACAAACTCCAAAGCTAGGAGGGACTCGCTTAGGGAAACCGGGTCCCCAGCAGAGTCGCCAGCTGTCGCAACCTGAAAAATACAGTGTGCGAAAAAACAACCGGCGAAAGAAAATGCCAGAAGAGTCGCCACCGTGTGTTATTTATCCCAAATGAGGGAAAGGAAACACTCGAAGTAAACCTGAAAAGAGGAAAGGGAAAGACAAGGTCTCGCAACCAAATCTTGGGTTCGGGAGTCGGTTATGCGAAGGGAAGGTATTAGCACCCCTACGCATCTGTAGTACTCTACGGGATCCACTTTTGTAGTTCTTGTCTAAAGGGTGTGAGTTTATCTTGTGCTGTTTACTAAAAAAGGGGTTAAATGAAAATGACTCGCGCGGATGTCGCATCCACTGCATACGTATCTCATCTGAATATGAGAATCAGAGTCTTCGTAGCTCGGCTGACCTATGGGTTTGGGGGATGTGTGCTCGCTAAGACATCGCGTCTTATGCCTACGTATCTCATCTGGAATGAGAATCAGAGCAAGCCTTAGTTCGGCTAACTACGGGGTTATGGATTTGGTTTTGGACGAACGACGTTACTACACAATCTACCGGATGCTCGACCTTTTGAGACTTACTCGCCTGTAGTAGAAGGAGTTAATGTGTTCTTAGGAGAAGAAAAATCAATGAGTTGGTAGGGTTAGGGATGCTCATGCAAAAAGGCAGTCCTTGACGAAGGAACCGCGCTACCTGTGGGGATACGAACACATACAAAACAAACATGTATAAAGTAAATGTGCCAACAAGGCAATCAGAATAAATCTCCCAAATGGTATCCCACAAGCAAAGTGGAATATCCAGCGAGCTATCCCTGCAAAAGTCATGTGAGCCTTCACAAAAACTCAACAAAAGGGTTAGTGAAACAAGATAAGGATTAGGAGAAAACATGATATGACAAACGTAAGTCAGATTAGAGCAAAACAGTATGGTTTTTCATGGATAACAGTATGGTTTCAGAAACCTCAAACCCTGCGGCATACACTTCAGAAATTAAACGATTAAGCATTCAAGGCATTAATTATACATTCATACATAATTATGAACCCGTGGGCAAAAACCTAATGAAATTCATCCATCATACCTCAAACATTTAGAGTATTCAACTTCAAAGCACAAAGGTAATGGGAATAAGGGCAAACCTGATTGGAGAGATCGATTGAAATCAAATGGCACGGCTGGATTTGCAAACCAATGTTAGGGTTTGCTTGAGCTGAAAGTGTGTGAGTCAGAATGAACCTTTCAGAGTTGCCTGGAGGTTGCTCTGAACTCTGTTAGCTCTTCTCTCACTATCTTTTTCCCCAGGGTTCTTCTCTCACTACCTTTTTCCCAGACAGGGTAATAGGAATAGAATGGCCTTTTGTTTCACTGAAGCTCTGAATTTATAACCTGATTTTTGTGGACCCGTGGGCTCAAATGAGAGAGGTCCAAGTCCAAGATTTTTTCTTTTCTTTTATTTATTTATTTATTTATTTTTTCAAAACACGTGGGCTTCGCCTAGCGAGCATGACAGCTCATGAACAAACCTTTGCTTCTTCAAGATTAACGTTTTGACTGACGAATAGACCCCTGTTGGAAGTAACTCAAGTCTTTCCCTTGTGTTGACTGATAATCTAAATAGATCCCACAAAGTGTCCTGGATAATGTTCAAGCTTCTTGGATCTGATTCCAATTGCCATGATGAAATGCAAATGCTAAATGTCCTAAAAATGAATGCATGCATGAGGTGTAAAGCGTATGCTTCCAGGAAAAATGAAGGATAAATTTTGGGGTATTACAGTTGTGCCATATGGACATGTGTTAAGGGCCAAATTGTGTTGATTAATAGTATAATTTAATGGCTCTTATTAGCTTAATTAATTGGATTTGTATACCGATCCCCCAACTTTCGTGTAAATTTAGCTTTTTAGTTTAATCATGTAAATATTATGAAGATTAATCATTTTTGCATTTAATTATGTTTTTTTTTTTTGCATTAGAGAAGCTTTGGATGCTAAAAGGCAAGACAAGAGCTTCTACACGCATTTTTGGATCAAAGGCAAGCAAAGAGATGAAGCTTAGCGCGATCATAGCGCCATCCAACTTTTCTTTGGAGCAACAACCAAAACCAAAGTGGTAACCAAGCTATGCAACAAAATCAACAAGCATCCAACTTGTCGCATCTGCGAAAAACAACCGGCGGGACTCAAATAAAAACACAACACAGAGCCGCCACTACGCGTTATTTATCCCAAGATAGGGAAAGGAAACGCTCAGAGAAACCTGGAAAGGAAATGGTCTTGCGACCAAAGAGAAAGGGTAAGGGAGTCGGTTACGCAAGGGGAAGGTATTAGCACCCCTCACGTCCGTCGTACTCGACGGGATCCACGTTCTAAAATAAAGAATAGGTTGCTAAACATCACACACACACAGGGAACGCAGGTGGGGTTATGAGAAGGGAGCTCGATAGGACATCGCATCCTATGCCTACATATCTCGTCTGGAACGAGAATCAGAGCCACTGTAGTTCGGCTTACGCACGCCAAACAACACAAAACACACCAATAGATGGCAAACATGGAGCCCGACAACCACTCGATGGAATTACGTCGGCATTCGAACCAAAACACACTCAGAAGGGCAAACGTGGAGCCCGACAGCCAATCACTGGGCTTACGTCGGCATCCGAACCAAACACGCAATCAGATAACAAGTAAACACACACAAAAAGAAAAAAAAGTTTGCCCGGAGTGGTCTCGCACGACCACCTGCCTACATACCTCGTCTGGAACAAGGATCAGGGCGATGTAGTTCCCCCTCAAGGGAAAGAAATTTTAGCCAGAAACCACGGGAAGACACACTACCAGGGAGCTGTACTCGAGCCTAGTGTTGTCATGCATCATTACCCTACGTTCAGGTTTCTACCTACTTGCACAACTGCAAGCTACTCCTATCCAGGAAAGAAGCAAGCATACAAGCATATAATCATCAAGCATTTCAAACAACCATGTCAAACAAATATTCACAAAGCACACACTATAACCAGTCAAGTGGGCTCAAACAATGGGTTTGACTGCCGAAGCAATTCATCTGTACATGGGTGTTAGTCGCTCTTAACCTTGCCATTACGAGGCTAAGGTGAAGCAGATGAAAAGGTGAAGTGAGGATGAGACCTCACAGCTCTTATCCCTAACCAGGGAGAGCTTTTAGACAAAGGAGCGTGGGTCCAGAATGGAGGGACCCTTCTACGCTCAAAGACTCTGACTCGATTGTGCAACAGCACAGGATCTTGGGTTTGTGTCCCAATGCATCAACACACAGCCGTGTGAGCAGAGGGACGACTCACAGAATAGTGGGGGATAGATTGCATATCCCTTTGATCCACCAATTGCCTCATAGAGGACTTCACCTGCTTAGGCACAATATTAAACAATCACAATCATCGCCTCTTAAGGAGGACTTCAGACAGTTTGCCCGGCCAAATAACAGACCGGGTCTCCAGACTACATGAAGAATAGAAGTCCTACCTCAAGTGGTTTAAAAACCAAGCAGCAGCAAGCAAGTTCTTAAAGAACTGTAAGCGACTAAATGTACCTGAAATCAATCAAGTATCATCAGTACTCAGACAGACAACAATAAACAGCAAATGTTAATCAGTCAGACTATACAGACAACACAAGCACATAAATGCAAGCTACAAGCTCAAGCTCAAGCTTCACAACCTACAAAACAAAGTTATGTTAGTCCTCAACATCAAACACATCCAATTTAATCAACTTGGCTCAATCCCTTTATGCATTATGCATTTCATCCTGAAAAATCAAGCAAATGTGAGAAACTGGACCACTAGGCCAAGCCTAGGGTCCAAAAGGGAGAAAAAATTCTAAACAGCAAGCAATTCTCAACCAAACTCAAATTAACACAAATAGAAAGCCAAGGCAATTGATCCCATGTTTATACCATTCACCAATATTATTTCATGACCAAAACAAGTCAAACTAGGTCAAACATAACACCAAACATCCAAACAGAATGACTTCAACCAAATCCATATCAAAACAATTCCAAAAATCCTCAAATAATTTACACCTAAACAGGACATATTCAAGGTACAGCATGTCAATTTTCAGCTTAATTGGACAAAAGGAACTATGTCAATGAAAATCAAGAAAAACAGACACAAATATTCAAGCCAAACCATATCATCAACACATGCATTCACTTCAAAAATTCATAAATCAATAAAAACAGTTAATAAATGAATGGGACCAAAACAGGGATGTCCTACAATGTGTCTACAACCATCATACCAAATTTCATGTTTATCCAAAACCATATGAGGATTTTACATTAATTTTGCAAACATGTGTCATATGAACTTGCATAATTGACATACAGAGATGAAAAACATCAATCAAATTGAAAATGCCACATAAAAATCCAGAAAAATTCACATAGCATCTTAACATGTTAATGATCACACATATAAAATTTCAAGTCATTTCAACAAGCCTAGGTCATGAAAATAAATCCAGAAAGTTGACCTAGCTAGGTGTGACACAAATTGTCACACCTAGATTCAAAAATTCATAACTCAATCACCAGGTATCCAAAATTCACAAAATTTATATGTAAATCACCATCAGCATGTCTACAATCACCACAAAAATTTTCAAGCATTTCTTTTAAGGCATGAGTATTTCACAATGGAAATGGCAAAATGTGTCAAGAATGCATACAAATCAAACAACCCTAGGTCAAACCAATTTTTCACCAAGAACAATTTGCAAAATCATACTCATAAAAAACTAGAGGCAAAATGGAAGCTGTAGAAAAAATCCTCATATTTTTGTGATCTTCCAATAATTTTTTATGATTTTTCTAAGATTTATGTGATTTTTAAAATAATTATTTAGTGTTTTATTTAATTTAATTGGAATCAGTGGCATAATGGTAAATATGCGCCCAGGAGCCAAAACGCGCAGTTTAAATAATTGAGGTGGCAAGCGCTGGTTGGCTGGTTTTGGCGCAAAACACAAATTCAAATTGCCAGGCCAGAACAATGGATCAAACACTGTAAATTTCCAGATTTCTCATCATCTTCATCAATATTTTCCAGAAATTCGTATGAACACATGAACACTAAAACTCAACCAAAATCTACAAACGAATAGTCATTGGAAAGGTCTCGTCCTCAGGATCTCAAATATGCAAATGATTTCAACTAATTCTCCCTAAATTCTTTGGATCGAGCAAATTAGGTTTTGGTGTCAAAGCTTCTAATCACGATTTCTCTCAACTCACTCAACCATTCCAAAATCTAAAGTCATCATGATTATCTACATCAAACACACTACAAAACGCATATGAACATTCATCAGATCATGAATTTTGAAAAATCACCTTGAATCAATGGCAGTGATGATACTCGTGTTCTTGGCGCCTCTTGATCAAAAACAGATGGAGAATAATCTTGTGGAAGTTGACTGGAATGCTCAGGTTCGATTGGATTAACTTCTAATGGAAGAATTCTTCAAAAGCCATGGATGCACCTTGTTTGGACAGTCGTGATTTGGAGTTTGCTTGAGGTTGATTTCCAAAAACAGTTGAAGTAGATGATGAATGGAGATCGAATCCAAAAGAAGCTTGCCAAATGATCAAGAATTGGAAGAGTTTCGATGGATTTTGGCTTTTTGTGTTCTTGAGAATTTGGGAGAATTTGAAGAATTTGAGATTGATTTTGGGGAATTGTGTAATCTGTTATGGATTAGTTATGATTAAGAACTTATACCTCCAATTAATCAACACTTAATCACACCAATTAACAAAATGCAATGTGTTAAGCATAAGTGTCATTTTCACACCAAGGGCAAAATGGTAATTGCATATGCCAGCTCATTGCCAGCTCACACAAACCCTAAACACCTGTCATGAACTGTTGCCACTTGTTTCATGTTCATTGGACATGTATTTCTCATTTTCCACATGTGATGGTTATGTGTTCATTTTTCCAAATTCATTTCAAAAGTGAAACATCAAACCATGAGGCCTTGGCATGTTATGATGATTCCAACAATTTTCAAATGTCATTTGTGAGGTGTTGCAAAAATCCCCATTCAAAAATTCCCATTATTTCTCAAGTTGGACCATTTTGCCCCTGGATTTTTAACTGTGCACTTGAAATTTGACTTTTTGCATTGACCATTTTTGATGAAATCCAATTATGCACCATGAAAGTACATGTCAAATGGAGTTTGTGCATAAAAAGATCACCCAATTTGGACACTCCATGTGGAAGTTATGCCCTTTTGATTATGGGTCATTTTTGAAATTGACTGGACCATAACTTGCCAACCATACATGGGATTTTCAAGTTCTTGGACGTTTTGGAAAGGTGAGAACAAGATCTACAACTTTCATGTTGAACAAATTTTCATTTGAAGCTTCCTTGGACATGTAATTTTGAGGTCAAAAACTTTCCATTTTTGGAAACTTCTATTACAAGTCACTTTCTATTTTTGGCAATTTTTGTTCTGACTTGATTTTCTTCATTCTTAGGCTTTGACATGTCAAATAACACTTGTCTCAACATGAATGAAGTGTATCCAACTCATTTCCTCCTCCAAATCCATAAAATCATGCACAGTTGACCACAGTTGACTTTTTCAATTGATAGATGAATTTAGCAATGCATTGATCCATCTGAGCCCCAATTCCCTGATGAAATGGCTCAAGGGCGAAACCCTAGCCTCAATAATCTCAATACAATCATAGAATGATCCCCACATCCATCATAGACCCCATCTCCTGATCATGCCCTGATTGGCCCAATGCAACTGATTAGGGTTGACCAGTGGTCTTGACCCTAATCTCAAGGAATGTGCTTCAAAACTTGATGATATCAAACCATGATGATGATGATGAATCATTGTAATCAAGATGAAGACCAATCTCCTTGAGAATCATGAAACCCTAATTTGGACCTCCACATCCTCAGATGATTAATGACCAGTCCAATAAAACCCTAGCTTGCACTTTGACTTCCTCATCTTCTGAATCAAGACTTGGGAGAATGGCTTGCACAATGTGACCACATGATATGCAATATGCAATGCCTAATGACCTAAAAATGATATGTAATATGTTATGCTAGTCCCAAGAGAGGAGGGCAAATTTTGAGGTGTTACAGCTGCCCCTATTCAATCCACTGTGAACCTGTCGATATGAATAGCCTCGACTTTCAGATGATCAGGATGAAGAGTGATTGAATACCAAGATCAGACGAACAATTTTCACTCTGATGGGATAATAATTAACAACGCCTGTCAGAATCGGCGAAACACAATCTTCAACAAAAATCCGTTTGGCACGGAAAAGTCGGCTTGAACCCCAAAACATAAACGTCGACCTGGATACCAAAATAAATGGTAACACAGGGATAACTATGGCCTGAACACCACTCATCCGCTCAGGATTATTATTCCTTTCTTTTTTATGCTTTTCTTGAACCCCGGAATTTTCTCTTGCGCAAAGGATCCTCGGATCATTGCATTTGAACCCCGTTCTCCTGTTTGCCAAATAATGAACCCCATTCTCCAGTTTGAACCCCAGTCGCCTGACGATAACTTGCGATCGCCAATATGAACCCCGTTCTCCAGAAAATGCCGCAACATCTCCTTTTCTCCATTTGAACCCCATCTCCAGAAAATGCCTCAACATCTTCTTTTCTCCATTTGAACCCCGATCTCCAATCTCTCGTGATAATTCCGCTGGCAATGACGGAAATAACACCAAACCACTCTGAGGGCGACATGTCAGAGGGTATACCTTCACAAAAGGAAGGTAGCATGTGTATCTCTTCCTCAGAAGACACCTATAACGACCTCCATTGGCCTCAGCCAGAGTCTAAGGTAGCACATGAACAGAAGATAATCCTAAGGACCTCATCCCGGATACAATCTTCAACTCCAATCTTCATTTGAACCCCAGAAAATACCTCAGTATCTCCTTTTCTCCATTTGAACCCCAGAACATGCCTCAGCATTTCTTTTTCTCCATTTGAACCCCGAAATCGCGCTGATCGCGTAACACCCTTGATTTCACTTCCATCTCTGTCCGACGGAAAAACAAATCTCCTCCAGTATCGCATTACTGGGGAATATCTTCGATTGAAACCACGATGCTAGACTCCTCGGAGTAACATCTTGCTTTTCGGGCCAAACCACCTCTCAAACAGTAACCACAGCTTGAGACTAGCTTATGCGTGCAATATGATGCATGATTGATTTTTCTGCGTAATGCTCCATAATTATGGAAATGCTACGCGCTTTATTATTTTTCTATGCAACATGCTATGCTATTTTTTTTCATGATGAATGTATAAAAAATGTCTCCCTCAAGGGACTCTTCTGAGGAGCACGAGACACTCTGCTGAGGAACTCGACAATACTCCGATCTCCACCCTACTGGGGAATACCACTGCTGCTGGGAAAAAGTAACCCTTGCTGGGGAAGAACCTCCTTTGCACCCAATCCGCTCGGGAATTGCTGGGGATAAGAACCACCAACGCTCTGTGGGGATACAGTCTTTTGACTTGCTGGGGATATACATCCACCTGCTTCGGGGAACCCTCACAGATACCTGACAACTTCACTGGGGAAATGCTCACAGATAGCTCTGTTGGGAAATAGCCACCTCCAGGCCTGGCAACTGGGGAAGCACCGATATGACACCTGCCGGGGATAACCATCCAAACCCTGCTAGGGAAAACGAATGCTACTCCGCTGGGGACAACCCATGCAATCCATAGGTAGAATCAACTCAGCTGGGGATGCAGAAATCCGTTTGTTACAGAAACTCCTCCGATCCACTGGTAGGATGAACACTGCTGGAGATATATTTCATTGAAACCCGCTCCACTCGGGGATAGCGACCTTCGGGCCTGGCTGCTGAGGAAACACCACTTAGACCTGCCGAGGATAACCATCCTGACTCGGCTGGGGAAACCACAGACCTGGAATCTGCTGGGGAGTTGGTCCTCTACTCCTGCTTGGGGACCTAGCTGGGAAATGAGAAAAATTGGCACAGAACACCCGTCGACTCGTCGAACCATGGTATCCACCTCCCAATCTCGTATCATCTTTCCACTTTTGAGAACTCCCAGACTCGTCTGGACCTTTTCTGCTCCATCATCTTGTATTCCCAATCGCTCCGCGCTCGACGGAAACATACTCCTGGGATTTATACATAATTTTCAATCTTTCGACTTTGAAGAGTCTTCTTGGTTATCATCAAGGATCGTCGTACGTCTCAACGTCACTTCGTCGTTTTTCATTCATTCGTCCCTGAGCGAACTCTCTGGGGACTTGTTTCAAAGCTTCCACATCACAACCTGCAAGTGAGTGAAAAACATCTAACAACACCTGCAAAACAGACCGTTAGATAAAACCGTGCCCCAGGCGTGTCAAGATTTCAACACTTGGGTCACTCAACCTTCCGAATAAGACTTCAAGCTTTCCATCTTATAAACATGCATTGGAAGGGACCTGTATGTCTTAAAATGCAACATTCTTTATCAAAAATATTGGATGTTTTTGCAATCAAAGCGGTAAAGAAAAACAAAAATAAAATTATTTGACTGAATATGCATTTTATTGATTAGAAAAGTGCGGCTCAAATGAGCAATACAAAAGGAAGCAATTCCTGAAAAGAGGTAATTGCACTCAAAAGGAAAAATCTATCCTATTGGCAATGTGAAACCCGTGATCTCATCAAGTTCCAACTCGGTTACACCCCATATGTCCTCAGACTCTCCGTGCTTTCTGCCTTCTGAACAAGACGTTTCTGCTTAATCCCCACCGGGTATTATCCATGATGCTTTAACCAAAGCGCAAACGATCATGCTTAGACGCAGTTGTTCGTTTCAATCCCTCTTTTGTCTGGACCGCCCTTTCGGGTTTTCAGTCCACCGGGATACCCTTTTTTGCCCAAGTCGCCTTTTCAGGTTTTCGACTTGCCGGGTGTACATTTTTCTTTTTACCCCTAATTTTTGCCCGAACCTTTCTTTCTGTTTTTGGTTCGCCGGGATGCCCTTTTTTGCCTGGACTATTTTATTCTTTTCGTCCAGCGGGTCTCTTTATACGAAGTATTTTTTAACTGCGTCCGCATTCACAGGGGATGGAAAATCCTCGCCATCCATGGTCGTTAACAACAAGGCTCCACCAGAGAAAACCTTCTTGACCACGAATGGACCTTCATAATTGGGTGTCCATTTGCCCCTCCGATCGTTTTGAGGAGGAAGGATCCTTTTCAGCACCATATCACCTACGTGATATACCCGAGGTCGCACCTTCTTGTCAAAAGCACGCTTCATCCTTTGCTGGTATAACTGCCCATGACAGATGGCTGCCAGCCTCTTTTCCTCTATCAGGCTTAACTCTTCGTACCGGGTCCTTACCCATTCGGCCTCTTGCAACTTCACGTCCATCAGGACTCTCAAAGAGGGAATCTGAACCTCAACAGGCAACACAGCCTCCATTCCATATACCAATGAGAAAGGAGTTGCCCCAGTAGATGTACGCACCGACGTTCTATACCCATGCAATGCAAACGGCAACATCTCATGCCAATCTTTATAGGTTACCACCATTTTCTGCACAATCTTCTTTATATTCTTGTTGGCTGCCTCAACCGCCCCATTCATCTTCGGACGATAGGGAGAAGAATTGTGATGTTCGATCTTGAATTCCCGGCACAGTTCTGCCATCATCTTATTGTTCAAATTAGAACCATTATCAGTAATGATTCTCTCGGGAACCCCATATCTGCAAATGATGTCTCTCTTGAGAAACCTGGCAACGACCTGCTTCGTCACGTTCGTATAAGAGGCTGCTTCAACCCACTTGGTGAAGTAATCGATAGCCACTAATATGAATCTGTGCCCATTCGAAGCCGTAGGCTCAATCTTTCCAATCATATCAATGCCCCACATAGCAAACGGCCATGGAGACGACATTAAGCTCAAAGGATTTGGTGGTACGTGCACCTTATCAGCATAAATCTGGCATTTATGACACTTCCGCACGTAATTGAAACATTGGGCCTCCATTGTCATCCAGTAATAGCCTGCCCTCAGCAGCTTCTTTACCATTGCATTCCCACTGGCATGGGTACCGAACGATCCTTCATGAACCTCTTTCATCAATTGGCTTGCTTCTCTATCATCAACACATCTGAGCAAGACCCAATCAAAATTCCTCTTGTACAGAACCCCATCCTTATTCAGGTAAAACACCATGGCTAACCTCCGCAGAGTCTTTCGATCCTTCTTAAATGCTCCCTCAGGATACTCTTGCGTCTCCAGATAGCGTTTGATATCATAATACCACGGCTTCTCATCATCAGGCGCTGTATCAACAGCAAACACATAAGCCGGTCTATCCAGACGTCCCACTTCCACATTGGGGAACTGATTCCACCTCTGCACCTTAATCAAGGCGGCCAGAGTAGCCAAAGCATCTGCCAAAGGATTCTCCTCTCTGGGCACATGATGCAACTTCACCTTGGTGAAAAACGTCAACAATCTCCTCGTATAATCTCGATACGGCACTAAATGAGATTGATGCGTATACCATTTTCCGTTAACTTGATTTATCACCAGAGCTGAATCTCCATAAATGACAAGGTTCTTGATCCTCAAATCAATCGCCTCTTCAATCCCTAATATGCAAGCTTCATATTCAGCTACGTTGTTGGTGCACTCAAATGTTAGCCGGGCAGCAAAAGGAATGTGGGATCCTTTCGGCGTAACCAAAACAGCACCAACACCGCTTCCATTCACGTTAACGGCCCCATCAAACATCAGAATCCATTCGGATTCAGGGTCAGGCCCCTCCTCCAGGATTGGTTCCTCACAATCTTTCGATTTGAGAAACATGATGTCCTCATCAGGGAATTCAAACTTCATCGGTTGATAATCATCAATAGGTTGCTGAGCG
Organism: Lathyrus oleraceus; assembly: GCF_024323335.1. Classification (NCBI taxonomy): domain Eukaryota; kingdom Viridiplantae; phylum Streptophyta; class Magnoliopsida; order Fabales; family Fabaceae; genus Lathyrus; species Lathyrus oleraceus. Next base: position 558,292,315 of record NC_066583.1, on the reverse strand, counting down.
AGGTAATCAGACAATACACTCCCCTTAATTGCCTTTTGAGAGGTATACTGTATATCATATTCTGTCAAAATCATTTGCCACCTCGCAACCCGTCCGGTCAATGCTGGCTTCTCAAAAATGTACTTGATTGGATCCATCTTGGAAATCAATAAAGTGGTATGAACCAGCATGTACTGCCTTAGTCGGCGAGCAGCCCAGACCAAAGCACAACAAGTTTTCTCGAGCAGTGAATATCTTGTTTCACAGTCGGTAAACTTTTTGCTAAGGTAGTATATGGCATGCTCTTTTCGACCAGACTCGTCATGCTGCCCCAATACACACCCCATAGACCCCTTAAGGACTGTCAGGTACAGAATTAACGGTCTTCCCTCCACAGGAGGCATCAGAATCGGAGGCTCCTGCAAATATTCTTTTATTCTTTCAAATGCCGCTTGGCAATCATCATTCCACCTGACCGTTTGATCTTTTCTCAACAATTTGAATATCGGTTCGCACGTGGCTGTTAGATGAGATATGAACCGTGAAATGTAGTTCAATCTACCTAAGAAACCACGAACCTCCTTCTCCGTTCTCGGCTCAGGCATTTCTCTTATTGCTTTTACTTTTGCAGGATCAACCTCGATTCCTTTCTCACTCACAATGAACCCCAGCAATTTACCGGACCGCACTCCGAATGTGCACTTGTTCGGATTCAACCTCAGTCTGAACTGTCTCAGCCGGTCAAACAACTTGGCCAGATCTACCAAATGCCCCTCTTCTGTTTGGGACTTTGCTATCATGTCATCAACATAGCATTCAATTTCATGATGAATCATATCATGAAACAGAGTCACCATGGCCCTTTGATAAGTAGCACCGGCGTTCTTGAGACTGAATGGCATCACCTTGTAACAAAAAGTGCCCCATGGTGTAATGAACGTTGTTTTCTCCATATCATCTGGCGACATTTTAATTTGATTATAGCCAGAAAAGCCATCCATGAAGGAAAACACCGAGAATTGAGCTGTATTATCTACCAACACATCAATGTGCGGTAATGGAAAATCATCTTTCGGACTAGCTCTGTTCAGATCTCGGTAGTCCACACACATTCTCACTTTACCATCTTTCTTCGGGACTGGCACAATGTTTGCAACCCACGGCGGATAATTAGTGACAGCAAGGAAACCAGCATCCCACTGCTTCTGCACTTCCTCCTTAATCTTCATTGCCATGTCAGGTCGAGTTCTACGCAACTTCTGCTTCACTGGAGGACAATCTGCTCTCAATGGTAGCTTGTGCACAACGATATCGGTATCCAACCCTGGCATATCTTGATAAGACCAGGCAAAGATGTCGACATACTCTTTCAACAATGCCACCATTCTGCTCTTGACACTTTCCTCCAAAGCAGCCCCGATTTTCACTTCTTTCTTAACCTCGTCGGTACCCAAGTTCACAACCTCAATCGGCTCTTCGTGCGGCTGAATCACCTTCTCCTCTTGTTTTAACAACCTGGCTAATTCCCATGGCAGTTCACAATCTTCTTCGTCTTCTTCTTCAGCAAGATAGATCGGATTGTCAAAGTCATACAAGGGTGTAACAGGATTGTTATCAATGAGATCCGGAGCGGAATCGCATCTGCATGAATGTTGATTCATGCATTGCTTTAGAACCGGTGTGACAAATCAAAAAGAAAAATGAAAAACATTGCCATTTTTATTTTGTTTTTATTTTTAAACTGCAAAAATAAATGAAAAACAGGGAACACCGCTTTTGACTGAAAAACATCCTTTTATTAATGATGCAAAATCTTGCAAATTTAAACATGAGGAGGCCCTTACAATGGACCATTACGTGTCGGGCAACACGCATGGCTTGCATGCATATAAAATGAAAACAAGAAAAATATTACTCTTCAAGGAGAGTGACCCGGATGATCTCTTCGGCCTTCCAGTTCTGGATTTCCACCCCTGGTGTGCACGGCTTTATCCATTGGTCCATGTCGCAGTCGCTATCAGTATCTTCACCCATCATGCAGACGTGATCCGGATCCAGCATTCCGGTGCTTGTGAAGGTTACCGACGTACGACGTCCTCTTCCTTGTCCAGAGCCTCGTCCCGGCTGATACCCAACCCCGAAACGGTCCTTCTTTGCGGGGACCTCCATCATTCTGCCCCAACCAGGAGCCTCTCCACTCTTAACCACCTCGGCGGCCTGCTTATACGAAGCTATGGACGGTTTCTCTTCCTCCTGCTTAGCAAACAGAGCATTCTCCACCTTAACGGTTTCGAAAGCCTGACTGGGTGTCTCCCAAATCTCACCATCCATCTCCACATATTTGAACGAGGACAGGTGGCTGACAAATATGTCCTCTTCTCCGCACACAGTGACCACTTGACCTTCCCAGATATACTTCAGTTTCTGGTGCAAAGTCGACGTTACTGCCCCAGCAGCATGGATCCACGGACGACCCAACAGGCAACTATATGCCGGCTGAATATCCATGACATAGAAAGTCGACTTGAACAACTCAGGTCCAATCTTCACCGACAGCTCTACCTCTCCGAATACGGCCCGCTTCGACCCATCAAAAGCCCGTACAATCCAATCAGTCGGGGTCAAAATCAGCCCATCACAATTCAGTTTGGCCAAGGCCTTCTTTGGCAACACATTTAAGGAGGAGCCGGTATCAACCAGCACATGCGAAAGCACGGCTCCTTTACATTCCATAGCTATGTGTAAAGCCCTATTATGATTCCTTCCATCCACTGTTAGGTCCATGTCCGTAAAGCCCAGCCCATGACTGGCATGCACATTGGACACGACCGTCTCTAGTTGATTGATTGTTATCTCTTGCGGAACATAAGCTTTCTTCAGAATTTTCAACAAAGCTTCCCTATGCCCCTCAGAGCTTAACAGCAACGAAAGAATCGAGATTTTGGAAGGAGTCTGCTGTAAATGACCAACTAACTTATACTCCGACTTTTTGATGATCCTTAAGAACTCTTCAGCATCATCATCAAGCTTATTATCCGACCCCGCAGGCGCCGGTGTCACCACAGGAGTACTTCCATTATCCACCACAGCTTTCCCTTTTGCCCTGGCTAAAGCCTCGGCCTTTTCTTTTTTATCTTTTTCTTCTTCTCCCCTCCTCAACGCATCAGGAGCAAATAACCTTCCACTGCGAGTGAAACCGCTGGGACCGGCATTATCCACCTTTGAAATAGTGGTTTCACTTGCAGATTGTTCTTCTATCTTCTCCCCATTGCAGTACACTTCCCCACCATAATGCCACGGCACGGCATCATCTTTGTCGTAGGGAATTGGCCCAGGTACCGTGATGGTAACTGGAGCCTCCTCGCTAAGATTCGACAAATCCACCGGATCATAATAAATCGTTATGGTGGAAACTTCCTCTTTCTCTTCTTTATCAGCCCTTTCAATCATGATAATCCCTTCGTCCATCAGACCCTGGACACACTTCCTCAGAAGCCCACAACCGTTGACAGAGATAGTGCACTCAGCACACTCGTGGCCGCAGCCCGGATAAACCCCATTCAACAGCAACTGTCTCTTCACTTCAGCCAAAGGCGTCTTTAACTGGTCCATATCAGACAACCCCACTCTATCCTCCGTAGAAACGACATTCACCCCCCTTTGACCATGCGCAGGCATGGGGTTGGCATTAACATTAGGAGATGGTGCGAAGTTGATTGCCTTGGAATCCACTAAGTCTTGAACTGTGTGCTTAAAAGCTTTATAGTTCTCAATATTATGCCCAGGCGCACCTGAGTGGAATTCACATTTTGCATTTTCGTCATAGCTGGCCGGCCTTTGATCAGGTCTCAAAGGTGCCAGGGTTCTGGTTTGCACAAGCCCCAAATCCTGCAATTTCTTAAACAAGAAAGCATAGGTCACTGGAGGTCTGTCAAATTGACGATCCATAGCTCTGCCCCTGACCTGATATCCAGCCCTCTGCGGCCTCTGCTGAAAGGGTTGTCTCTGTTGTTGTTGCTGTTGTTGTTGCGGTTGTATAGGATGAGACTCAGCAGGAATAGTTACCGCAGCAGTGTGCTGGAAGTAACGGTCCCTACTGGGTCCTCGTTGCGAATAAACTGCACTGGTGTCTCCTTCCTTCTTCCTCTGCCCACCATTATTACCGAATGGCTTTTTCGAACCTGAAGAGGACGCAGACGCAGTACCCTGGATCTTGCCCAATTTTAACCAACTCTCTATCCGTTCCCCTGCTACCACGATATCAGAGAAATTGGTGACAGGACATCCCACCATCCTTTCAGCAAACGGCCCCTGCAGGGTCCCCATAAACAGATCTGACATTTCTCTATCAACAAGAGGAGGTTGAACTCTCGCAGCCAGTTCTCTCCACCGCTGAGCATACTCCTTAAATCCTTCATTATGTTTCTGAGACATACCCTGCAGCTGGGTACGACTCGGAGCCATGTCAGCGTTAAACTGATACTGCTTGAAGAACGCGTCCCCAAGATCCTGCCAGTTTTTAATGTCCGAGGATTTCAACTTGGTATACCATTCCAGGGAACCTCCGGACAGGCTGTCCTGGAAAAAGTACATCCACAGTTTCTGATCCTTGGTGTATGCAGAAATTTTACGGACGAAGGCCTGAAGATGGGTCTCTGGGCAAGAACTCCCATTATATCTGTCGAAAGTGGGCGCCTTAAACTTCTGTGGGATCACAATCCCCTCAACAAGCCCCATATTAGACATATTCACCACCCCAGGAGTGGCATAACTCTCCAATACTTTAATCTTTTCAGCCAGCAGCTGAATCTCCTTGTTCTGAGGCGGAGCACTGTAGGGAACGAATGGTTCATTCTGCATTGAAAACTGGTCAGCCTCCCTGTCTTCCTCCTGGTCTTCATCAAACCCGTAGAATGGAGGCACAAAATTATCCTTCAGATTCTGACTCGGCCCAGGTTGACCACCAGCACCGAAACCACCAGCATTATTCACAATACCGACAGTTGTCCTCTTTCCACCGTCTCGAGACCCCTGCCCCTGGTTGGAGACTCCATCCAGGTTAACCCCACTATTTGCTGCCGAAGCCCGCTCGAGCTTTTCAACTTTGTCTGCCAAGGCTTTCTGACCAACTGCAAAGCCTTGCATGATGTTGATCAGCTCAGTCATTTTGTCCTTTAGCTCGAGGATGTCTGCACTAGGAAGCTCCATGAGTCTAGGAGTATTGCGTCTGGTATAATATCTGTGAGGGCATGTTGAGTGCAAAGGTACAGTTCTACGAGCACGAGCAATGATTCCTGAAACAATCAAGCACGTTAGCAACAAGTACCTGCAAAACAAAACACAAGTTATTATGATCAATGCATGAATGCAGTGTCTATCCATATGAAGGACACTTTGTCTCTCGATCCTGGCATCATTGAGACAAGTAATAATCCGGCATCAATATTCTGATAATCAGCATTTGATTTCATCGTGCAGATCGGAGATATGTGATTTAGCATAATACCCCCAACCATGTGTGTGCTTGTGTGAGTGCATACGGTAAAGCAAATAAAGCTTGAAAACCAATCACTGAATGAAAAATCACCATCACATAGCCAAAAGTGCACAACAAGTGCCATAGTCATACATCAAGTCGGATAAAATCAAATACAATCTTCCAGAATCAGGAAAGAAATACAAGCAAGTAGATTCCGTCAACAAGCCTGACGGTAATCCAATACAAATGAAAGATCTAACTGGATGAGGGTCCCACAGATGGCCCTATCTCATCTTCCATCCTCGCGAACTCTGCGGCGAACCTGAGCTCGGTGTTCTCCTGCTGCAATCTCCCCACTTCTTTCTGGTGAATCTTCATCTGCCTGAAGTAGTGGTCTCTCTCTGCCATGTAATGATCTCTCTCAGCGGTGATCTTCAGATTCTCTGCTTCCTTAACCCTCAGCTTAGCTTCCCACTCAGCAATAATCCTCAGATTCTCTGACTCCTTAACCCTCAGCTTCGCCTCCCACTCAGCAATGAGGACTCGGACTCTGTTATCCCTCTGATCTTTCACCAAGATTTGCCTTCTCTTCTCATCTTCAATGACCTTCGAAGCTCTAGCCAATCTCTCTTTGGTGATGTCATGCTCCTTTGCTGAAGATGCCAAGGCCTGACTGACCTTCCCATAATAGGCAGTATCCATCTCAAAGCGCTTTGCTTCCAGGGCATGCCGCTTGTCTTGATCTTCCATCTTCCCCTTGAGCTCCTGATTAACCCTCTGAACCCGAGCAACATTCATCTCCAATTCCGTCTTCTCTGCAAGCAACTGATCTCTCTCCCGCTTCATCTCCAAAAACTCATCCATACTAACAGTAGAAGGAGTCTCTTCAATCAACGGATACCAAGGATCAACCATAGGAAACGGTAGACAAGTAAGCTCCACTCTCTTACGAAGCCAATCATCGAACGGAGGAAAAGATCTGTTATTAGCTCTACCCTAAGAAACCTTGCCTTTCCTCTGAATGCTGCGCCATGCCTCAGCTATCTGCTTCACCCGGGCCTGATTACTCTCAACTGGGAAGTACACAGATTCCTGAACCTCACTTTTGTACGGAGGAAGCTCCATAGCAAATCCCATCTGCCTCTTAAGAAGTGTCGGGTTATAATTGATGCAACCCTGAACTCCTATAAGTGGCACATTGGGAAAACCCATACAGCTGCAAATGAAATCCTGTCCAACCCCACTACTGTGAGTCCAATCTATGTCCTTGGCCCTCAAACCCATCAGCTTGGTCGCCCAATTAACATTCTGGCCCAGAAGAACAAAAGCACCCTTAGACGGCAAATAACCCATAAACCACTTGAATAGTAATTGTGCACAACATCGAATCAATCCCCCACGCCTCTTCTCATTCCGGTTGTGAACCGAATAATAGACATCTCCAATCAAGGTGGGAATAGGATTTCCTCGAACCAACAAGCGAATGGCGTTAATATCCACAAAGTTCTTCTGGTTGGGAAACAGAATGATCCCATAAATGCCCGCAGCGATCAAAGCACAAACAGCTTTCCAGTTACCCAAATCAGCATACTCCTTAGCCTTAACCTCCAGGAAACTCAGATGAAAACCAGGCAACTTCCCCTTCTCTTTCAGATTACCCTTCACTATCTCTGGACTCAGATAAAAAGCACGGGAAATCCCACTAATATCAGGCTCTTCCTTAGTAGCATAGAAAGGCACCTGATCTCTGATCTGAATACCCAAAATATCAGCATAATCCTCCATCAACGGCCCGAGTAAATAATCTGGGAAGACAAAACACCTCAGCTCAGGATCATAAAACTGGAGAAGAGTATGAATGGCACTCCGGTCTCTATCAGTGAGTCTGAAAACCATCTTCAGAATCCCCCCATACATCTCACGAAACAACCCCACATGGTCGGGTGCAATCAAAGCTATCATATCCTTCAGCACACTGATATCTGGGTCGAAAAAACTGTAGGCAACATCATCCTTCAAACCGGGCCTTCTCATATCTGGGCAGAAAATCTCTCAACCAGGATCTCGATCAAAAGGGTCCCTGCATATGGGTAAACATGTGTTAGATGCAATTAATGCAAGATGTAATGATGCTGATGAATGAATGCAATGCGTTGCCATCCTCCAAGCCATCTGATCATCTGCACTGAAACCTGGTCTCTGAACTGATCATAACCATCTGAAGGCGAAAATGTAACCACAAATCCAACTCAAGGGTTCCGAAATAAACGGAAGACAGATACATCATCATCATCATCATCATCATCATCAAACCATCTCTGAGCAGATACCCAAAACCATCTGAATCGGCCCGGGGAATCCTGAAATAAACGGATCCCCACTGATAAATAACTCGGCCCGGGGAATCCTGAAATAAACGGATCCCCCCTGATAAATCCCACGGACAGCACTCCGGCGTCTCAGAAATAAACGGCCATAAATCCGACTTATAAATATGACTCTGATCCACGGAACAAAAAGTCACCATCTGAGCGATGCATCTGAAATAATCAACCCTCCCCTCACAGGTAGATTCTAATCAGGTCATCCTAAGGCGGATAATAGTCTCAACAATCGGGCAGAGATACTCAATGGGTTTGCCCTTTCGGGTGTGCCATTGTAGCTCTCCTGAGATCGTCTAAACCAAAGATCCGGGAAATGATCGGTCACCAGAGTCAACGGCTCAAAAAAGATAACCCAACCAAAGTGGAAAACCCCACTGGAAGAGCACTTCTCAGATGAACCTCGTCCGGCTTGTGGTATGTCACATCGCAACATCATGCCCAACCGACATGTGAGCGACGCGAGACCACGCTAATCCTAGGTGTATACTCGGGCCTGGGTTTTAGCCCCACTCAGAACACCCACCCCAAACAGAGGGAACCACCTGCACAGAGGACGGCAACAACATGATAGTATGATGCATGCAGACATTAATGCAAATATATACACAGTCAGAATAATAAATGCAATAAATCAAACATCACAAGCAACCTAAACTATCCTAGAACGCTAGGAAAGACTCGCTTAGGGAAGATGGACCAGCACAGGTCTACATCTCGTAATCCCCAGCAGAGTCGCCAGCTGTCGCATCCGCGAAAAACAACCGACGGGACTCAAATAAAAACACAACACAGAGCCGCCACTGCGCGTTATTTATCCCAAGATAGGGAAAGGAAACGCTCAGAGAAACCTGGAAAGGAAATGGTCTTGCGACCAAAGAGAAAGGGTAAGGGAGTCGGTTACGCAAGGGGAAGGTATTAGCACCCCTCACGTCCGTCGTACTCGACGGGATCCACGTTCTAAAATAAAGAATAGGTTGCTAAACATCACACACACACAGGGAACGCAGGTGGGGTTAAGAGAAGGGAGCTCGATAGGACATCACATCCTATGCCTACATATCTCGTCTGGAACGAGAATCAGAGCCACTGTAGTTCGGCTTACGCACGCCAAACAACACAAAACACACCAACAGATGGCAAACATGGAGCCCGACAACCACTCGATGGAATTACGTCGGCATCCGAACCAAAACACACTCAGAAGGGCAAACGTGGAGCCCGACAGCCAATCACTGGGCTTACGTCGGCATCCGAACCAAACACGCAATCAGATAACAAGTAAACACACACAAAAAGAAAAAAAAGTTTGCCCGGAGTGGTCTCGCACGACCACCTGCCTACATACCTCGTCTGGAACAAGGATCAGGGCGATGTAGTTCCCCCTCAAGGGAAAGAAATTTTAGCCAGAAACCACGGGAAGACACACTACCAGGGAGCTGTACTCGAGCCTAGTGTTGTCATGCATCGTTACCCTACGTTCAGGTTTCTACCTACTTGCACAACTGCAAGCTACTCCTATCCAGGAAAGAAGCAAGCATACAAGCATATAATCATCAAGCATTTCAAACAACCATGTCAAACAAATATTCACAAAGCACACACTATAACCAGTCAAGTGGGCTCAAACAATGGGTTTGACTGCCGAAGCAATTCATCTGTACATGGGTGTTAGTCGCTCTTAACCTTGCCATTACGAGGCTAAGGTGAAGCAGATGAAAAGGTGAAGTGAGGATGAGACCTCACAGCTCTTATCCCTAACCAGGGAGAGCTTTTAGACAAAGGAGCGTGGGTCCAGAATGGAGGGACCCTTCTACACTCAAAGACTCTGACTCGATTGTGCAACAGCACAGGATCTTGGGTTTGTGTCCCAATGCATCAACACATAGCCGTGTGAGCAGAGGGACGACTCACAGAATAGTGGGGGATAGATTGCATATCCCTTTGATCCACCAATTGCCTCATAGAGGACTTCACCTGCTTAGGCACAATATTAAACAATCACAATCATCGCCTCTTAAGGAGGACTTCAGACAGTTTGCCCGGCCAAATAACAGACCGGGTCTCCAGACTACATGAAGAATAGAAGTCCTACCTCAAGTGGTTTAAAAACCAAGCAGCGGCAAGCAAGTTCTTAAAGAACTGTAAGCGACTAAATGTACCTGAAATCAATCAAGTATCATCAGTACTCAGACAGACAACAATAAACAGCAAATGTTAATCAGTCAGACTATACAGACAACACAAGCACATAAATGCAAGCTACAAGCTCAAGCTCAAGCTTCACAACCTACAAAACAAAGTTATGTTAGTCCTCAACATCAAACACATCCAATTTAATCAACTTGGCTCAATCCCTTTATGCATTATGCATTTCATCCTGAAAAATCAAGCAAATGTGAGAAACTGGACCACTAGGCCAAGCCTAGGGTCCAAAAGGGAGAAAAAATTCTAAACAGCAAGCAATTCTCAACCAAACTCAAATTAACACAAATAGAAAGCCAAGGCAATTGATCCCATGTTTATACCATTCACCAATATTATTTCATGACCAAAACAAGTCAAACTAGGTCAAACATAACACCAAACATCCAAACAGAATGACTTCAACCAAATCCATATCAAAACAATTCCAAAAATCCTCAAATAATTTACACCTAAACAGGACATATTCAAGGTACAGCATGTCAATTTTCAGCTTAATTGGACAAAAGGAACTATGTCAATGAAAATCAAGAATAACAGACACAAATATTCAAGCCAAACCATATCATCAACACATGCATTCACTTCAAAAATTCATAAATCAATGAAAACAGTTAATAAATGAATGGGACCAAAACAGGGATGTCCTACAATGTGTCTACAACCATCATACCAAATTTCATGTTTATCCAAAACCATATGAGGATTTTACATTAATTTTGCAAACATGTGTCATATGAACTTGCATAATTGACATACAGAGATGAAAAACATCAATCAAATTGAAAATGCCACATAAAAATCCATAAAAATTCACATAGCATCTTAACATGTTAATGATCACACATATAAAATTTCAAGTCATTTCAACAAGCCTAGGTCATGAAAATAAATCCAGAAAGTTGACCTAGCTAGGTGTGACACAAATTGTCACACCTAGATTCAAAAATTCATAACTCAATCACCAGGTATCCAAAATTCACAAAATTTATATGTAAATCACCATCAGCATGTCTACAATCACCACAAACATTTTCAAGCATTTCTTTTAAGGCATGAGTATTTCACAATGGAAATGGAAAAATGTGTCAAGAATGCATACAAGTCAAACAACCCTAGGTCAAACCAATTTTTCACCAAGCACAATTTGCAAAATCATACTCATAAAAAACTAGAGGCAAAATGGAAGTTGTAGAAAAAATCCTCATATTTTTGTGATCTTCCAATAATTTTTTATGATTTTTCTAAGATTTATGTGATTTTTAAAATAATTATTTAGTGTTTTATTTAATTTAATTGGAATCAGTGGCATAATGGTAAATATGCGCCCAGGAGCCAAAACGCGCAGTTTAAATAATTGAGGTGGCAAGCGCTGGTTGGCTGGTTTTGGCGCAAAACACAAATTCAAATTGCCAGGCCAGAACAATGGATCAAACACTGTAAATTTCCAGATTTCTCATCATCTTCATCAATATTTTCCAGAAATTCGTATGAACACATGAACACTAAAACTCAACCAAAATCTACAAACGAATAGTCATTGGAAAGGTCTCGTCCTCAGGATCTCAAATATGCAAACGATTTCAACTAATTCTCCCTAAATTCTTTGGATCGAGCAAATTAGGTTTTGGTGTCAAAGCTTCTAATCACGATTTCTCTCAACTCACTCAACCATTCCAAAATCTAAAGTCATCATGATTATCTACATCAAACACACTACAAAACGCATATGAACATTCATCAGATCATGAATTTTGAAAAATCACCTTGAATCAATGGCAGTGATGATACTCGTGTTCTTGGCGCCTCTTGATCAAAAACAGATGGAGAATAATCTTGTGGAAGTTGACTGGAATGCTCAGGTTCGATTGGATTAACTTCTAATGGAAGAATTCTTCAAAAGCCATGGATGCACCTTGTTTGGACAGTCGTGATTTGGAGTTTGCTTGAGGTTGATTTCCAAAAACAGTTGAAGTAGATGATGAATGGAGATCGAATCCAAAAGAAGCTTGCCAAATGATCAAGAATTGGAAGAGTTTCGATGGATTTTGGCTTTTTGTGTTCTTGAGAATTTGGGAGAATTTGAAGAATTTGAGATTGATTTTGGGGAATTGTGTAATCTGTTATGGATTAGTTATGATTAAGAACTTATACCTCCAATTAATCAACACTTAATCACACCAATTAACAAAATGCAATGTGTTAAGCATAAGTGTCATTTTCACACCAAGGGCAAAATGGTAATTGCATATGCCAGCTCATTGCCAGCTCACACAAACCCTAAACACCTGTCATGAACTGTTGCCACTTGTTTCATGTTCATTGGACATGTATTTCTCATTTTCCACATGTGATGGCTATGTGTTCATTTTTCCAAATTCATTTCAAAAGTGAAACATCAAACCATGAGGCCTTGGCATGTTATGATGATTCCAACAATTTTCAAATGTCATTTGTGAGGTGTTGCAAAAATCCCCATTCAAAAATTCCCATTATTTCTCAAGTTGGACCATTTTGCCCCTGGATTTTTAACTGTGCACTTGAAATTTGACTTTTTGCATTGACCATTTTTGATGAAATCCAATTATGCACCATGAAAGTACATGTCAAATGGAGTTTGTGCATAAAAAGATCACCCAATTTGGACACTCCATGTGGAAGTTATACCCTTTTGATTATGGGTCATTTTTGAAATTGACTGGACCATAACTTGCCAACCATACATGGGATTTTCAAGTTCTTGGACGTTTTGGAAAGGTGAGAACAAGATCTACAACTTTCATGTTGAACAAAGTTTCATTTGAAGCTTCCTTGGACATGTAATTTTGAGGTCAAAAACTTTCCATTTTTGGAAACTTCTATTACAAGTCACTTTCTATTTTTGGCAATTTTTGTTCTGACTTGATTTTCTTCATTCTTAGGCTTTGACATGTCAAATAACACTTGTCTCAACATGAATGAAGTGTATCCAACTCATTTCCTCCTCCAAATCCATAAAATCATGCACAGTTGACCACAGTTGACTTTTTCAATTGATAGATGAATTTAGCAATGCATTGATCCATCTGAGCCCCAATTCCCTGATGAAATGGCTCAAGGGCGAAACCCTAGCCTCAATAATCTCAATACAATCATAGAATGATCCCCACATCCATCATAGACCCCATCTCCTGATCATGCCCTGATTGGCCCAATGCAACTGATTAGGGTTGACCAGTGGTCTTGACCCTAATCTCAAGGAATGTGCTTCAAAACTTGATGATATCAAACCATGATGATGATGATGAATCATTGTAATCAAGATGAAGACCAATCTCCTTGAGAATCATGAAACCCTAATTTGGACCTCCACATCCTCAGATGATTAATGACCAGTCCAATAAAACCCTAGCTTGCACTTTGACTTCCTCATCTTCTGAATCAAGACTTGGGAGAATGGCTTGCACAATGTGACCACATGATATGCAATATGCAATGCCTAATGACCTAAAAATGATATGTAATATGTTATGCTAGTCCCAAGAGAGGAGGGCAAATTTTGAGGTGTTACACAACTTCCAAAGGAAGCCTGACCGGTCACCACTTTCACTATGTTTTCGTTGCTTATCTGACAAGAAACCAAGGATTTTGAGACATTGTGCACATATTATGGTACCTTTAAAGTCAATTTTCATTTCCGTAAGATATTTGAGAATTTTGATTAATTTTCAATTTTATTTTATGTTTTCGCGATTTTATGCGTTGGTTGTTTATGTTTATGTCCTTCAGGTTCAGGTAGAAGATCCGAGGGATTTGAGGCGGGACAGTGAGAATTTTCGGTGTTCGAGAAAAAATGAGTTTCCAGTTCAGGAGGCCTGACATGGCGACCCGTTTCACCTGATACGGCCCGTGTCAGGAGGAAGGCTAAGAAAGTACAAGCAATGCCCAAGACAGTGGCATGACACGGTCACCCGTGTCAGGTCACCTGAGCCATGTCAGCAAGGAAGTAACAAGGCAGAGAGCTGACATGGCCGCCCGTGTCAGCCTGACACAACTGCCCGTGTCAGCCAAAAACGCTAATTTTCCAGTTTTCGGGTTTTTTCACCGGGCCTGAACTGTAGGGACTTTTTAGAGATTTCACCTTCTTCCAGGGGATTTTCACTATATTAGGAGAGTTTCTACAAGAGAAAAGGTCATCTTGGAATGAGGCGAACACCGAATTGTCAGATGATCAAGGATTACAGAGATCAAGGAATTCGGAGAGCGGAAGGTTTCATGAGCGGAAGTGATTGAAGATCCAAGTCGTCTAATTACTTGTTGTATGGTTATCAATAAGGTTGGACCGCCATTGACAAGGTTTCCATAAGATTACTTTGCAGTTGATATCGCCTAGGACTAGGGATACCCTGTATGAATCAGAACATTCTTGATATAATAAAGCTTAACTTCACCCTAATTGACTATGGACATAAAAACTAGGGTAGAATGATTAAAGGTTTTCTTACCAAGGACTTAGGAGACAATACCCTTGACAACTGGTAGTAATGGAGATTTGTGGATGCAATAGTGACTTAGAGTTGTTACAGGGATAAACCATACACCTTCCCTAGCATTGTTCCTCTTACCTTGCAAACCCTTATTTTTCATTATTATTTTCCTTTGCCTTTATTTTTATAATTTTTAATTAAAAAACCCCAATTATAATTTTTGTTTAATTGAACGATGAATTGAACTCTATATGATAGGTGTACAAGCAAACCTGAAAAAGTCATTGATTTGAAACTGGAAGCTAATAAAATCCGTTTGGAAGATACAATCGCTGCTAAAGTAGAAAAGAAATTGAAAGCAATGAATATAGGTACTCAACAGGTAGCTCAAATTCAACCTGCTCAGGCCATCACTTGTGAAATCTGTAATGGACCTCACCACACCGTGTATTGCTTTTCAACTCCTCAACAAATCAAAGAGATAAAAATCTTGAAGCAAAATAATCCCTACTCTAACACGTATAATCCAGGTTGGAAGAATCATCCTAACTTCTCCTGGAAGGATTAGGGAGGGAATGTTCTACAACAGGGTCAAGGTCAATATCAGACTATATATCAACAACAACAAGCTCCAAAGAAAGCAGACAGGGAGATTGCCATTAAAAACATGGCCGCTCAAAATAGGCAATTCGAAGAAGAGACTAGAAACAATCATAAAAAAAACCACCGCCTCTCTAAGGAATCTTGTAGTCAAGTTGGGTCAGATAGTACAACAACTAGCAAGTTCTCGAACACTAGGTTCCTTACCAAGTGAAACAGTTCAAATACCAAGAAATCAGGAGAATATTAATACGGTCACGATGAAAAAGAAAAGGTCCACTAAAAAGGAAAAAGTTATACCACCTGGCAAGCCAACTGAAGAGAAAATTAAAAAGGAGACTAAACCGGTGATTAAGTTGCCCTACCCTCAGAGAGTGACAAAGAAGGAACCAAGCGAGTCAGACTGTGAGAAATTCATGACAATGTTTAAAAAGGTAGAGGGTCATATGTATTTGTTTGAAGCACTCGAGAGAATTACCATGTACTAGAAATTCATGGAAGAGGTAATGGCCGAAAAGAAACCAACAGCAGAAGAACCGGTAGCCTGGAAGGAAAAGTATAGTGCAAATTCACTGAAGCAGAAAATTCCAAAAAAATAGAAGGATCCTGGAAAAGTAACAATACCATGTGTAAGACCCCAATTTTGGGCCCTAAGATCCCTCATGGCCCATATCATATCATATCATTGTCTCAAGGATCACTGCATGCCCTAGCTTTCCTCCTTGTGGGTTTGTTTCTTGATCACCAAGCATACTTTGCATTTGTATATCTTTGCTTTCATATGTTTATCATTTAAAAAGTACAAAAATATTGTCAGTCTAACCTTTTTGCTTGCAGTTAAAGTAATCATCAGCAATTAGGTCAAAGTCAGCCACAGTCAGTCAAAGCAATGGATGATGGCCATTCTTGTGGAATTTGGGCATCATGATCATTAATCAAAAGTTCATACAACTTGAGACATCATTTGAAGTCAAGTTCTCAAAGAATTAGGGTTTGGAATTCATCAGAAGAAGTTCAATCAGTCCAAAACCCTAGAAAAGTCAACAGACAGTCAAGCTTGGTCAACTGTGGATTTAATCAGTGATTTGATGGATAGAATTGATCTGAAGGAGCTCATTCATGTTTATATAAGCCTCATCTATCATGTCAAACCTCATCATGGAATAAAATCAAGTCAAATCAGAAATTTTCCAGAAATAGAAAGCGGACCTGTAATTTCAACTGCCAAAAATGGAAACTTCTTGATCTTAAACTTACATCATGATACAAGCTTCAAATGAATTTTTGCCCAACATGAAAGTTGAAGATCTTGTCTTCCCATTTTCAAAAAGTCCAAGAACTCCCAAATCCCATGTGTGGTTGTCAAGATATGATCAATTCATTTTCATCAATTTTTGAACTTCAACAAGCCATATCTCTCAAACCATAAGGCCAAATTTGGTGGGGTTTTTTTCCTACAAACCACATTTTTCATCCTCTTTCCAAAAATATAAATTTCATGACCTAAAACCTTACCATTCAAAATGGCATTTTTGGACCTTTTCATTTAAATTCAAAGTTTGACCAAACTTTGACTTTTTGATTCTTTGACTTTTTCTTGATTTGGCCAATTGGGAAATGTTTTAAACCATTTTTGAAACTTGTTCCAATTCCAAAACCATGTTCACTTCACCATTATGCTATCACTTTGGACCAAAATGCAAAAAACTTGAAAATGTGCAAAATGGTTTCATTCAAACAAGGCAAGTACAGCAGTCAAAAGCAACAACAAGCAGCAGAATTTTGGTCTGCTAGCAGCCTGATTGCAAGCCCACTCGTGTACCATACCACCCCCCATTTTCCACTTTGTCCAAAATTAGCAACTTTGCAAATGAGGGCATTAATACTAAACTAGCTTACAACATGGATTAAGGATGGTAAACAGACCCTTATAAGCATTTTTCTGGCTCATTCAAACCCTAGAAGCTACAGCAGCCACGATCAAAAAGCTCCCTTTTCTCCTTCTTGCAAATTTTGCATATTGGAATTTTCTGCTCAAACACCAAAAACCCTTGAACAAACCCTCATTGTTTCTTCATCTAGACAACATTTGAAGCACCTTTGAACCATCATTCATCACCTTTGCAGCCTCCTTCTCATTCTGTTTTCACCAAGGTCCAAACATGGCAAATCGTGATTCAGTCAATTCCAAGCATTCCTGAGCTGAACAAGCTTCATCATC
Source organism: Lathyrus oleraceus (assembly GCF_024323335.1). Lineage (NCBI taxonomy): Eukaryota > Viridiplantae > Streptophyta > Magnoliopsida > Fabales > Fabaceae > Lathyrus > Lathyrus oleraceus. Next base: position 558,274,984 of record NC_066583.1, on the reverse strand, counting down.
CTTCATTATCAAACATTGCTTGCATCTGTTTGCATTCATAATCACCAAAACAACACTGCAGCTCGTTTTTCTTCCAAAACAAGTAAGTAATCGACCTTCTCATTTTGCCATGCCATAATGTGTTTATGAAAGGTCCTTATATGCTGGTTTCAATGCACTTTGTTTTATTTAAAATGGTGCTCTCATGATGGAGAAATCTGAACTTTCATTTTCATGACCAAACATGTTTTCCTTCGATTTGGCTTGTTTACAGTAGTTTAATGAAAGGTGATGATATATTTGTGATGCTTGAAGTATGTTGATGCTATTGGTATGCATGATTTAGATTCCTGGACTTTTCGAATTTTTGGGTTCATGATGATGATGAATGTGTGTGCAGTTTTGGAAACCCTACCCAGAAATCTTTATACTCATGTTGTTTTGTTGTTATGTCATGGAGAATGTTGATAGTTGCCATGCTGTTTGCTTAATATTTGTTCATGATGATTACATGATGATGTCCATGATTGCTGTTAGAACCCTAGTAATGTCACCAGAAATTCCACTTGTTGCGTTTGGTTTGTTGCTATTTTGATGTTGCATAATGATGTTTCCATTGGCCATGCTTTTGATTGTGTGTTTGAAGTTGTCTGTATGATGTTTGAACATTGAGTGATAAACCCTGGCTTTTCCAGAAATCATGTCCTTATAAAGATTGGCCATTGTTATTGCTCATGATGCATGATGTTGGTGTTTTTGAGTTAGTGCTCATTTTGATTGATAATGCTATGCTGATGTTTGAATCATGAGGATTTTTTCTTCCATGCTGTTTATGTGCTGTTGTATGAATGTTGCTGCTGCTGTTATGCTTGAATCATAACTCTGTCCAGCAAACCCTCATTGATTGTGCTATACTGTTGTGTGGTGTGGTCGAATCATGATGTTTAATGTTGTTGATACCATGAAGATAATGAACATTGCTGTTGTTTGGTTGCTGTTTGAATGATGATGATGGTATGCTGCTGTTAAAATACTTGTCCTGTCCAGAATTTTGCATGAATGTGTGTTGGTTTATTGCTAGCTAGGTATGCATGAACATGTTTGTATCACTCCCATGCTGTTACCATACTATTGAAATGTTTGGTCGAATGATGATGATGATGAATGCTGTTGTTGCTTGAACCTGCCCTGTCCAAATTTGTTTTCATGATTAATATTTGCTTTGTTGTTGATTGATGTTTGAATGATGATGATGAATACCATGGCTGCTGTTTAAACCTTAGAATTTGCCAGGATTTTGCATGAATGTGTATGTGTTATAGCTGTCTAGATATGCTGAAAATGATGTATACCCTGCTGCTGTGTTTCAAACCTTAAAACCTACCAAGATTTCGCATGAACTGTTGGTTTTGGTTTGTTGTTTATGATGAGCTTGCATAGAGAGCCTTACTACTACCATGCTGTGTTGGTTGAATGAGGAACATTGATGTTCAATACCATGCTGTTGCTTGCTGTTGGTTATGATGAGCACATGATGATGATGAACTTGGTTTGATGATTACATGATGATGATGGATATACTATGCTGCTGTTTTGAACTTGCTCATAAAATCCATATGTCGGTGTTTGTTGTATTTGGTCATGGATGTTGGTTTGTTGTATGATCATTATCACATGTTGCTGTGCATTTGTTGTTGGTTTTGATTGATTGATGAAGCTGAACATGATACCATGAGAAAATGCTGTTAGAAACCCTAAGGGTTTATGTGAAAACTCATAATTTTGAACTATTGGCCAAATTACTGTTCTATTGGCTGGGAGCCAATCAGAACATTCCGTTTTGCCTTGCCAAAACGCAGAGTTTTAATTAGTGAGTTCAGAATTACAAAACTGCCATCGGTTGACCGCATGTTGACCTTATACCATGTCATCTTGTTCATACTTCATTCAATTATTCATCAAACTTCCATAATTCATTTCAAATTCATTTTAACTCCAAAAATGTGGGATTTTTTGCATTAAACTCATGAATGTGTCCTCTATTTTATGGTGAATTTTAATTAATTTTTCAATGGCTGGATTTTAAATGATAATTATTTTCTTCACATGTGTGTCAAAATGATACATTGTGCCATTTCAATTGTGAAATACTCATGTTGCATCCAATGAGCTTGAAATTTTTTGTGGTGAAACTAGACACATTGACCTTCATTTCCATATAAAGTTTGTGCATTTATCATTTGTGGATTGAGAGTTATGATTTTCTGAAGTTATGTGTTACATTTGGTGCTATACCATGAACATGCATTTTCCCAAATTTTGTTCACATGCTTCCCTACATCCAAATGACTCCAAATTTTGCATGAATCATCTATCATATGTCTAGTTTGTGTATGAATTTTCTTGGAATTAATCATGCTGTTTTCCATTTGATTGAGAATTTTCTTCCATACTTGGTCATTTGTTGACCTTTTGTGCTATACATTGCCAAATCTTTTGTGAAATTCTCAAATCTTATTGTATGACCATGAAATTTCACATGTGATAACTAGACTCCTTGATCTTTGCATTGGTGTTAATCTCATTCATTTCTCTTCTGTTTTCAAATTGATATGATTTTTTGAAGTTGACCTATGCTTGTTGACTTTCACCATGCTTACTTGAATTTGGTTGGACTTCATGATTTTACTTGACTGCCTTCCTCTCATCCAAATGCATTGAAATTTGACATGCTTGCTATGTTAGATGTTAGGATTGAGTGTGATTTATTTCATAATTTTTGAGATTGTTTGAGTTGACTTTTGAAAGAGGTCTTGCTGTTGACCTATTTGTGCTCTTTCTTGCCATGCTTTGCATTCTCTTGCATATGAAATGACCATGATGCATGATATAATTATGAATCCAGTTGAGAATGCTTCTTGAATGTTTAGACTTGGTTTGGGTTGACTTTTCCTTGCTGCCTTGACTTTTTCTTTCATCTTTGACCCTAGGCTAGTCCTAGTGGTCTTCTAAGCTTATGTTGAGTTCATCTGTTTCAGGTTAAGCACCATTGCCTTGAGGATCATTCAAATGCGCTTGAGTTTGATTGTTTAATGTGCTAACTTTTGTTTTGTAGGTGACTCATATGCTTGAGTCTTTGTGCCTTGCACAATTGATCCCTCTGTGGTTGACTTTTGTTTATCCATTTGCCTTTGATTTTGACTGTTGAACTGTTTGCTAATAAGTTTGACTTTTGCAGGTACTTTAGTTGCTTAAGTTCTTTGAACTTGCTTGCTTTGCTTTTTAGCATTTGCTTTGAGGTATAAACCCTTCTTCTCCATGTAGTCTGGAGACCCGGTCTGTTATTTGACCGGGCAAACTGTCTGAAGTCCTCCTTAAGAGGCAATGCCTGTGTTTGTTTAAAATTGTCCTAAGCAGGAAAAGTCCTTCAAGTAAGGCAATTGGTGGAAGGTAGGGATAAGCAATCTATCCCCCACTATTCAGTGTGTCCTCTCTTTGCTCCCATTACATGGTTGAAGCATTGAGATAAATACCCAAGATCTAATCGAGTCAATAATGTGGAGAGAGTTCCTACTTTCTGAACTCCCACACTTTCTTTGATGCTCTCTCTGATCTGAGATAGAAGCAATGAGGCACACCCCTCATCTCCTTTTCATCTGCTTCACCTTAGCCTCTCAATGGCAAGGTTAAGAGCGACCTTTACCAATTACAGTGGACTCTCAAAGTCAAACCCTCTTGTGTGAGCCCCCTTGTTTGGCTATAGAGTGTGCTGTTTGATATTCACTGATTGATTGATTGCTTCATATGCACTTGCTTGCCTGTATGTTATGCATCTATCATCATCATCAATTGCCATTAATGCATGATCATCTCATTTGCTTTGTGTGACTTTTATTATTGTTGTTTGCCCATTGAGGACAGTTGTAAGTCCATTGCTTTGGCATTTGCTCCTATGATATGGAAGGATAGAGTGTAAGACCTCATTGGTCACTCATATCTTCTGTTTATCTGTTTGTATGTGAGGATACAGTTATAAGTCCCTGTAAGTTGGCATCTGTTGTCCTATGATCATAATTTGATCTGTTTGATTTGTATGTGAGGTTGCAGTTATAAGTCCCTGTAAGTTGGCATCTGTTTTCCTGTGATCATAGTTTGCTTTATCTGTTTGTATGAGAGGTTGCAATTATAAGTCCCTGTAAGTTGGCATTTGCATTCCTGTGATCATATTGTTGCTTTTGTTCTTGTATGTGAGGATCCATTGTAAGTCCCTGTAATGTGGCATTGGATTTCCTAGGACCATACTGTGGAGTTAACCTAAGTCCAGATAGATTAGCAGTTGACTTCCACATTTCATCTTTGTTTTTTCTTTTGAGGAGATTAGTATAAGACCATTGAGTGGCATCTGATATCCTGTTCTGTTTTAGGAGACTGGTGTAAATCCATCTATTGGTATCCGGTATCCGCTTTTATTTTCTTTGTTAGGAGATTAGTGTAAGTCCATAGAGTGGCATCTGATATCCCGTTTTGTTTTAGGAGATTGGTATAAGCCCAGTGATTGGCATCCGATATCCGCTTCCTTTCTTGTTTGTTTGTTATTATCCATTGTTATTCCAAAGGACACACTTGAATCATTTGCTATATGATCTCAAGAAGTGAACCTTCTAAGAAGTTTTACTATCCCATCCTCATCCATTCATCATTCATTATGTCCTAGACTTTTCACACTCTATCTTTCAAATTTGACATAAGTGTTGTGCAAACATCTCATTGTTTTTAACTAAAAACCTGGACTCAAGTCCTTGACCTTTTTTCAAACCCCATTTCATAATACTTCTTTCAAATCAATCTTAATCATACTTTGACTTCACTTTCATAATCACAATCAATTAACTTCACTCATTCACTTGTTTTGGCTTTGTCCATTAATCTTTTCATGCATTAGCCATAGGCTTCAATTATCTTTGTGGTTGATGTAAATCTTGCCTATCCTTAGTGAGTCGACAGTAAGACTTCCGTACTTCAAACAGGGCTAACCCCTCTAGTACGTCGAAGCTATCCTCGCATGGTGGATGTTGTTTTTTGGTCGAGTGTTCTCCCATTGATAATGAAAAGCCTCAGTGCTTGTGTTTAAAACTGAATCCACCAACTTTTGGAAATCTTTTAGCCGAACTACGGCGTTCTGATCCTTACCTTTGATGGAAGGTACGTAGGCAACGGGTTCATCCGTTCGAACCCAATAACACAAAAATAAATAAAACCCAATAACCAATAAAAATTGTACATTCTTTTCTCATCATTCCAATCATGTTTGCACAATACTTATGTCATAACAAATAACAATTTTATACAACAAGTGTGAAAAGGGCTCCCTAGGAGTACCTAGGACGTGATGGGTGCCTAACACCTTCCCATTGCGTAATTTACCCCTTACCCAGAATCTCTGATCTTTTTATTAGTTTTCTACGTGTAAAACTTCTTAGGCTTTTGTTCGCTTTTTAGCCAATCCTTTGGATAAATAAAAGTGCGGTGGCGACTCGAAAAATTTCATGTATCTCTTAGCTTATGATTTAATCGATAGATCATATAGCGACGAATACACCGTCACAGAAAAGTGGCGACTCTGCTGGGGAAGATGAAACCAGAATCCCTGGTGGTATTGCCTACTTTTCACCATTGTTGTATGATATGTATCATTTATTTGTGACATATTTTTGTACAATTTGGGATCACTGTATTGATTGTAATGTGTGAATTGCTTGATATACATTTGCTGTTTGCTTTGGTGATCTGTGAGATGAGTTCTATACCCGAACTCGAGTGCACTCTAGGATAGGAGAATGGCATAGTCTTGTCGATTGGTGTGGAGTATTCCTTAGCCAGTTGACTTGCGAGTCCATTCACTTGGTGGAGGTCATGTTGAACTAATAATGTCACACAAGTTATTTGTGGTTAGGCATTATTCTTTCAATCATGTTCCGCAGAAGCCAAGGACCTTAGTTTACCAAACCCATCTTGGCCTATTTTTAGGACCGTAGTGCGGAGGTCGTTCAGATGTCAGTTCTGATACGATTGTTACGCGATACTACACTCATAAGAGTTTCTCTTGAGAATATTCTTGGAATACGAGTATTCGTTCCTCCGATAATATTCGAAAGATGGAACGATGATTATGGGAACCTCTGATAGAACATGTCTGGCAGGTTTAAACCCTAGTACACTCCCTTTGGGTGGTTCTTAACCAAGACTCCATGCTCGTGACTCTCAGCAAACCCGTGATTCGTGGTTGAGTCGTTCAAACATTGTTAATATCAATGGATCCCGGATCAGGTGTAAAACCTAAAATCCACCAAAGCGGCTGGTTGATATTAGGAATGTTTGAACCGGTTCATGTACCGTTAATATCAATGGAACTTGGGTGTCGATAAGGTGAAAACCTAAATCCACCAAAATGGATGATTGATATTAGGGATACCTAGAGCTTTCCCACGACCTTTGTTTGGTGTGCCTTGCTTGATCCTTGAGTGTGTTTGTTGCATTCATGCATTCACGCATTCATCCGCATTCATGTCATCGAAAAAAGAAAATTTTCAAGGAACTCAAAGGAGTTTATTTGCAAAAATTTTCAAAAACATGAAAAAAAACCAGGAAAATTTTTTCACCTGATATATCTGATGAGATATTCTCATGTATGATCAAAATGCTTAAATATTTCAAAGTTTGCAAATAAAACCCTTGAGTTCCTTTGAAACAAAAAACAAGCATATGCATAAACACTTCATGCATCATTTGCACAAAGCAGGTGTTTTGTTCCGGTTTCCCGTCCTGTGGTCTGACCCTGCGATCTTCATTTATTTTGAAGACGCACTTTGCCGGTATTATACCAGAGTCAACTCTGCCAGATTGATGGATCATCCTGAGCAAGAGAATTGTGACTTCAGAGAGGATTTTGCCAGCCTTAGTGCTTTTAATGGATTTATTCCTGTTGATGGATTTATTCCTGGTTAACCAATCCCGGGCTGGCATTGGCTACTGTTCTGGGGCACTTAAGGAGCAAGGTTTGTTCACGAGTGGAAGATTCATCCATACTGATCAACCTGAAGAAGAGGAAGCTGCTGCTATCATTGAAGAAGAAGACGCAGAAGGATGTGAACAATTTCATCATTCCTGGTGGTGTCTGCCACAATTGGGTCGCTGTGGATGTTCCTACGGTCATCCATAAGTCAGCGTGATTTGTTCACTTTGTTCAAAACCCTTCTCCCATGCCAAAAGGAGAAGTGATGACATTGTTGGCAAAGCATTTAATACAATGATGTTTTCATTCAATTAATGCATTGTCAAACATTTGTTTTTCCATTTGTTTTCACTTTTTGCTTTTGCATGAAATCAGTGATCACAAAAAACCATGAAAAACAAAAACAACATTTTTCATCTGCATAAATGATTTGCTTGTTTAAATATTCAGAAGCTTTTCATTATCCAGAATCATTATGCAGGGATTTCTAAACCCATTGAACATAATGATCGAACGCCATCTCCCAATCTTGAAGTCCTTGTATCTGAGGCAGAGGAAGATGATGTTGAAGGGGATTCCTGACGAGATTACCCACCTTCTTGAGCACAAAGAAGCTCATTCAGCTGTATCATGAGAATCAGCTAAACAGTCAAACTGGGGCATTGCAAATGCAATCAAAAAAAAAAAAAAAAAAAAAAAAAAAAAAAAGAAACAAAAAAAAAAAAAAACAAAAAAAGAGAGGGTAAAAAAGATGAAAAAATCAAAAATCAGCAAAAAAATTTTTTTTTTCAAGATTTCTTCAAAAGAAAAAAGAAAGATTATACCCTCAAGTCCCTAGTTGACTGATGCTGAATGGATTCAGAGTCGTTATGACCAATTGAATTTGATTGAAGAGAAGAGATTAACTGCCATGTGCCATGGTCAGTTGTATCAGCAGAGAATGAAGAAAGCATTCGATAAGAAGGTCAAGCCTCGTGTGTTCCGAGAAGGTGACCTTGTGCTCAAGAAAGTTTTGTCTTTCGCGCCCGATTCCAGGGGCAAGTGGACTCCAAACTACGAGGGTCCATATGTTGTTAAGAGAGCCTTTTTAGGCGGAGCTTTGATGCTTACAACAATGGATGGGGAGGATTTCACTCGTCCTGTGAATTCAGATGCAGTTAAGAGATACTTTGCCTAAAAAAAAAAAAAAGTATATGCAAATGAAAAAAAAACAGAATAGCTCGCTAAGTTGAAAACCCGAAAGGGCGGCTTAGGCAAAAATGAGCGTCTCGGTGGAGAACCCGCAAGGGTAATTCAGGCAAAAATTAGAGACTTGAAAAAAAAAATAGAGAATATTTGCATCCCGCTAGATTGAGTACCTCACTCTGGGGCAATCTAGGCAAAAATTAGGGATTTGGCAAGTAACTGCGTCCTGACAAGACTTTCTGTTTCACCAGTCGTCATTTCGTCAGAAGATTCTCGATTCGTCGTCAACTAAAGCTTCGGATACATCGAGATTCAAATTGGTAGAGAAAGGATCATTATGTTCAATGTAGCCCTCTTCCAATATATATCACTGATTTCAAATTTGTACAGATCTATGGAGTCTTGCCATTTGCAGACTACCATTCCATCAAATCAATTTGAGCTTTTTATCCAATTTATTTGCACTCTTATTTGTTCAATTCAACAAATGTTTTGCATGTTTTAAATTGATAAAATGTCATTGTTTTATACAAATCAAATTTTTCAAAATTTGTTGTTTTATACAAAGTGAACATTCACAAGATTGAAAGGATACTCAAGAATATCTCAGTGCTCTCCCGAGGGTGGCATGATTTCCAACAGGTAAGACATTGGTTCATATTCCTGGTTTGGTCGTATTTTCTTTCTTCAGATCTTTGTTGGGGTTGTTCCTCAGACAAAATTGTTGTTGGGGTTGTTCCCCAGTACAGTCGTAAGTGGTTTACTGTTGAAGACTTTGTTCTCTCCAGCAGCAGTTCTCCCTAGCATGGGTGTTTTTCTTGTAGAAGTTTCGGCGGTTGATAGTTTGTCATCTTGGTACCCCGTCACTCTCTCCAGTGGGTCGTATGCCCCAGACTTTATTTGTCTCCTCAGCGCAGTCATGAGTATAACTGATTGATTGACACTCCCCTCGGAGTCGTGAGTATAACTGATTGATTAACATCCCCACCAGGGTCGCGAGTAGAGATGTTATTGATATTCCCATCGGAGTCGCGAGTAAAGCTGTTATTGACATCCCCACCAGGGTTGCAAGTGGAGTTGTTACCTCTTTTCCCCATGCAGTGTGCCAGCGGAGCTGTCTGTTTCCTCAGCACGTTTGTTTTCTTTTGAAGATTCGGTAAGTCAGTGGTTTGATACCCGGTACTTTACCCTTTCCCCGGCGAAGTCGTCTGCGGAATTGTTGCTATCTCTCCATCAGAATTTTTCTCTTCAGCAGAGCAGGATTTATTTTCCTACTCAGTGGTTGATTTGGGTTGACATCCCAGTATTGCGACCATCTTTTCCTCAGCTTAGTCTGCAGAATGTTTGTTGTGGCAGTCTTGCCTGTTGAATACTCCTTCAATTCCCCAGTATGGTCGGATGATGGCTTTTGCCTCCAGAGAACGGATTGATTTCCTGATTGTTTGTGATCCCCAGTAGAGTGGCTTATATTGCAGAATCTACTGGTTGCGATCAGTTTGCTATGTGTATTCTCCCCAAGTGGAGTGGTTCGGTCCAGAATCTACTTGATTGATCTGTCCTCCCTCAGTGGTTTGTTCCCAAGAGAGTAGCCGACAGTTTTTCCCCAGTAGAGTTGCTTATGCAGTTGGATTCTATTTGGATGACATCATTCTCCCTCAGTGGCTTGTTCCCCAAGAGAGTAGCCGACAGTTTTCCCCAGTAGAGTTGCTCATGCAGTTAGATTCTATCTGGATGATATCTTTCTCCCTCAGTGGGTTGTTCCCCAGCGGAGTTGTGTGGAGTTGCTTCTACAGCAGTTCGTGCTTATGCACCCTTTTGTTCCTCAGTCGACACTGGGATCCCTTGCAGATACTTTGGGATTTCTCTTGTTCCCCTACAGATTCGTCTTGGTGGCCGCTTTGCCCGTTGTGACTTTCTGTACCCTGATTGGGTTGTTTCCTGATATTTCTGATTCTCTGCTTCTTCAGCAGTACCTGCAGATCTTTGCTTTACAGCATGTGGATCTCCGCAGATTGGCTCTCCAGCTGGTTATTCCCCTGGAAGTATAATACCGGACGTTTGGTTCCTGGACCTGTTTGTGTTAGAATTGTCTGTTTTGTCAGCATTCATCAAACATAAATCACGCATATTCATGCATATTCATAAACATTCAGATATTCATGTTGCATTTCTCGCCATATATCTTTTGTTTGTCGTGTCTCCTGCTATGGTGATATAGATCTCTTTACAGATCTCCCCAAGCAGATGTCGGGTGTTATAAATCTCTCCATATAGAGTCAGCCCATAAGCAGAAAATGTTGTCTTTCCTTCTGCAGTTCCCCACTGAGATATATCCTCGTGGATGACGGTTTCTTCCGTTCCTCCCAACACATATATTGGGATGGATTTTCCTATTTGAGTTACATCCTCATTAGGACGTGTCTTGATTCAGTCTGTCTTTCGGATCGTTCCCGAATTGGCTATTTGTCAAATGTCTTGTGCTTCCCAGTGGGTTGTTCCCCAGCGGAATGTTTTAGGGCCTCTGCCTACAAACCAGCAGTTGTAAGTCCTATCTTTCCTGGCTTTCTTAACAGAATTTGTGGTTATACACCTTTTATTCTCCAGCCAGAGTTTTGGTTTTCTACCTACTACCCGGTAGTTGTAAATCCTATTTTCCTGCTCTTCAGCAGTTTGTGGTTTGTTATAAACCCTATTTTGGTTTCCCGTGCGGATTTGTGATTTGTTCTATCCCCACGCGGAGTTTTTGGTCTTCTACCCCGTATTCGGTAGATGTAAACCCTAATTGTGTGGTTATCTTCATCCAGCTCTTGATGTTGATTTTCCTTTGCTTATATAAGTTGCTCAGATCAGCACTTATATCCCTAGCAAGTCTTTTGTGGATAATTGCCGTATGCTAGCAATTTTATCCCCAGTGGGTCTTTTCACCGTATGCTAGTGATTGTGTTCCCCGGATCGTTGGTTGTATACCAATGCATCCCCAGCTAGTCTTCTGTCGATAATTGCCGGATGCTTGCAATTTATCCTCAGCAGTTCGCCTTTCATTTACCCTTTTGTTGGTAATGTCTGTTGCTCCTTTTGATTGGTTATCATTATATACCTAGTTTGGTATCCCGATACCTTTCTTTTCGGTTGATTTATCCTTTGTTAACCCAGTAACCGGTTGTGGATAGTCTTCCATGCGAGTATATTATTCACGGTCTGCCGGTAATGGATATTATATCTCATGCACTCTTCGGGTTTGTGTCCCCAGTTGAGTAAGATTCGTTTTCCCGTTGTGGATTCGAATGTCCATCCTTTAACCAGTTTGTGTTTTGGATGATGAGTGTTTTGGAAGTGAAAACCAATTCACGTTTTCGGTTAGTCACCTATTATATACCCAGTAACCGGTATCTCTGGTGTCTTTTCCTTTCGAGTGTATTATTCACGGTCTGCCGGTAATGAATAATATATCTCATGCGCTCTTTAGTTGGAATCCTTTGTTGATTTTCCCCAACTGAGCAAGATTCGTATTCTTTGTAGAATCGAATAGCCATCCTTTAACCAGTTTGTGTTTTGGATGATGAGTGTTTTGGAAGTGAAAACCAATTCACGTTTCGGTAGATCACCTATTATATACCCAGTAACCGGTATCCCTGGTGTTTCTTACCATGCGAGGTTATTATCTACGTTCTGACGGTAATAGATAATATATCTCATGCGAGTATCTTATCCACGGTCTGCCGGTAATGGATATTGTATCTCATGCACTCTTTGGGTTTGTGTCCCCAGTTTGAGTAAGATTCGTTTGCCCGTTGTGGATTCGAATGCCCATCCTGTAAGTCGATTTGCTTTTTCAAGCCCTCCTTTCGGATGATGAGTGTTTTGGAAGTGAAAACCAATTCACGTTTTCGGTAGATCACCTATTATATACCCAGTAACCGGTATCCCTGGTGTTTCTTACCATGCGAGTGTATTATTCACGGTCTGCCGGTAATGAATAATATGTCTCATGCGCTCTTTGGTTGGAGTCCTTTGTTGATCTTCCCCAGTCGAGTAAGATTCGCATTCCTTGTGGAATCGAATGTCCATCCTTTGAACAAGTTTGCTTTTCTAGCTTTCTTCAGGGTGATGAGTGTTTTGGAAGTGAAAACCAATTCACGTCTTCGGATTTTATCCTATAAACAACCCAGTAACCGGTTCAGGATAATTTTCCTTTCGAGTATATTATTCACGGTCTGCCGGTAATGAATAATATGTCTCATCTGAGTATTCTATCCACGTTCTGACGGTAATGGATATTATATCTCGTGCGCTCTTGAGTTAATCTTTTGATTGTTTTCCCCTCAGAGTAAGATTCATTTTCCTTGCGGAATTGAATGTCCATCCTATAAACAAGTTTGCTTTTCTAGCTCCTTTCAGGATGATGAGTGTTTTGGAAGTGAAATCCAATTCACGCTTTGATCGGTCACCTATTATATACCCAGTAACCGGTATCCTTGGTGTTCCCTCCTTTCTGCTCCCTATTATGACCTCGGTCCCTCTGTGGAGTCAGATTTTCCTGAGTTTGTTACCCGTATGCCTGGTAACATCTCATTTCTTTGTTACTTCCCCAGTGGAGTTTTCTTTTGCTTCTCCCTCAGGAGTCAGCTTGTGTCTCTCCAATGGATTTATTTTCCTTTGGAATTCTTTTCCCCAGTGTGAGTCCTTCACTCCCCAGTGAGTTCTCCTGTCTGTTTTTCTGTTTTCCTTAATCAGAGTCGTGTTTTGATCACGTTATGACAGTTTTGTTTTTCCCCAGTTTAGAGTCGTGTATTGTCCACACATTTCTTTCTCTTTTATTATCCCCATAGAGTCTTATTAGAGCCTCTGTTCCTGGTGAGTGTACTACTCCGATGGATCGTCTTTTCTTCTGTGTGAATCATATTCCCCACAGAATTTGTGTCTTTTGCATACATACATTCGCATCATGAGGTCTCTTAGGGACCAAAATTTGTCTCATTACTGTTATTTAAGTCCATTCTACCGCGTCGAGATGAAGATTTCTAAACTTCACTTCTCCGGCTAGAATGACCTTAAATAGGGGCATCTGTAAGACCCCAATTTTGGGCCCTAAGATCCCTCATGGCCCATATCATATCATATCATTGTCTCAAGGATCACTGCATGCCCTAGCTTTCCTCCTTGTGGGTTTGTTTCTTGATCACCAAGCATACTTTGCATTTGTATATCTTTGCTTTCATATGTTTATCATTTAAAAAGTACAAAAATATTGTCAGTCTAACCTTTTTGCTTGCAGTTAAAGTAATCATCAGCAATTAGGTCAAAGTCAGCCACAGTCAGTCAAAGCAATGGATGATGGCCATTCTTGTGGAATTTGGGCATCATGATCATTAATCAAAAGTTCATACAACTTGAGACATCATTTGAAGTCAAGTTCTCAAAGAATTAGGGTTTGGAATTCATCAGAAGAAGTTCAATCAGTCCAAAACCCTAGAAAAGTCAACAGACAGTCAAGCTTGGTCAACTGTGGATTTAATCAGTGATTTGATGGATAGAATTGATCTGAAGGAGCTCATTCATGTTTATATAAGCCTCATCTATCATGTCAAACCTCATCATGGAATAAAATCAAGTCAAATCAGAAATTTTCCAGAAATAGAAAGCGGACCTGTAATTTCAACTGCCAAAAATGGAAACTTCTTGATCTTAAACTTACATCATGATACAAGCTTCAAATGAATTTTTGCCCAACATGAAAGTTGAAGATCTTGTCTTCCCATTTTCAAAAAGTCCAAGAAATCCCAAATCCCATGTGTGGTTGTCAAGATATGATCAATTCATTTTCATCAATTTTTGAACTTCAACAAGCCATATCTCTCAAACCATAAGGCCAAATTTGGTGGGGTTTTTTCCTACAAACCACATTTTTCATCCTCTTTCCAAAAATATAAATTTCATGACCTAAAACCTTACCATTCAAAATGGCATTTTTGGACCTTTTCATTTAAATTCAAAGTTTGACCAAACTTTGACTTTTTGATTCTTTGACTTTTTCTTGATTTGGCCAATTGGGAAATGTTTTAAACCATTTTTGAAACTTGTTCCAATTCCAAAACCATGTTCACTTCACCATTATGCTATCACTTTGGACCAAAATGCAAAAAACTTGAAAATGTGCAAAATGGTTTCATTCAAACAAGGCAAGTACAGCAGTCAAAAGCAACAACAAGCAGCAGAATTTTGGTCTGCTAGCAGCCTGATTGCAAGCCCACTCGTGTACCATACCACCCCCCATTTTCCACTTTGTCCAAAATTAGCAACTTTGCAAATGAGGGCATTAATACTAAACTAGCTTACAACATGGATTAAGGATGGTAAACAGACCCTTATAAGCATTTTTCTGGCTCATTCAAACCCTAGAAGCTACAGCAGCCACGATCAAAAAGCTCCCTTTTCTCCTTCTTGCAAATTTTGCATATTGGAATTTTCTGCTCAAACACCAAAAACCCTTGAACAAACCCTCATTGTTTCTTCATCTAGACAACATTTGAAGCACCTTTGAACCATCATTCATCACCTTTGCAGCCTCCTTCTCATTCTGTTTTCACCAAGGTCCAAACATGGCAAATCGTGATTCAGTCAATTCCAAGCATTCCTGAGCTGAACAAGCTTCATCATCCTTCATTATCAAACATTGCTTGCATCTGTTTGCATTCATAATCACCAAAACAACACTGCAGCTCGTTTTTCTTCCAAAACAAGTAAGTAATCGACCTTCTCATTTTGCCATGCCATAATGTGTTTATGAAAGGTCCTTATATGCTGGTTTCAATGCACTTTGTTTTATTTAAAATGGTGCTCTCATGATGGAGAAATCTGAACTTTCATTTTCATGACCAAACATGTTTTCCTTCGATTTGGCTTGTTTACAGTAGTTTAATGAAAGGTGATGATATATTTGTGATGCTTGAAGTATGTTGATGCTATTGGTATGCATGATTTAGATTCCTGGACTTTTCGAATTTTTGGGTTCATGATGATGATGAATGTGTGTGCAGTTTTGGAAACCCTACCCAGAAATCTTTATACTCATGTTGTTTTGTTGTTATGTCATGGAGAATGTTGATAGTTGCCATGCTGTTTGCTTAATATTTGTTCATGATGATTACATGATGATGTCCATGATTGCTGTTAGAACCCTAGTAATGTCACCAGAAATTCCACTTGTTGCGTTTGGTTTGTTGCTATTTTGATGTTGCATAATGATGTTTCCATTGGCCATGCTTTTGATTGTGTGTTTGAAGTTGTCTGTATGATGTTTGAACATTGAGTGATAAACCCTGGCTTTTCCAGAAATCATGTCCTTATAAAGATTGGCCATTGTTATTGCTCATGATGCATGATGTTGGTGTTTTTGAGTTAGTGCTCATTTTGATTGATAATGCTATGCTGATGTTTGAATCATGAGGATTTTTTCTTCCATGCTGTTTATGTGCTGTTGTATGAATGTTGCTGCTGCTGTTATGCTTGAATCATAACTCTGTCCAGCAAACCCTCATTGATTGTGCTATACTGTTGTGTGGTGTGGTCGAATCATGATGTTTAATGTTGTTGATACCATGAAGATAATGAACATTGCTGTTGTTTGGTTGCTGTTTGAATGATGATGATGGTATGCTGCTGTTAAAATACTTGTCCTGTCCAGAATTTTGCATGAATGTGTGTTGGTTTATTGCTAGCTAGGTATGCATGAACATGTTTGTATCACTCCCATGCTGTTACCATACTATTGAAATGTTTGGTCGAATGATGATGATGATGAATGCTGTTGTTGCTTGAACCTGCCCTGTCCAAATTTGTTTTCATGATTAATATTTGCTTTGTTGTTGATTGATGTTTGAATGATGATGATGAATACCATGGCTGCTGTTTAAACCTTAGAATTTGCCAGGATTTTGCATGAATGTGTATGTGTTATAGCTGTCTAGATATGCTGAAAATGATGTATACCCTGCTGCTGTGTTTCAAACCTTAAAACCTACCAAGATTTCGCATGAACTGTTGGTTTTGGTTTGTTGTTTATGATGAGCTTGCATAGAGAGCCTTACTACTACCATGCTGTGTTGGTTGAATGAGGAACATTGATGTTCAATACCATGCTGTTGCTTGCTGTTGGTTATGATGAGCACATGATGATGATGAACTTGGTTTGATGATTACATGATGATGATGGATATACTATGCTGCTGTTTTGAACTTGCTCATAAAATCCATATGTCGGTGTTTGTTGTATTTGGTCATGGATGTTGGTTTGTTGTATGATCATTATCACATGTTGCTGTGCATTTGTTGTTGGTTTTGATTGATTGATGAAGCTGAACATGATACCATGAGAAAATGCTGTTAGAAACCCTAAGGGTTTATGTGAAAACTCATAATTTTGAACTATTGGCCAAATTACTGTTCTATTGGCTGGGAGCCAATCAGAACATTCCGTTTTGCCTTGCCAAAACGCAGAGTTTTAATTAGTGAGTTCAGAATTACAAAACTGCCATCGGTTGACCGCATGTTGACCTTATACCATGTCATCTTGTTCATACTTCATTCAATTATTCATCAAACTTCCATAATTCATTTCAAATTCATTTTAACTCCAAAAATTGTGGGATTTTTTGCATTAAACTCATGAATGTGTCCTCTATTTTATGGTGAATTTTAATTAATTTTTCAATGGCTGGATTTTAAATGATAATTATTTTCTTCACATGTGTGCCAAAATGATACATTGTGCCATTTCAATTGTGAAATACTCATGTTGCATCCAATGAGCTTGAAATTTTTTGTGGTGAAACTAGACACATTGACCTTCATTTCCATATAAAGTTTGTGCATTTATCATTTGTGGATTGAGAGTTATGATTTTCTGAAGTTATGTGTTACATTTGGTGCTATACCATGAACATGCATTTTCCCAAATTTTGTTCACATGCTTCCCTACATCCAAATGACTCCAAATTTTGCATGAATCATCTATCATATGTCTAGTTTGTGTATGAATTTTCTTGGAATTAATCATGCTGTTTTCCATTTGATTGAGAATTTTCTTCCATACTTGGTCATTTGTTGACCTTTTGTGCTATACATTGCCAAATCTTTTGTGAAATTCTCAAATCTTATTGTATGACCATGAAATTTCACATGTGATAACTAGACTCCTTGAGCTTTGCATTGGTGTTAATCTCATTCATTTCTCTTCTGTTTTCAAATTGATATGATTTTTTGAAGTTGACCTATGCTTGTTGACTTTCACCATGCTTACTTGAATTTGGTTGGACTTCATGATTTTACTTGACTGCCTTCCTCTCATCCAAATGCATTGAAATTTGACATGCTTGCTATGTTAGATGTTAGGATTGAGTGTGATTTATTTCATAATTTTTGAGATTGTTTGAGTTGACTTTTGAAAGAGGTCTTGCTGTTGACCTATTTGTGCTCTTTCTTGCCATGCTTTGCATTCTCTTGCATATGAAATGACCATGATGCATGATATAATTATGAATCCAGTTGAGAATGCTTCTTGAATGTTTAGACTTGGTTTGGGTTGACTTTTCCTTGCTGCCTTGACTTTTTCTTTCATCTTTGACCCTAGGCTAGTCCTAGTGGTCTTCTAAGCTTATGTTGAGTTCATCTGTTTCAGGTTAAGCACCATTGCCTTGAGGATCATTCAAATGCGCTTGAGTTTGATTGTTTAATGTGCTAACTTTTGTTTTGTAGGTGACTCATATGCTTGAGTCTTTGTGCCTTGCACAATTGATCCCTCTGTGGTTGACTTTTGTTTATCCATTTGCCTTTGATTTTGACTGTTGAACTGTTTGCTAATAAGTTTGACTTTTGCAGGTACTTTAGTTGCTTAAGTTCTTTGAACTTGCTTGCTTTGCTTTTTAGCATTTGCTTTGAGGTATAAACCCTTCTTCTCCATGTAGTCTGGAGACCCGGTCTGTTATTTGACCGGGCAAACTGTCTGAAGTCCTCCTTAAGAGGCAATGCCTGTGTTTGTTTAAAATTGTCCTAAGCAGGAAAAGTCCTTCAAGTAAGGCAATTGGTGGAAGGTAGGGATAAGCAATCTATCCCCCACTATTCAGTGTGTCCTCTCTTTGCTCCCATTACATGGTTGAAGCATTGAGATAAATACCCAAGATCTAATCGAGTCAATAATGTGGAGAGAGTTCCTACTTTCTGAACTCCCACACTTTCTTTGATGCTCTCTCTGATCTGAGATAGAAGCAATGAGGCACACCCCTCATCTCCTTTTCATCTGCTTCACCTTAGCCTCTCAATGGCAAGGTTAAGAGCGACCTTTACCAATTACAGTGGACTCTCAAAGTCAAACCCTCTTGTGTGAGCCCCCTTGTTTGGCTATAGAGTGTGCTGTTTGATATTCACTGATTGATTGATTGCTTCATATGCACTTGCTTGCCTGTATGTTATGCATCTATCATCATCATCAATTGCCATTAATGCATGATCATCTCATTTGCTTTGTGTGACTTTTATTATTGTTGTTTGCCCATTGAGGACAGTTGTAAGTCCATTGCTTTGGCATTTGCTCCTATGATATGGAAGGATAGAGTGTAAGACCTCATTGGTCACTCATATCTTCTGTTTATCTGTTTGTATGTGAGGATACAGTTATAAGTCCCTGTAAGTTGGCATCTGTTGTCCTATGATCATAATTTGATCTGTTTGATTTGTATGTGAGGTTGCAGTTATAAGTCCCTGTAAGTTGGCATCTGTTTTCCTGTGATCATAGTTTGCTTTATCTGTTTGTATGAGAGGTTGCAATTATAAGTCCCTGTAAGTTGGCATTTGCATTCCTGTGATCATATTGTTGCTTTTGTTCTTGTATGTGAGGATCCATTGTAAGTCCCTGTAATGTGGCATTGGATTTCCTAGGACCATACTGTGGAGTTAACCTAAGTCCAGATAGATTAGCAGTTGACTTCCACATTTCATCTTTGTTTTTTCTTTTGAGGAGATTAGTATAAGACCATTGAGTGGCATCTGATATCCTGTTCTGTTTTAGGAGACTGGTGTAAATCCATCTATTGGTATCCGGTATCCGCTTTTATTTTCTTTGTTAGGAGATTAGTGTAAGTCCATAGAGTGGCATCTGATATCCCGTTTTGTTTTAGGAGATTGGTATAAGCCCAGTGATTGGCATCCGATATCCGCTTCCTTTCTTGTTTGTTTGTTATTATCCATTGTTATTCCAAAGGACACACTTGAATCATTTGCTATATGATCTCAAGAAGTGAACCTTCTAAGAAGTTTTACTATCCCATCCTCATCCATTCATCATTCATTATGTCCTAGACTTTTCACACTCTATCTTTCAAATTTGACATAAGTGTTGTGCAAACATCTCATTGTTTTTAACTAAAAACCTGGACTCAAGTCCTTGACCTTTTTTCAAACCCCATTTCATAATACTTCTTTCAAATCAATCTTAATCATACTTTGACTTCACTTTCATAATCACAATCAATTAACTTCACTCATTCACTTGTTTTGGCTTTGTCCATTAATCTTTTCATGCATTAGCCATAGGCTTCAATTATCTTTGTGGTTGATGTAAATCTTGCCTATCCTTAGTGAGTCGACAGTAAGACTTCCGTACTTCAAACAGGGCTAACCCCTCTAGTACGTCGAAGCTATCCTCGCATGGTGGATGTTGTTTTTTGGTCGAGTGTTCTCCCATTGATAATGAAAAGCCTCAGTGCTTGTGTTTAAAACTGAATCCACCAACTTTTGGAAATCTTTTAGCCGAACTACGGCGTTCTGATCCTTACCTTTGATGGAAGGTACGTAGGCAACGGGTTCATCCGTTCGAACCCAATAACACAAAAATAAATAAAACCCAATAACCAATAAAAATTGTACATTCTTTTCTCATCATTCCAATCATGTTTGCACAATACTTATGTCATAACAAATAACAATTTTATACAACAAGTGTGAAAAGGGCTCCCTAGGAGTACCTAGGACGTGATGGGTGCCTAACACCTTCCCATTGCGTAATTTACCCCTTACCCAGAATCTCTGATCTTTTTATTAGTTTTCTACGTGTAAAACTTCTTAGGCTTTTGTTCGCTTTTTAGCCAATCCTTTGGATAAATAAAAGTGCGGTGGCGACTCGAAAAATTTCATGTATCTCTTAGCTTATGATTTAATCGATAGATCATATAGCGACGAATACACCGTCACACCATGCACAATTAAAGGAAGAACCTTCAAAAGGGTACTAATAGATTCTGGAGCTAGTGTGAGTTTGATGCCATTATCAATCTATCACAGGTTGGGTATTAAAAATGTCAGTGATACAAAGACAAATTTGAAGTTTCCGGATCACTCAGAAAGGATGCATATGGTATAGCAGAAGACGTGCTGGTAACAATGGAGGACTTGAGTTTTCCTGATTTTGTAATCCTAGACATACCTGAAGATGATGAGGCACCCATCATTTTGGGTCGACCTTTCATGCAGACAAGTCGATGCAATATCGACATGGATCAGGGCACGTTAACCTTGAAAGTTCACGACAAATAAATAAGATTGAATGCTATTGAAGACCAGGAGCTAGAGGAAGATACACAATCTCAATATCAAGTGGGCTTAATCAGGACAAAGGCGAGAAGGAAAAGTAACATACCAACATCAGAGAAAGATACAGGAAAGCCCTCTAGATTCTCACCATTGCTATTAGCAACCTTGAATGGAAAGAATCCTATCTCCATTCCAAAAGCCAAGAGAAAGAAAAGAAAACGAAAACAAGGTAAGGAGAGGGAGGTGTGAAAGGACTGGTGGCACAAAGGAATCCATACTTTTGAAAAAGACGGCTTCCTAGGTTTGCACAAGAGGTGCAACAAGGTTTGGAGGCTGAAGTACCCCCCATAACAAGGGAAAATGAACCGTCGAGCCATGCGACATTAAACAAAGCACTTCGTAGGAGGCAACCCACGCATTGTTATTTCTAATTATAGTTTGTGTTTGTTTGTTATTTTAGGTTTACACAGTGCCTTGCATAAAAGGGCGAAGGTACTCACATGGAAAAAGTTGGAAAAATGAGCAGAACAGCAGCCTGACACGTCTGCCCATGTCAGGCCTGCAGATTTGAAATTTGTTTGGAAATTTTGAATTTCGTGTGGGCATGTCGCACTTTCCTCCCCATCCCCCTCCGTAGGGCACTGTGAGTCACCCTCCTTCTATCTTGTTCTAAAACATTGAGGCCAATGTTCAGTTCAAGTGTGGGGGAGGTTTTACTATGTTGTTTGCTTTTATTTTTGTTTTGTTTTATGTTTTATTTGATTAGTTCCCAATTTTTACTATTTCACATTTGGTTTATTGTTATTGTCGGGTATCATGTACTGTATGTATTTCAGGTTCTTGGTATTATTGTTGGATTAGGTGATGATCAATAGAGGTAGTGGATGAACTGATCACTCCACCTACTATTGCTTGTTATGAAGGATCTTCCCAGAAAGTCGATACCGGTGAAGAAAAGATAGGACGCAATTTCTAAAGCTGAACTAACATAGGTTCCTTGTGCATTCCGAGTTGAGTAAGAAGCTGCACCATACTCGAAGTATTGTGGATGCTGTCAAGCTTTACCTAACATGGTGCATAAAAAGCCAAACACATTTGTTATCATGATATATATTCAGGTATGTCTTTATCACTCTGACATTGTGTAGGTTCTTTGAGAATTTCACTGCATGTATACACACATTGAGACACATTGTTTGATTATAGCCCTGAGCCTTTCTAGACATCCCGTTAATGTTATCCATTGTTAACCCCATTTGAGCCTGTACCCTTTGTTTATCTAACCACATAAATGTAACCCGCTGCCTAAAATACTTCCTTACCCTATTCGGAGTCAATGTGATGTCATTAAGCTGTTTTAAATTCTAAGTTTGGGGTAAACCCCATAAGTATCAAAAACCAAGGTGAGTACGACAAAAAATAATAATAAGAAAAACGACCATAAAAAAATTGAGAAAATGAAATGTAGTCAATGGTTCGAAATAAGCACTCAGTTGAAAAATAAAAGAGAGAATGTCAAAGAAAAATTGAGAAATTGAAAAAGATAAGAATAAAACACAGTGAAAAGAATATTAACATTGACTCTGCACTCAAAACCACTTATTTTCCCTTTTGTTTGTATTTACCACACCATAATCCAAGCCCCGTTACAACTCGAAAGACCTTAAAAGTGTGTGTTATGTGTAGTGGATACGAAAGGAGAAACTATTCAAACTTATGAGTCGATATTGCATATTCTGATTTAGGAGTGAAAACACTTTAACCCTGAGAGACTTACTGAGAGTATGATATAAACTGACAGGTGAAGCGGTACCTCGATGAGAAAGTGTGGCAGAAAACTCATTAGGAAAAGCAGGAACTATAAAAGGGACATTGAAGGCATTGGCGAAAAATCTCAGCAATATCATGGTAAGAATACAAACTTTGGGAAGTGACACATTGTGCCGTATAAGACATTACTTGAGGACAAGCAATGAGCTAAGTTTGGGGTTGTGATCGGTCACCATTTTCACTATGTTTTCGTTGCTTATCCGGCAAGAAACCAAGGATTTTGAGACACTGCACACGCATTATGGTACCTTTAAAGTCAATTTTCATTTCCGTAAGATATTTGAGAAATTTTATTTATTTTCAATTTTATTTTATGTTTTCGCAATTTTATGCGTCGGTTGTTTGTGTTTATGTCCTTCAGGTTCAGGTAGAAGATCCGAGGGATTCGAGGAGGGACAATGAGAAGTTCTGTCGTTCGAGAAAAAATGATTTTCCAGTTCAGGAGGCCTGACACGACGACCCGTGTTACCTGGCATGGGTCGTGTCAGGAGGAAGGCCAAGAAAGTACAAGCAATGCCCAAGACAGTGGCCTGACATGGTCTCCCGTGTCAGATCACCTGGGGCGTGTCAGCAAGGAAGCAACAAGGTAGAGAGCTGACACGGCCTCCCGTGTCAGCCCAAAATGCTAATTTTCCAATTTTCAGGCTTTTTCACCGGGCCTGAGCTGCAGGGACTTTTTGGAGATTTCCACCTTCTGCCAAGGGATTTTCACTATATTAGGAGAGTTTCTATAAGAGAAAATATCATCTTGGAACGAGGCGAACACCGAATTATCGGACGATCAAGGATTACAGAGATCAAGGAATTTGGAGAGCGAAAGATTTTTATGAGCGGAAGCAATTAAAGATCCAAGTCATCCAATTACTTGTAATGTGTATTTTTTATCTTGAATTTGTTTTGAACAATATAAGTAGCTAAACCCTCCCAATTCTAGGGGGATGTCCCTGATTTAGAGTTGTAATGACTATGAGTTTACGATTGCATTTATAATATTGTTTTGACGGTAATCTTTTGATGTGTTTAATGCTTTCTCTTTCAGACTAATCGAGATTGTTGTATGGTTATCAATAAGGCTGGACCGTCATTGATAATGTTTTCATAAGATTACTCTGCAGTAGATATCACCTAGGATTAGGGATACCCTGTATGAATCAGAGCATTCTTGATATAACAAATATTAACTTCACCCCTAATTGCCTATGGACATAGAAATTAGGGTAAAATGATTAAAGGTTTTCTCACCAAGGACTTGGGAGAAAAATACCCTTGAGAACTGGTAGTAATTGATATTTGTTGATGCAATAGTGACTCAGAGTTGTTACAAGGATAAATCATACACCTTCTCTGGCATTGTTCCTCTTACCTTGCAAACCCTTATTTTTCATTATTATTTTCCTTTGCCTTTATTTTTATAATTTTGAATTAAAAAACCCCATCATAATTTTTGTTTAATTAAATAATGAATTGAAATTTATATTAACTTGCAGTCCTTGAGATCGACATTCGGGGAATTTCCCCTTTATTACTATAACAGGCAAAATAGAACACTAGCTATTTTTCTGATCAAAGCCTTCTTAGTTGGAAGAGACTTTACAAAATTTCATCAAGGCCACTCAGAGTGGTTTAGAGCAGGCTAATAAGAATCATTAAATTTTGTCTAGAAACCATAAAGCGTCAATTAAGAATTTGGAGACTCTGATTGGTTAATTATCTAGACAAATAACAGTTTTGCTTAGTTCAAGTGGAGGATTCACCGGTAACACTGTTGATAATCCCAAGAATGAAACATGTAAGGTTATGGAGATGTATTTTGGGTTGGTTACTAGAAAGGAGGAAGTAGAAAAAAAAGTTAAAAAGGATAAAATTGAGAAAAAGAAAGTTGAAATTGAAAAGGAGGATAATGGAAACTAAAGTGACAAAGAGGAAATAAGAGTCACCCTTGATTACTTCATTGATAAAAATTATTCTTGGAAGAGAAAAAAAGATCAAATTTTGAATGAACCAAATCCACCGTTACCAGATTATATAAAACTCCCATATCCCATCATTAAGAAGAATCTGGTACAAGAGGATGAGGCAGAAATGTTTGAGAGATTTAAAGATATGTTGAAACAACTTTAGATAAGTCTTTATTTTCATGAAATTTTAGAATTAATTCCCAAGTTTGCTAAGTTTATGCATGTATTTCTTAAAGGTGAAAAACAAAAGTTGACTCATGAACAGGTCAACATGGTTGAAAAAGAGGAGTTGGGAGAACCGTTGAAAGTTCCACAAAAGATGAATGATCCAGGAGAGTTCAACATTACTTGCACCATTGGGAGGGGGGGGGGGGTGAAAATTCCCCATGTTTTATGTGACTTAGGATCAAGCATCAATGTCATTTTGCTGAGCAAATTTAAGGAATTTGAGATGTGCATGTTTTTTTCCAGATTGCAATTTCTAACTTTAACATTGAGAAAATGAATGTCATTTCGCCGAGCATCAATGTCATTTCGCGGAGCATCTATATTGTTCTTAATAAATTCGTGTGCAGATGTGCATGGCTTTTTTCCAGATTGCATGTTCTAGCTTTAGCATTGAGCAAATGACCCAAAAGAGGCCTGATCATCAAATTAGAAACTAGCAACTTGAAGGCGAAGGAAGAGAAAAGAATCAACGAACTTGTACTCAACCTACATATACCTCATTTGGTAAGGTTTGAGCCAAATATTTCCATTGTTCACTTTTCTTTATTTATGAGTGTATCCATGCATTATTCTTTTATCTGGTTTGATTTATTTCCGATTAAGTTATCAATTTTGATCAACACACACTGAGGCAATTTTTTTGTTTATAACTTTGAGCCTTTGTAAATCATCCTTTAGTAGTAGGATTATCCTTTGCTAAACACTTTGAGCCTAAGCCTTTATTTCTATGACGTAACCCTAAATACTTAGCCATTTTACTTGAAAGATATTTTATTTCCACCCTCTCTTTGGAGTTAGGTAGAAATATTATTCTTAGAGTTTATGAAAAAGATTAAGTTTGGGGTTGCTCTTGGAAGTGAGCAACGTTAAAGTTTTGGGTTAGGGTACTAGAGAATATTATCCAAAATAAATAAAAAACTGTTGTGAAAAAGAAGTGGAAAAAGTAACTTCTTATAAAAATTAAATGAATGAGAAAAGAAAAAGAATGTCATTGTAAGAAGGATCACAAATGTCTAGTACTAACACAAATGTATTATGAATGAAGGAGAGTTAGGAACCTAACTCCAAAAGTTTAACCCGACTTTCCTAAATATATCCTACCATAACATAAGCTTAGTTACAAATCGGAGAGCCCTCTAATGTGTGTGTTGTGATCTCTTTGATGATATTTTTTTAGAATGTAATCAAGCTAAGTTTAATTAATTTTACATATTGATTGAGTGATCACCATATCCATTGAGTGAGTTATACTAAGCTGAGAGACAGGTTGAGTACTCTTCAATGTTGAGGATGTTTTTCGAATTTTTCGGATAGAAGTTGGAAGCTAGAACATGGTCAGATAAAAGAAAATTTTAATTTGGTGATGTTCGATTTTTATTGTGCGACTTGTTGTCTGTTGAAATGTGCTGTTACGAATGAGTTAATTGAGTACAAACAACAATTTAAATTTGGGGTTGTGATGACAGTCTGTTATTGCATATATTTAGTCGAAGAATCAAATCAAAACAAGTGTAAGACGAACAAACATTAGGAGTAATGACCAAAGAATGAGGGGGAAATAGCTAAGTGTGCGAATTGTGGACTTAGTGAAAATTTGAGTGAAAAGGAGCAAAAAAGAGTGAAGCTTCGGAAATAATCATATCCAGCATCGTGCGTGTGATAGGGCATTACAAGATGCACCATGCTATGCAGGGTATCATACACACGATGGCCTCTTTTTCTGGGCCTTTTTCTAACGCGTTCTTGTGCATTCTAGCACCTTTAAAAGGGGAAATTCAGCACTTTCACAAGGGTTACAAAATTTGGCACTGAGAGCATGATTTTACAACATAAAAGGGTGATTTTCAGAGCATTGGAAGCCATTGGAGGTCAATCCTTCAAGGGAATTCATATGTTATTCTTCTTTATTTAATTGGTATTATAATTTTGACTATGCGTAGCTAACCTTCTCTAGGTTAGGCTGTGTGATGGTGAACCTTATTCAATCTTGTTGACATTATATGTTGATTTGAGTTTGTATGAATACTTTGAATTATAATCTTATTAAGTTGTTTCTTAATCTTAATGTTTTATTTTATTTTATAGTCTGTTAATTTAATATTTGACACATATGCATTACTAACCCTTAACCTATGTGTTGGACCTAGGACAACTGTTATACTTATGCTGGTTGGATATAGATAGGAGACCCCGAGTAGTGGCCTAGGGGATTAACGTTATGTATATCGCCTAATCCTTCTTACGCTGGAGGACTAGGGATAGAAAGCTCTGAGTAGTGGTTAGTGAGTTATTTCATGAGGGTTCGACTATAAAAGTTTTGTTAGTTCATCGTGAGATTATAAGGAATAGACCATTCATACAAGGCATCATACATTAACAAGATAGGATAATGGGATTCTAATACACAACCTAAGCGTGTTAACATTTATGTTAAAACTCATATTTTGTTTTTCGTTCTGAAACTTGAAACCCCCTTCCCCATTTACTATTTTCCTATTGCACAATTGCTGGCTTGTTCGAACACAGTCCCTATGGATTCGACCTTTTATTACTGTGACACTATTGATACACTTGCCAAGAAGTCATCATGCCTCCATATCATTTAATAATTTTTATTGAAATTAGAGAGGGTTTAAAAATATTTTTCTTGTGTGTGTGTGTATGCGTGTGTGTGTGTGTGTGTGTGTGTGTGTGTGCGTGTATACGTGCGTGTGTGTGTGTGTGCGTGCATGCATGTGTGTTTGTGTGTGCGTGCATGTGTGTGTGCGCGCGTGCATATGTGTGTATGTGATTGTATTAGAACTCCAAGACTTACTTTTGATCTTTTACAATTTAAACTAATCACTCTAAAATTCTAAGCGCATGATCAGACCATTTTTTACACTTTGTCACTTTCAAACTTCAATTTCCTTTGCTTGATTCAACGATTGATTAAAACATCACCCGGATCTTTGAATAATTTAACTGATGAGGCTTGAAATATCTTCTACTTGATCAAATGCCATTATAAAAAATTATTGGGTAGTTGATATCAACTCCCTCTTTGAAAAGAGTTTGTTAAAGTCAAAAAGACATTTGACTTATGAAGTTATCATCGTTAAAAGTTGTTTGAAAGTTGTCATTATTAAAACCAACTGATAATTATACCTGCAAGCACATGATCCATATTCTCCTCCTTTTTAATACTGACAAGACATCTCTTAGGATGATAGTAAACAAACAAAAGAAAGATAAAAAATTTGGAGTCGTTAAACTATCCTTCACAAATAAAGAAAATATAGTTTACTCACCCTAAGAGTATACTTAACTAAACAACAGAAACACATTAATCGCATAATAAGTTTGGAAGTAACTAACTTATAATTAAATTAGAAGGAAAATATATGATTTTAATAAAGTAATAAATGCAGGAAAATAAATCATACTAAAGTAGGAGATAGAACATAGAGCAAGACAACTAATCATTTTTATTATCATCATCAACATAAGTCGAAGTTTTTTTTTAAATATTCATTTTTTTTAAAAAAATTCCAAAAATACCCACATATTCCAAAAAATTACAAAATAGGCATTTTTTGCCCTATTTTGTTCATGGGCGCCACCCTAGTTGGCGTCTACCCTTAAAGGTAGGGCAAGTCGCCACTAGAAGTGGCGCCTACACTTGTTTCCCCTTTTTTTTTGTTAAAATTATTTTTAATATGTTTTTTTTAAATCTTTTTTAAGTTATTTTAAATTTATTAATTTATATTTATTATAAATTATATTAATTTATATTAATACATATATAAAAATAATGTTATTTACAAGATATATATATATATATATATATATATATATATATATATATATATATATATATATATATATATATATATATATATATATATATATATATATATATATATATATATATATATATATATATAAATTTATATATATATATATATATATAAATTTATATATATATATATATATATATATATATATATTTAATTTATAAGTAATTAATTATTATATAAATTATTAAAATATATTAATTTATATACATGTAAATAAATAATATTATGTATATATTTGTAAAATACACAAGATATATATATATATAAATATATTTATATATATATATATATATATATATATATATATATATATTAATTTATATTAATAAACACAATATATTTATATTAAAATAAAACACAAGACAAATATTATAAAGATATGATTAAAATGCATTATTAATTTGGGATTTATCACATATTATGCGGTCCCTGGTACGATCCGCACGGGGGAGGTCTAACTACTCGTCTAGACGGCTCACGTGGTGGTGGTGCTTCCCTATTACCACCCCTAGTCCTAACGCGTCCCCTTGCCGTTTGGCGTTGTGGTTGGGTCGAAGTCCCTTCAATGCTGTAGGAAAGGCGGGTGCCCTTTGCGCCCTCAAAGCTTTGTCTCGGTGGGACAAACTGACTCCTGGTGGGTGCGCCCTCGAAATATGGCCTTTGGTAGTTGAGGGTTGAATCGGGTTGGCTAAAGAACAATGTCTGTTGTGGTGTGTAGTAGTCTTATTTGTAATCCTCTTGTATACCTGTGTCGGGGCTAAGTGGAGGACTGGAAGAGCCCGGGACATCGTCGTGATGGAAGTGTTGGGATTGGTGGATGTGGGGGGATTGAGTTTGTGGTAGGTGTTGGGACTGTTGATGGTGGTGGGAATGTTGAGGTTGGTGTTGGTAATCTTCATGATATTGGGGTTGAGTTTGTGGTATGTAGTGTTGATTTGGTTGGGGGGTGGACATGTGTTGTGGTGGTTGTTGTTGGTAATACGGTGGTGGTGGTTGTTGTTGGTAATACGGTGGTGGTGGTTGTTGTTGGTAATACTGTGGTGGTTGTTGTTGTTGGGAATATTGTGGTGGTTGTTGTTGTTGGAAATATGGTTGTTGTTGTTGGAAATATGGTCGTTGCATTCGGGGATCGTCCAAATAGAACGGGTCAGACACAATCATTTATGGATTTGTATTTTCTATATACCAATCCACATATTCCCTTGTCGGCTTCATTTCGTTGGGCGCCACCGGAAATTATAGAACATAGTGGGCACGCTCTTTCCACATTTTACGGAACTCCTTTGCAAATGCCTTCCAATTTTGGGCATACCACTGGTGGCTGACTTTTTTTAGATGCCAAGGTTCCAAAGATATTGGGGGGCCTGAGATTTCTTGATGCATTTCGAATTGCAGTTTGACATGGTCACTTTGGTGCATCTCCACAGTGGTGAACCGCATGATAGCCGTTTTTGCTGTCCAAACAGCTGCATCTTCGGGGTTGGGTTGATGTTCCAATCCAAAATATGGCCTCCAAATAAACTGCAAAGAAAAAAATAAATATGTTATTTATTGAGAATGCTTGATATTAATAAATTAGTTAGAAGATGAATGATTTAGTGGTAATACATCTTGTGCTCGGAGACGATCCAAGAGTTGATGATAAAATATTATTTTATTTTTCGGGGTAAGACTGTAATCTAGTCCGGTTGTAATGAACCTAAACAAAAAAGATAAATAATATTATTTACAAATATTTATAGAATAAATATACAAAATGAAATAACATCATAAATTTACCTAGTTGCGTAGGGGAAGGAGTAGACGTTAGGATTTTCTGGGGCTAGCCTCGGCAATCTCCACCACCCCCATGTTTGGAGCAAAAAAGCACATCCAGAAAATGTACAGTGGTCATTTTGTGCATTTTTACACAAAGAGCTATATAGGAAAGCCAATACAGCAGAACCCCAACTATACGTGCTTATTCTATCAATGTCCTCGAGCAAACTCAAGTACATAAAGTTTATGCTATTTCCCGTGCCTTCGGGAAATAACAAGTTCCCAAACAATAACATAATGTAAAACCTTGTTTTTATGATTTTTTCTTGTTCGGACGAATCCTCAGTCAAATTTATAGAGTCGTGGTAGAATTGGAGGCTCGATAGTTTAATACCCTGGCCCCTTGCTTTTGCAGATCCCTCACCCTCGACCAGATCTACGCCCAACATTTGAACACATAGTTCGTTGGGCTGTTGAACATTTCTAGTCACAGGCTTACCATCTATTCTAAGACCCAAAAGCATGTACACGTCCTCTAGTGTGACGGTACATTCACCGATTGGTAGGTGAAAAGTGTGTGTCTCTGGTCTCCAACGTTCACACAAAGCAAGAATAAATTTCACATCAATTGTGGCATTTACCACATGCATAACATGACCGAACCCCGGACGCTCTATGTAAGGTACGCACCATGGGTCTGGATAAGGCATAGGGTGTGAACGTTGACGAAATTTCTTGGGATCCTTTAAAAACAAACAATATAAACAATCATTAGATTGGAGTTTTAAAAAATAAATTGTAAACATACGAAAGAGGCAATGTTCAAGAAAAACTTACGAATGAGGCAATGTTTGCCCTAGTGCCTCTGTGTTCTTGGCCCATGGTAAGAAGAGACATGATTGCAATGTAGAACGAAGCTTGGTGGATGAGAAGTTTCGCCGGAGTTCTCTGAATAAAAGTGTTAGTGGTTGATGAAAACTTTCAAGAATGACCTGCTATTTATAACCGTTTTCAAATAGTATGAGCATGCAAAAATGTGACACGTGTAAGGCATGCGTGGGAATCTTGCAGACTAGGTGGTGAAGACAATTGATGGATAGGCATGCGTGAGAATCTTGCAGGCTAGGTGCAGGCTAGGTGGATAGGTTAGTATGCATTGGTACAAATTAGGTTGCACTTGTCTTGTCTAGGGGAAGGCTTGGTGGCAGTGTTGCATGCAAAAATGTGACACGTGTAAGGCATACGTGGGAATCTTGCAGACTAGGTGGTGAAGACAATTGATGGATAGGTATGCGTGAGAATCTTGCAGGCTAGGTGGTGAAGACATTTTTAGAAAATTAGGGTACTCGGATGCTTTGAATATTATTTTAGTAAAACAGTTTTAGAAAGTTTAAATTGGTTTTTAATTCAATTTAGTTAATCAGGTTGTTTAAAATAAATAATTAAGCTTAAATAAGATTGAATATTATTTTAAACACATAATGGAAAAAGGAGATAGTTTAGCTTTTGAATAACATTGTATCCTGCATATTCTATCAGTCTTTTCGTTGATGAAGGAAAGAACAGTAACTGAAAATTCAGAGTTGTCATTGTTGTTTGAATTCTCTTATTGTGCTCCTCTGGCTCACAAGTTTTTAAGTAGATGTTTTATTTCATTCACTTGTTATGGCTTCTTTTTGTTTGAAGCGTGATATTCAGTATTGGAAGTTCAAGAAGTTAAACTTTTCGCTATGGAGTTATTCACTTTCAATTTGCATTTAGGTTTAGTTAATATACATCATTAAAGCAACAGTTTTGGTGTAACTGGTTTAACTTGCTCAAGTCTGTTATATAGTATATTAATTAGAACTTTTTGTTTGAATGTTGTACTAGGATTTAGTAGCATTTTTTTTGATGTTGTGCCCTTTTATTATTGGCTCACTGTTTTATCATGTGAAGAGGTGGCATTAGCTAATGCACATGAAGACGAAGCTAATGTTGGTGCAAGCAAAGCTAAAGCCGAGACAACATATTTGAAAAGGCATGCGTGGGAATCTTGCAGACTAGGTGTTGAAGACATTTGATGGATAAGCATGCGTGAGAATCTTGAAGGCTAGGTGCAGGCTAGATGCAGGCTAAGTGGATAGGTTAGCATGCATTGGTACAGATTAGGTTGCACTTGTCTTGTCTAGGGGAAGGCTTGGTGGTAGTGTTGCATGCAAAAATGTGACACGTGTAAGGCATGCGTGGGAATCTTGCAGACTAGGTGGTGAAGACATTTGATGGATAGGCATGCGTGAGGAAGGCTTGGTGGATGTGTGAGTATAAGTATTCACACAAATTTTCACAAAGGTATTCACAAAATCTTCACAATATCTTCACATATATCTTCACAATATCTTCACAAAATCTTCACATATCATGGCATCTTCATCACAATACAAAATTAAAGCTCACATGAATGGTGAGACTTATGAATGTGATATGTCTGGCTTCCTATTTAGAAACACCGATTGCACTCGTTTTTGTCTAAATAGAGGAGCTGACTTCTCTTATCTGAAAAAAAAGATTGAGTCCAAACTTAGACAACCTGTGTCCCAAATTTTTTATCAACAACCTTTTTTTTCTGAAAATAACTCAGTCAGGTTTTATAAGTCATTGATTCAAAATGACATGGAGGCACAATACATGTTTCGTAACCATGGGTATTCTGGTTACGACTATATAGTGTTGTACATTGTGTTGGAACAATTTCAACCAACTCAGAATATTCAGTCACAGGTTATTGATCCTGTGGTTGATGACGAACAAGACGTTGAACACCCCGTTGAAGACGATGTCGTTGATGATGCAGAAGACGTGGTTGATGACTTGGTGAACCGTGATTCCAAAGACGAAGACCAAGTACAAATACCTATAGCGCAACGGTACTCACCGCCTGCGCACTTCACAACCCTTAACTTGGGCAAGGATGAGCCCTCGTCGGATATGTTCTACAACCCATATATGAGGTCTGATGAGGAGTTAAAGAAGGGTGACCAATTTCGGACCAAGGAAGAGTGTCTGTTAGAAATAAAAAACTGGCACTTGAAAAACTGTGTTGACTACGATGTTAACAAATCAAACCCGGAAAGATACGTTATTTTATGCAAAAACCCAGAGTGTGGGTATAGGTAGATGGCATCGTACAAGAAGAAACATAATGTGTGGGTGATATGATCCATTTCTCAAGCTCACACGTGCGTCAACACAAACATGGCACAGGATCATCGCAAACTTAGCCATGATATGATCTGTCATTCCATAATACCTCTTGTTGAAGCTGACCCGTCAATCAAGGTCAAAACTATTATCTCCCATTGTGTTGTTGTTTTCAAATATACACTGTCGTACAGAAAGGCTTGGTTAGCGAAAACCAAGGAAATTGAACTGGTATACGGTAATTGGGAGGAATCATACAAACAACTTCCGCGCTACCTGGCTGCACTACATTTGTATTCACCTGGGACGGTTTCTATAATGGAGACCTTGTCGGCACAATCCCCTGACGGAACTCGTCTAGAAGGTAATGGAATATTCCATAGACTTTTCTGGGCATTCCGTCCCTGGATCATCGGTTTCACATTCTGCAAGCCACTTATTCAAGTCGATGGAACTTAGCTGTATGGGAAATACAAAGGATCGTTACTGATGGCGGTCGCACAAGATGGAAATTCTAATATTTTCCCAATAGCCTTTGCATTGGTAGAAGGAGAAACGGCTGCTGCTTGGAGTTTCTTCCTTAAGAATCTCCGAACGCACGTGACTCCACAAGCTGGCATCTGTGTGATTTTTGATAGGCACGCTTCTATAGACAGTGCATACAATAATCCAGCAAATGGTTGGCATGACCCCCCGTCTACGCATGTCTACTGCATCAGGCATATTGCTCAAAATTTTGTGCGGGAGTTCAAAGACAATTTCTTGAAGCAAAATTTGATAAACGCGGGGTATGCATTAAACCAACCTGGATTCTAATACTACCGCCGGGAAATAGTGTTGGCAAATTCTGATGCAGGGAGGTGGATCGATAATATTGACAGAGCAAAGTGGACTAGGTCATACGATGATGGAGTAAGGTGGGGCCACATGACAACAAATCTTGTGGAATCAATGAACGACGTCTTTAAGGGCATACGTAACCTCCCGGTAACCGCTTTGGTGAGTGCGACCTATTTTCGGATGGCAACGTTGTTCGTAACAAGAGGCAAGCGCTGGCATGCAGTGTTACAGACGAGTCAAGTATATAGTGATGCCTGCATGAAGTTTATGAGGCAGGAATCTGCCAAAGCCAGCAACCATCGGGTTACGGAATTCGACCGTCATGGCCACACTTTTAGTGTCAAGGAAACAATTGACCACAACCAGGGGCTGCCCAGACAAGAGTATAGGGTCCTAATACCAGACTGTTGGTGCGACTGTGGTCAATTTCAGGCCTATCGTATGCCTTGTTTCCATGTCATTGCAGCGTGTTCACACAGCCACTTCGATGCATTGTCGCTAGTGTCTCCCATCTACAAAGTTGCAACATTGCTAAATATATACGACAATCCCTTTCCGGTTGTAGCATTGGAGGCATATTGGCCAGAGTATGACGGGGAAATTGTTTGGCACAACGAATCGATACGGCGGAATAAAAGTGGTCGTCCAAATAGCAGGCGCATTAGAACTGAAATGGACGTCGCAGAGAAAATGCAGAGGAAGTGTAGCATATGTCGACATCTGGGGCATAATAAGAACAAATGTCCATATCTTGGATCTAGTTCCACAACATAGTTTTCATATTCATAACTCTGTGTACCAATGCTATTTATCAATAAAGTTTACTTTTTATTCCAAATAGAAGATGACACTAGAACAACAAACGCAAACATCTAACATTACAACACCAATTACTAAAACAAAAACAAATACTAGAACAAGAACAAGTACTAAAACAAGAACAAGTACTAGAACAATAACAAATACAACAACAACAACACAAACAACCATTAAAATCTAGGAAATTACAACAGTTAACACTATGTCGTCTGATCCATGCATCATTTGGATGCAATCAATGTCGCTTTCAACTTCAACCCACGAATATACTGTTTCTCCAGTTTCAAATGAGATACTTCTTCTAAGCCTTTGAATCCTTCTGATGACTTCACCAGGTTCGTAATTTCCCTCTAACCAAGACATCAAAGACCTTTTTAGTTGGTCCAACGAACGGATATTCCAAAATTTCATCTCCATTAGGGTTTCACAGGCGAGAAAATAACATGCCCATCCCTTTTTAAGATTACTGGTTCAGGATCCGGGCGCCTTGATGATGTTCGCTGCCATGACGACGGTCTGGGGGATGCCATGAACTCAACTTGATAGAGAAAGTGATAGAAAATAGTGGTGAAGAAAATGCAAGGAAATAACACTTTATTTATAGGAAAAGATCTAGGTTGTACACCAATGTACTTAACCCTAATTAGTGTCGCACTTGATTAATTAGTCTTAGGGAGAATTACGATTTGAATTAGGTCATAACTACCAAACTCTAATTATAACCGATCAATAAACCCTAATTATAATTGATTAATTAACCCTAACATGATTAATCATAATTCTCCCAAAAATTTATAAATAATATTAATTACTTATAAATTAAATTAATATATATATAACTAATATATATATATATATATATATATATATATATATATATATATATATATATATAAACATTATTTATATATATGTATTAATATAAATTAATATAATTTATAATAAATATGAATTAATAAATTTAAAATAACTTAAAAAAGATTTTTAAAAATGAAAATAAAGATAATTAAAAAAAAAAGGGAAACAAGTGTAGGCGTCACTCCTAGTGGCTACTTGCCCTATCTTTAAGGGTAGGCGCCCATGAACAAAATAGGGCAAAAAATGCTCATTTTTATAATTTTTTTGAAAATATGGGTATTTTTGAATTTTTTTAAAAAAAATTGAATATTTAAAAAAAAACTTCACATAAGTCATTCTAGTCTCCATTGAATGTTTATTTAGAAATCCAATTTTCTTGGAGAACATTTAGATAGTTTGGGTTCTCTTGAGAGGTTGAGAGAATGAAGGTTATCATTGCTTATGTAAAAAAATCTCGAGGAATCTCGTGCTCATTAGCTTCCATATTGATTTGTGCTCTAAGTCCTCATTGATGACTCAAATCTCTATCTGACACAAAGAATTCTTTCCAATCAAGGTGGGAGGGTTTGATTATTCACCTTTCAGGTTAACTCCAGTATTAGGCGTGATTCTTTTGATTAAATCCCCAGAAGGTAACCATGTTGTAGTCTTCCTTCTGCATTCCATCATATGACACATTACTCCATATGCTCAGTTGGTTTGAAGATTTTGAGTGAGAAGCCACATGACCACCACATCATCCTTCAATAGTTCTTAACGACTAGTCTTTCAAATGGAGCAATGAAATTAACATAAACTTGGTGGATACTAACTAACTATCTTTGGGTAATTAACTCAATTTAGTTCCAATTAAAGCCTAAGCATAGCTTTCAATTTAGCCTCTTGTTCTGTTATAAGAATTGATAATATTATTTCAAGCAACAAATATGATTTTATAATGTTAAATATATATATTGAAAAACTACATATAGATTACTTGCACATAAATCTATATAGGATACATCAAAATCAAAATAAACTAAGCCTATTTCTTTGTGATTCCAATCCTCATAAGAGCAAAATAAGCTATAAGTCTATAACCAATTAGCATTATTACTAGAGCCATTGCAGCCATCCATTGTCCATTCAAATCAAACCCTACTTGTTTTATAGGAGGAAACTCTTCAATAGGACACTGACCTTCAGAGCAAGGGTATGTGTCTCCACTGTGAAACTGTGATCCAATAAATAGCTGATATGTATAGTAGCTAATAGAAATATACTTCACCCAATCTATGAACTTTGGAACATTCTGAACATAGAATCCACCAGCAAGTAAGAAAACTAGCATCAACACCGATGCAAGTGTTGTTGCTGATTTTTGATCAAGTACAGCAGCACCAAGTGCAAGTCCTAGTCCTTGTGCAACCAACACATTCAGTAAGAGCGAGAAAAGAGTTTCGAAGAAGTTTAGCGCTGTTGCCTTGAGTCCTGCCATGAAATATGTTATGAGAAGGAAGACTGTTGGGAGGACTAGCTCCATTGGTAGGTCAGCTACCATTCTTGAGATGAAGTAGGAGGAGAGTCGGTACATTCCTGAGGATCTTTCTTTTTCGAGCATCATTAGTTCTTGAGGGAAGGTGAAGATTGCTTGGAAGAGTGGGAAAAAACCCCAAAAGCCTGTTATGAAGAATAATAGTCCAATCTGCAAAGGAAGTTGAGATGAATATACAAAAAAAAAATGATGAAAATCCGATGTTTGGTAATGAAGTTCGGCCAATTGTGCCTACTGTGTTTTGCTAATTATTACCTGATCCTGCATGTGTGAGGTATCAGATTTAAACCAAAGTAGTCCTGAAATAACTGCAACCACAAGAACTTGACCAATCCTAAGGACAGAGAATGATTCATATTTTCTCTCTTTAATATCTCTTCTTAACAATACAAAGAATTGTTGTGACCAGCTAGTAGGCCATTTTTCAGAACCTGTCTCTTGAAATCTACCATCAGAGCCATTGATTTCATGATGTGCTTCTAGCTTCAACTGTCCATCAGAGTTACTCTTAAATGCTGAAATCAGTTTTTGCTTGTCTATGATATGGTCATGATTCGCGTCATCCGTGTAGATACCTGCAAAATTTACGATCCAAGATATTAAATGACATGTTAAATTTGGTAAAAAATGCATACAAATTTTATTATATTTTTTACCATTTGCAAGATCCAAGAGAAAATCTGAAGGGTTCATAGCCATAGCAGGAGCATAACCAATATTAGAAAAATGTTGAATAGCTTCGGACCCTTTTCCAAAATACAAAACATTCCCTTCAGCAAGCAACAAAACTTTATGAAACATATAATATAATCTACTTGAAGGTTGATGAATTGTCATCACAATAGTCCTTCCACCTCTTGCTAAATCCGACAAAGTCGATACAATTCTCTGCGCTGTAGTAGAATCCAAACCAGAAGTTGGTTCATCAAGAAACAACAAACTAGGGTTTATAAGCAATTCTTGTCCAATACTAACCCTTTTCCTCTCTCCACCAGAAACTCCTCTTAGATGAGTATTTCCAACGATGCTATCCTCGCACTTTGTTAATCCAAGTTGATCAATAACGTTTTTCGCAAGTGCAACTTTGGCTTGTTTTGTGAGAGTATTTGGTAATCTAAGAAGTGCTGTGAAAACTAGGGTTTCTGTTACTGTTAAGTGAGGGTAAAGAACATCATCTTGGGTAACAAAACCTGTGTTTCTTTTTATGACATTTGAAAAAGGTTGTCCATTGTATGTTATTTTCCCATGAAGTTTTCCACCAAGTCTTCCTCCTAAGGCCGTTAATAGTGTTGTTTTTCCACTTCCTGATGGACCTAACATTGCTAGCATCTCACCTGGTTCAACAACACCGTTTACTCCTTTTAGTATTGTTTTCTCTTCTACTTTTTCATTCTTCTTGAATAATCCACCACTTTTATCGTTGATTTTGTACACAACATCATCAAACTGCATAAGCATCATTCACCAACGATACAAGATTATGATTTATAATAAATACATCTGAAAAAACTAGAACAAACAGTTTCATTCATTTTCCTCAACAATTTAGATACATCCATCAAAAACATAAAGAAAAGATTCGGTAAATTTTGCAATACGCTCATGCATGCATGCATACATACCTTAAGAATCACAGGATGTTTTCCTTTGTGCAAAACACCAGGTGCTTCTTCATGCAACGTCTCTTTGTGAATTGTTTGAGACTCAATATCTGCCATACCTGTTTTCAAACCCTAATAGATCGATCTTAAAACAATGTATTGAAATTAGTGATCATCTCACTGCGTGTATATGTTGTGAATCTTAACTATGAAAGTCACAGATACAAATCTTTTCTATAAAATCATAAAAACATGAAGCAGTGCGTCATTGTATAGTACTTTATATAACACTAATATTAGTAAATATTCTGTTTTTTAAAATAGGGACAAAGGAATAAAAGTGAGTTTGTATACCAGAATTCAATTTAAGATGGAGCGTGATGAGGAAAATTTGTTATATAGTTTTCTAAAACAATAATTTCTTTCTTAATTTTCGGTTCAGTTTCCTCACTACTCGTTTGTTCTGTTCCATACTAGTAATATACAACTGGCAAAATAACCCTACCATATTTTACGCTAACATAAAATATATATAATTTTTTAAAGTTTTAGAAATACAATGTTGCAATATGTCATATATTTGACGTGTACGATATTACTTTATAAAACACTAATATTAGTAAACATAAATGTTTTTTAATAGGGACAAAGGAATAAAATTGAGATGACTGTTGTGTTCTTGATTCTGTTTCAGAGTTTCAGTGTCCTCACTATTCGTTGGTTCTCTTACGTACTAAGTATGTATATATAGGTGGCAAAATAACCCTATTTTACGCTAACTAACGCAAGTATATTAATTCCTCCTTCGTTTGTTGAATTTATTCTTTTTTTATAGTTATTGAAGTTTTTAATGCATTCTAGCAATGTTTTATATATTTAAGGTGTTTTGTGATATAATTCAAGTTGTAACCTAAATCCAAGTTAGTTTGGATTAGGAATTGTTAGTTACTTAGTTATCAAGTTATTCGGCCAGTTTGTTATTTAGAGTACAAGTAATTTTATATATAAATAAATATATGAATATTGTAATTCAATTTTACAACATTCAATAATAGTATCATTATTCTTCGGTCTCTCCTAAGTGCATCACATACTAACAAATTGATATCTTGAGTCCTAGTTAGTTTCTTGAAAGTCTTTTCTAGAATCACACGTCGGTGATCGTGTTTCCGGGATTGTGGATTGTTAATCGTGTTTGCTGCAAAGATGAATGGTAACAATGACATTCTGAATTATCTTCCAATTCTTGACGACAAGAATTTGATTCAATGGAGAAAACAAAAGCAATTTCTGTTTGGCTTTCATGAAACCCTAGAAGTGATTACTATTCTTGACGACAAGAATTGGATCTGATTGAGAAAACATATGCAGTTTTTGTTTAACTTTCATGAAATTCTAGAAGTGATTACTATGACGTTTTGAGCTTACTATCGCAATTGATGCTTAGAGGGTCGCGGACAAGGAGGTCAAGAAGAAAGACTATAAGGCAGACTATAAGACTGCATTTTATATTCAATCAGCAGTAGACATGACGAACGTTGATCGGATTTCTCATGTTGAATCGACAAAGGATGTATGAGATATTCTTGTCAAGTATTACGAAGGAGATGAGAATGTTAAAGTCATCAAATTGCAGACGTTGTGAAGGCAGTATGAATTATTGCATTAAAGGTGAAGAATTTAATGGGTAAACATGATGGATCATCCAGAGGGGAAAACATTGCATTAGATCAAACACTCACCCACGAACGGAGCCATAAATATTAACATGTGGGGCATATACATTTTAATTACATTCTTGTATGATTAGTTTATTTCAAATATTACTAAAAATATTCATTTTTATATATGTGATCAAATATTTATTTAATGTTTGATATATTATATTGTTAGATATTTAATTCTCCACAAAGTTATTATTAAAAACATATTTTATTTATCATAATTTTCTTAAACAAAATAAAAATTAATTTTAAAATAAATAAATCATTTAATACAAAATATTTTTATTAATATTTTTTTAAAATCATTAATTTATAAGGAGAAATATTTTAAATTATACTTAAAAGTTAAAATAAAAATTAAATTATTAAATATTATTAAATAAATAATATAAAATATATATAATTCACACTTTGTTGAAAACCCTCAAGTTTCATTCACATGGTTGTACCGCCGTTGAGAGGGAAACAATCACATTAGATCAAACATTCACCTAAATATCAAAGACTCATCCAAATAAGTAAGAAAGACACCACATATTCACCAAGAATCTTAAGGTGATAGGTGTATGAGTCCTCTTATTTATAAAATGCTTAAACTCTACTTTTCTAAGAAATATGAGACTTAGAACTCACACTTGTTTCTCAACACAACTCACATTTTATTTCTCAGCAAAATATTAACGATGAAATTTATGATGAAAATTATTCCGTCACAAAATATTCCTCGCAAATTTGTTATGTGTAAATATAATGATATTTCCGTCATAAATTTTCTCACAAATTTGATATGAGTAAATTTAGAATGAATTTTCTTTCTTTCTAATATTTGATAAAAACTTCCCTCCCGAACATGTTAGTTTTTATAAAATAAGTAAATACATTATTATAGAAATTAATTAATTTTTATTAATCGAAAATAAAGTAATGGAAAAATCAAAGTCTAACCAGTTGAATTCCTTCACATATTAATGGAGTTATTATAAATATAATTAATCTAAACTTTTCATTTTCCCACCTTTATTTTGCTCTCCACCTTTATTTTGCTCTCCAAATTAATTTCAGTTTCTCTCTCACATCTCCCTCTCAATCACACGTTAATTTTAATTTTAATCTAATAATATTTTATAAAATTTTAAAAGTATAATATTTAAATAATTCAATAATAATGTATAATATATTTGAGGAAAGAATCTGTAACCACTAATTTATAAAATTGAGTTAATATAATAATTTGAAAGTCGTAATATTGAAATTTTTCAAAAAAAAGTAATAATAGAATTTTTTTTATTTAAATAACCATTTTTTCAATTTAAATATTAAAATAATTTATTTTTCAAATTAATTACCGAAATAATCACCTTTGATTACTTATGCGTCAGTTGAACTGACGCATCTAATTAACATTCAAAGGAGACGCCCAACCCATTGGTGCATGCATGTAGTCATGCATGTGAAAACGCCACATGTATTGGCACATGCATGTAGCCATGTGTGTGTGCGCCTAAGGCAACGACGCATGCATGTGTGTGTGTTGATCTATAAATACAAAACATTTCTTCCATAATTTTTCACACAACTTCTCACCCTCATTCCATTTTCCTTCCATTTTTCTTCAATCTCCTTCAATTTTCTTTTCTTTAAAATACCGATAAAGATTCGACTTTTGAATATAGAAACATTCGAACGTCTTAATAGGACCTTGAACCGTTGGTTAGATGGAGAAATTGCAGAGGGTGAAAGGATCAGAAGAATTTAATGGTTTGAGTCCACGTTCAACCAAAATGGAGAAGTTCGTGTACGGGTGGATATTAAGACTGACAGAGACGTTCACAAGATGATGTATACTATGTTCAAAATTATTTTGATGGTTGTAATCGCATAGTTATGTTATTGTAATTGCATAGTTATGTTGTTTATGTATTGTATTTGTTAGTGATGATTGTAGCGGGATATTCGTTACCATTGGAGATATTGACTAAATCCAAGGTAAACCATACAAGTCGAGTCGCCATCGCACTTCTATTTATCCAAAGGAATGGCTAGAAAGCGAACAAAAACCTAATAGTTTTAACAAAAACTAATAAAAGAAATAGAGATCTGGGTAAGGGGGTTGGTTATGCAATGGGAAGGTGTTAGGCACCCAAAACATCCTAGGTACTCCTAGGGAGCCCTTTTCATACTTGTGAAGGTTGTTGTCTTGTGAAAATTTTATTTGTGCAAACAAGATTGAAGAGATGAGAAGAGAATGTACAAGTTATTTACATTTTGTGTTTGGATGGATAAACCCATTGCCTACGTACCATCTTATAAAAAGATTAGGATCAAAACCTCGTAGTTCGGGGTAAAAATCTCAAAAAACAAATTGGTGATTTGATTGGTCCAAAAGCCTTAAGGTCTTTTGTTATCAAAGGGAGAAAACTCAACCAAACCACAAATCCACCATGTGAGGATAGCTTCAACATGCTAGTGAGGGGTTAACCCTATAATAAGCATGGAAGACTCGTTGTCCATCACTAAGGATATAGGTGAGTATTACATCTACCACAAGGATAACTCAAACCTAATAGCTAAAGGTTATGGAAAATTTTGATTAAGAAAGAGGCCATTGGAACCACAAAAGAAATTTGAATGGGTTATATTTACCAATTAGAAGTATATACAAAAGTAGTCAAAGTTGACTTAAAGATTCAATTCAAAATGAGTGTTATGAAAAGAAAGTTTGAAAATCAAAAGCATAAGGCTTAGGTTTCTAATGTTGAAAACAAAGGTTAAATGTTTGCACAAAAAGGGTTTTGGCTTGGGTTAGAGTGGAGAGATGAAGAAGAAGGGCTAAGTCCTAAGGAAAACAAAAAGGTGAGGGGTAAGAAATGAAACCACACTAGGAGTTCCTCTCTTGAGATCATATTGATGATCCAAGTAGCTCCCGTCCTTTGGAATAAGCAAGCACAAAGTATAAGCAATCAAACAAGTCTCATAAGAGATCCTCAATGTATCTTGTATCTTCCACTTGGATGAACATGGTAATGATCCTTCAATTAAGCTCAAATGGAAACTCCTAGTTCAAGAGCACACACATCAAAAGTTCCACGAGGTAAAACACTCTCCTAACCAGAGACCAGGGAAACAACAAACTAATAGGGAGATTAAGACTCGATCCTAATAGTTGTCATGCAATCAACATCCCTAAGTTGAGGTCTCTAACAAGAACTTAACTCATAAGTAAACAAACATCACACACTATATCCATACAAGAGGCTCAAACAATGGGTGGGCTTTAGTCAAGAGGGGTCATGTCAACCTCGACAAACAAGCCAAACTGTAAAGGGTAATCTGTAGCTCTTAACCACTAACATTGAACGTTAGGGTGAAGCTGATCAAATCGGTAATGAGGATGAGACCTCATGCTCTTAACCCTAGCCAGGCTGAGCTCATGACAAAGAAAGTGTGGGGATCCAGAAAGTGGGATCCTTTTCCACTTAACAGACTCTGGACAAAGATCTGGGGCACATGTTCAGAAGCATCAGCACGTAGTGCGAGCATAAAGAACGACATACTGAATAACGGGGGATTGGCTACTAATCCCTTTTATCCGTCAATTGCCTCTTCTCTTGGAGGTCTTATCAAATATAACACATGCCTCTTCTTAGAGGTCTTTGAGCACAATTTTAAATAAACACAAACAGAGCCTCTGAAGGAGGACTTGCCAGCAAAATGCCTGCCAAAAAGGTGACAGGACTTCAGACTACATGAAGTAAGAAGCTAACTACCTGAGTGGTGTGTCAACCACAATCCAATGCTCAAGCAAGAGTTAAAGCAAGCAAGCAACTAAGGTACCTGTACAAAGACTAAACAGTTAGTACTTCAGTTATACAACCAGAAAACAAACAGTGAAACCCTCTAACAGTTACACAATTCAGTGCATAAA
The DNA here is from genome assembly GCF_024323335.1 of Lathyrus oleraceus. Lineage (NCBI taxonomy): Eukaryota > Viridiplantae > Streptophyta > Magnoliopsida > Fabales > Fabaceae > Lathyrus > Lathyrus oleraceus. The sequence goes on along the minus strand of NC_066583.1, from coordinate 558,230,132 downwards.
TGCCCTTGCACTCAAATGAGCTCATGATCTCACCATATCAATTAAAACCCTACAAAACAACAATAGTTCAGTACTCAATGTATTTGCATCTCACAAAGTGAGAACAAACCCAATTACCAATGCTAAGTATCCAATCCTGAAACAAAACAACAAAGTTAGTTTATGTGCATCCAATCAACACAACAAAGCATAAACAACCAATGGCATGAGATGGATCAAATCACAAGCCCCAAACAGAACCATATGAACCCCTAAACACCAATCACCATGGCCAAAGATCCACCATACTCCAAATATCATTCAAATGCTTCCAAAAGCCTCAAAAATATGCACAAAATGAGCTTCCAACTTAGAAAATTCATACCAAATCAGAAATGCATGCAATAACTTTGAGATTTTTTGTATAAGTTTATCATGCCATGAATGTTCAACATGCAAGAAATCAAGTCCAGAATGATGCAAATGCTATGTGAACAAAAATGCACCAATTCAATGTCAAAAATGTGACACAAATTGTCACACTTTTCTCTATGTGTCAAAAATGATGATAACATGTGAGAAAAAATCCAAACCAGTGACCAATAATTCATGTCATGTATGAATGTCATGTATGCAAAAAATTGGATCAGAAGGTTCAACAATGAGGATTTCATAATACATTGAATGCACTAGGTCAATTTGGCACAACATTGATTCAAAAATTCACACATAAAAATCCAGACATCAACAATTCTTGAAACCAGCATCATAAAAAAGTAGACACCAATACAAAACTATGAAAAAAATTGGGACTCATTTGGATCATTTTTGCATTTTTTATGAATTAAACAAAACAAGCAAAATAATTGAAATAATAAATAGAAATGGAGGGAAACGAAATTATTCAAATAAATCTAGAAAAAAACACACGCCCTTGGATCTGGCGCGCTCATCAAATCCACGGTCCACATTCAAATCCATGAAACGCATCGTTTCATTAAACGACTCAGCACGCACAGTCAACGTTCAAACACACGCGTGGCCATGGTCAAACAATCCTCAGCCAATCACTCGTCCACGCAAGGCACACATGGCTTACACATCATCAAAACCCTAAGTACACACAGACGCCAGAGCTATAGCTCCGGTCGTCTTCTCCGACGAGACGCGCGATGGCGCCGCCCAAAAAAATTCCAGAATCTCACGAGGCCTATACCATTCGACTCCTCTTTCCATGCTGATTCCAAATATCAACTCAATTTCTCCTAATTCTTCCTAGATTTTGCAGATCGAAGGGAGAAAGTTCTGAGATCCAAACTTCCAGTCCACACCAAATCCTCAATACTCACTCATTTTCAATTCTAAACATATGTACATGATCTACACATCAAGATCTACAAGTCTATAACCTAAAAACAGCAAAGGGAGAGATCGAAAATAGCATCACCTGGAAATGGAGCTCTCAGAAACCGTGTCCTCACGTGCTTAGCTGCTCCAGATCACTTCCTCTACACTTCCTTTGAAGCTTTATGCAAAAAGAAACAGTTGAAACCTCTTGAATATGCTTCAATTTCCAACTTCCATTGCCATGAGAATGCTCTTGATCTGCTCGAATTCTGGCTGAATTGCTCCAAACAGTGGATGATTCTTGCTCAGTGAAGCATGAGGATCAAGAATATGCAAGAATATTTGAGGCTTGTGTGGAGAAAAATCAAATTCGAAGAGAGAGAAATTTTGGAGAGTTTCTTGAATTTGGATCTGAAATGGTGGTTCTTCTAGTTATGATTAGGGTTTTCCTATTTATACTTCATGCTAATGACAATGCTAATCATATTTTCCATTTATTAATCATGATTAGTGAGATATGAAGCAATTTGCAAAAATGCAAAATGAGCTCACATGCCCATAATCCACGTGATCAGCTCCATGTTATGATTGGAATTCACTCATGAACAACCAAGGACTAGGATTTGAAGATCAATTTGCTTGCATCTTAAGCAAAAAATGAATGGTGAAGATTTTCTTTAATTTGAACATGTGTGAAATAATGAGCATACACACTTTTCCCATGCATGGCAAAGCTCATTTTGAGATGTCTTGAACATGAGAAGCATTTTGCCAAAAGAATGAACCAATTTGGAGCATTGTATCAAAAGTTATGCCATTTTGAATTTCCATGCACACTTTGTGATCAAATGACCATAACTCCTCAACCATTCATCATATGGACATGAATTAGGACTTTTTGTAAAGGGGAGACAAAAATCTACAACTTTCATGTTCACCAAAAATCCATTTGAAACTTCTTTGACATTGACAAGTCAAGTTGAAAGTGGACCAAAACTTGCCAAATTTGGAAACTTTAAATTATAGGTCATTTTCCATTTTTAGTAACTTTTTCCATGACCTTTGAATCTTCAAGATGAATGTTTAGAATGATGAATAGACCCCATTTTAACATGATTGAGGTGTCTCAACTCATTTCCCCACCTCATAGCCCTCAGTTGACTGCACAGTTGACTTTTGGTCCTCAGATGACCTTGAAATGTCTTGATTAACTTGAGCCTCTACCACTTGGTGAAATTGCTTCAAAATGAAACCCTAGATCATGTAAGCTCCTTATAATAATCATGTGATCCTCATCCCAAGAAAATACCTCATCTCTTGCACAAAGGATCTTCTTGAAGCTCTTGACCTGGTGATTGCTTAAGCTACAAACAAAAGATGTTAGTGACATATTTTTGTGCTTTTGGTTAGTAAATAAAACAAGAAAAGCAATGATATACAATTCAAGCATGCTTGGTGATCTCAAACCACTCACAAGAGATCCCTACCCAAAGGGAAAGGGAGTCAAGATGCTCAATGATCCTTGAGGCTATGCAATGCAATGTTATGATGCCATAAGGGATCTTAGGGACAAAATTGGGGTCTTACAATGATATTTTATTTGTTGTAGTTTGTTGTGTTGTTGTTTATGTGTTGCTTATGTGTTGTATGCATTGTATTTGTTTATTTTGGTATTTCATCACAAAGTTATCATATGAAATGAATGTTGTTTTTAATATAAAGAAAAATAGTTACAATTAAAATTATCTTGTTGTGCTTGTTCCATCACTGAGACAGTTAGTACGATTATGAAAGGGCTGATGACATGAACTACATAATCTAACCATTTTGTTCGTCGTATTCATTTCGGTTCGAATACGGGTGCTGTTTGGACGACCCTTTTTCTTTCTTCGCATTATTTCATTGTGCCAGAGAATGTCCCATTGATATGCAGGTCAGTAATCCCTTTGATATGCAGGTCATCTTGTGTCACTGCCATCTGTAGCGTTCCTTTATATTTCTCGTACAACCATGTACCATCAATTTGTATAATATGTTTACAGAAAGAAAAAACTTCGATGCATGGTTGATACGTCCAAAAGAGTCGGTGGAATATTCAATTACCAATAGCATAAGTCCCGTCTGGGATATATGCCGACAACGTTCCCAAATTGACAATAGTCCCTGAAGCATAATGTTTAAGAGCCACCAAGTATTTTGGAAGTTGTTTGTATGACTCCTCACAATTGCCAAACACTTTTTCAACTGCCTTAGTCCTAGATATCCAAGCCCTTATGTATGATGGAGTATAGTTGTATTGTGTTACAATATGCGAGATTATTATACTCACCTTTAACGACGGATTGTCGCTAATGACAGACAAAATTTCATCGCATATTAACTGAGAGTTGAGTTTGCGATGGTCTTGCATTGGGTTCGTGATTAGGCATGTGTGAACTAGACCCATAGAACCAATCTCCCAAGAATCACTCCTCTTCCGATAAGATGCTGACAACCAGAACAAGCATGGCTCATTTCGACAATAAATCTTATACCTCGTTGCATTAGTTCAATCAACCCTATAATTAGCTGATATTTCCATGTGATACTTTTTAATGGCTCTGAAACAGTCTTCTTTTGTGCGAAATTTGTCTCCTTCTTTCAATGATCCTTGAATTTGCACATAAGGATTGTAAAATATATTTGGCGAAGGTTTATCTGCACCCAAATTCAAGCGTGTCATGTGTTGAGGTGGACAATATACATGACTAGCTGGTAATGAATCTTCTTCTTCTTCATCATTTACCATTAAATCAACCAATAACATGGCTTCTTCTTCTTCCTCGTCAATAACATCGACTTCAACTTGTTCGTCGTCATCATTTCACAAAACACTTGTGACAGATCAACAAACTGAGACACTTGATTTTGTTGTGTTAATATATATAACTCTATATCATTGTACCCAGATTGTTCATGACTGATAAATATATGGTGAACATCGTCATCATCTCGAATCTTCAACTGATAAAACTTTACTTGATTGTCTGCAAAGAACACTGGATTTTTGTAGATGGTTTGTCCCACCTGACTACACTGCAATTTTTTTCTATTCTTTGTTTCAAATGTAAAAAATTTGATCCTCTATTTATTCTAAACCGAGTTACTTCTGTGTTGCAAAAACAAAAACCGAATAAGTGACACTCAAATATTTCACCATCGGTATGGGCACTGATCATGTAATGTGGTGATGAAGACATTTAAAAAAAATATATAAGTTTAGTGTTTGATGGTGAGTGCATTGATCATATAATAGCATGTAGTTAAATAGGATAGATGGTGAAGGAAATGCTAACGCACGCAGAAGACAAGGCAAGTGTATTGATCACGTATCAACTTTTTAAAGAATCTACAGGATTCCATGAAGAGACAAGACAAGGAAATCGCCCTTACCAATGGCGCCTGCAAGATTCTTCTGCCCTAATAAGTCAAGGCATGTGCCTGCATGATTATCTACAAATATGCTTCTACCCTAACAAGACAATGTATGCGCCCTTATTAATGACGCGTGATCACATGCATAAAGCAACTCATGTGCCCTCTTCAATGGCGCCTACTCACATGCATGCTTAAACACAAGGCATGTGCCTTTATCTTTGGCGCATCCTCACATGCATGCAAAAGTAAAAGGCATGTGCCCTTACCAAATGCGCTTACACTTATACATCACATGCTGCAACTTACCAACTTGTCTCATCTATAAATACTGTAACACTTAACCTCTGCAACACTTAACATCTGCAACACTCAACATCTCTGTCACACTCAACCTCTCTGCAACACTCAACATCTCTGTCACACTCAATGTCTCTGCAACACTTAACCTCTCTGTCACACTCAACCTTTCTTCAACACTCAACCTCTCCGTCACGCTCAACCTTTCTGCAAAATATGTCTCTATTGACTATGTGTGATGAACATCGAGGAACAATCGATAATATTGCGACATTTGTATGTTATTACTTAATCTATATTATTTATTACTTATTCTTATTCTTATTCCTATTTCGTAATAAAATGTCTCTATTTTTTATTACTTCTTCTTACTTATGTTTTACTAGGACCCAAAGAGATTTCGATGTCGTGTATAAGAATATGTACCACAATATCCTTTGATAGAACCATATATTCGAGGATGCGGTTTTGAAATATAGTTAGATATTTACTCAATAGAATTGTGCTACAAGGTCAGAAAATGTAATGGGCCAACAATTAGAACTTTTGCATTGAAATATATGATTTTGTGAGCAATAAAGGTCATGTTATGGCAAGAGTTTTAGCAAAACATCTTTGTGTTAAAGTCTAAGATTTATTAGCAGAGCCAAATCTTAATGTTATGGTCAAACCTTGGATATTAATGTTTGACATATCTAGAACCAAATATAGGGTATGGAGTTGGTGTGATCATTATTAACCTACGTGTAATACTTTGGAAATTTAAATGCCATATAAATTCTAAATTATCTAAAAATTGAGTCGAGTACAAGACTAAGGTCGTGTGACTTAAGATACTGGTATGCAAGTTTACTAACTATAATTATATACAGGTGATGGGTGACTCTTAGTTGGTATTAAATAAGTTGCAAGAGAGTGTTAGCCTAGAAATTTTAGCTGAAGAAAATTTAACAAAGAATTGATAAAAACCACATTCGAAAATGCTAAGTGTCAAGGGCCTCAAGCATAGCTTCGACATGTCAATCATGTTGACTAAAGATGGTTTGACCACTTCGTCAGATGATCTGGGGTATATCCCCATGTGACATGGTTTTTGGAAGAGTCTCAGGAATAGATCCACAACTTAAGGATCACTCTATCTTTGAAAGTGGTCCAAAATCTCGAAGAGGAGTACGTAAAGCAGCTCTTCGACAAGTGTCGAGTTTGACACATCCACCAAATATTGAAGAGTTAGGATATTCATAAGTCCACATAATAGATGTTGTGAAGATGTCTCAATAATATTATAGGAGTCGACCAAAGACTATCGACAGAGGCAGTTATGAGGTTCAAAAGTAGTTATTAATGCAATTATCATCATAATGGGTGGTTTTTCTAGCAATTACTATATTA